>NC_062565.1:82052376-82364320 GCF_022837055.1 Prionailurus viverrinus
GCCTACGCACCTACAACTCTCTTATTTACCTAAGACCTGATCTACCTAATTACTGAGATAGAAGCAAACATATCATCCATTCTTATCCTCCAGACCTTTTGAATACATTATCCACTTATTTGGTATTTTGCTCAGGTTTAAATGAGTCATTTAATAACCCCTGTTCACAGCAAGTTAAGTTGCAACCAGCTGGCGTCCACAACTCACAGGTTGTTAACCATTCCAACCAGCATTGGACCGCACACTCCAGAACTTCCTGAAGGGCATTATGCAGCTTTGCTCCAGCTATCATGGCAGGAGTTTCAAACAAATCTGTGCCTCAGGTAATGAAACGCCCGTGAGAACTATAAGGGTTTCAGAAAATAGATGTCAGCCTCTTTTCTAATGACTGGAAGGGCTATTGATAAAGCTGTTTGAGACTGATTGTTATCATAGACTGAGAGGCTCCATTCAACTCATGATGCCTTCAGGGGCTCAGCAAAAAGCACAACTGCCAGAATCCACAGAAAGGTCATTTTGTTTGAAAGGTCAGTGGCACTCAGGAATGGAGAATAGATGGCAGAGTGGTTGTGAAGGAGTACAGAAGACTTCCACATCAGTCCTGCACTCTCTATATTTTTAAGAATGCCTTTTATTTAATGATATCACTTCTCTACTAGTTTTTTTAAATGGAATTTACCGCTTTCTAACTTATATAAATGATTATTTACACGCTTATTTTTTATGATTTGTCTAGCACTTCACCTTCTGCCTAGAATTCCCAATCCTAATCTCTACCCTCACTAGTCTACTTGGCACATAGAAGGCACTAACACACATGGTTAAATGAATATATGTAGTGCGTGTTCATTTTGGAAAACTGAAAAATGTAGAAATATATAAAATAATATAAAGGAATGTATACGATTATAACAGTCATTCATTTATCTTAACCCACCAAACAACATCATTAACATTCTCAGAAGGCTCATACACTTACTTATGGATCTAGGCATCGATGTGAATACATCAAAGTTAGTATTTATCAAGCCTCCCTCCATTTATTTCTGAGACTCCCCGAAGGGGTACACACCCATTCCAATGTTTCAGGCTGAGTCTTAATCTACATCAATGGTTCTTAGCTGGGTTGGTTCTGTCCAAACCCACCCTCACTCACCTGGGGACACTTGATAGTGTCTGGAGACATTTTTGGCTGTCACTGTTGGGGTGGAGGGTGGCTGTGCTACTGGCATCTAACGTATAGAGGACAGGGATGTTGTTAAATTTTTGACAGTGCATGAGACAATCCCTGTAGCTCCTTTACCCCATCCAACCCCAAATATCAATGGTGCTGATGTTGGAAACCCGTATCTACATTTCTCCTTTCGTGCTCTGTCTTCTGGTAGTGTTCTCCTGGTTATGAAGTGTCCTGCATTGCTGCCTCTCCTCGATATAGAAAGAGCAGGTCTTGCCAAAGGTTCCATCTCCATTCCTGTCAGCGTTTCCAGATGGCCGGTGCTGAGAAGGCAGCTGTGCAAAGACTATGAGAAGTGCCTCCTCACCCCCTCTGTGCTATGCACACGGTCACCATGGTCCATAGGCATCTGTGTTGTGCCAGAGTCTCAAAGAGATTAACTTCTGACTGTCATTTAATGCTTGGATGTTCATGAAGTTGGTCCTGAAAAATAGTTTGGGGTCTCATTTCTCTAACTGTAAGAGTTCAAACTGAGTTCAAGGGGCCAGCTTGAAGAAACCATTATCTTCATCAACATTTTTCTTCTCCTGGCCCTGCTCAAACCTGAAACCCCTGCCCCTCCCTAGCTCCAATTTGTAACTATGAGTGTCCAGAGATACTGGGAGAGAAGGACAGAAGAAGATGGATAGTTATCTGCAAAGCAGCATTTGGCCTTGGACTCTCAAAAATGCCCTTTGTGTTTGTTTTACTTTTGCTCTCATTTCCCATTAAATTTTTCAAATATTCTTTTTCAGAAATATAGCAAAGCTATTATTTTTTAATTAACTCACATCCTCTTTCATGTTTTCAGTAGCCTTATACAATTTAATTTACTTAAGTTCCTTATGTTCTTTATTAAATATATTCCTGGGAATTCTGTGCTTTGGGTTGCTATTGTGAACTACTTTTTAAAAAATAATACATTTGAACATTTTGCTGACTATAATATAGATTTTTATATAAATGTGAATAGCTACATATCTTGTTTCCAATGACTTTTAAACTTATTTTATTAATGGCAATGCTTTTTCAATTAATTCTCTTGGATTTTCTGTGTACTCTATGTCATCTGAAACTAGTGAAAATTTGTTTTCTTATTTCCAGGACTGTTTTAGTCTATAAATAACCTTTGTGCAAAAATAGAATAAAAA
This sequence comes from Prionailurus viverrinus, assembly GCF_022837055.1. Lineage (NCBI taxonomy): Eukaryota > Metazoa > Chordata > Mammalia > Carnivora > Felidae > Prionailurus > Prionailurus viverrinus. Next base: position 82,054,741 of record NC_062565.1, read on the forward strand.
TGTGCCTTATATAGGCTGACATCTCTACATAGGTAGCTGGTTTAGTGTGTGGATAGAGCCTCTATGACAAGTAGTGCTTCTTCTTCAGGGCACAGGGAGCCCCACCCCAGAGGATGCAGTGCACTGAACAGAACAACAGCTATGTCTCAGCCACTCTTCACTTCTGTGTTGGAGCCCCAGATGGGGAATGACCTGTTCACGTGTAGGAGGGGGGTCCCACTCAGACCCCTTCATTTGAATTTTGCTTTCTCCCCCCATTCCATGTTTTATTGCTTTGGTCAGAACTGTAGAACAAAATTTAATAGTAATGGTGATAGTAGTTGCTAGTTGATTCTTTAATATTGTTAAGACTGCATCTAGTATTTTGCTATTAAGTGTGCTGACTTGAGATAGATATTCACTGATTTGAGATAGATACGGGTTAGTATTCATCTGCATAAATAAATCAGTGGTCTTAAAATTTTCCAATAGTGACCAATTAGAAAATGGCAAATAGAGGGGCGCCTGGGTGGCTCAGGTCATGATCTCGCAGTTCGTGAGTTCGAGCCCCATGTTGGACTCTGTGCTGACAGCTCTGAGCCTGTAGCCTGCTTCAGATTCTGTCTCTCTCTCTCTCTCTACCCCTTGCCCACTCACACTCTGTCTCTCTCTCTCCCTCAAAAATAAACATTAAAAAAATAAAAAAAAAAGAAAATGGAAAATAGATCCCATTAATGATAGCAAAGAAACATATTAACTAGAAAGAAACTTAACAAGAAATGTGCATAATATATATGAAGAGGATCAGAAAACTTTAGGGCAGGCCATTTTAAAAAGCTTAAATTAGTGGTAAGACATTCTAATTCCTAGTTGAAAGAACTCAAAAGTTGAAAAGATGATCAATTTCTCATAAATTAATATATAAATTCAATGCATCACAAAGAAAAATCCCAGGAGGACTTTTATGTAAACGGATAAGCTGATTCTGTGCGTCATTCGTCAGAGTAAATGACGTCTCCACTATATAGTTGAGACACTTTAAAGGTGGTGCTCGCCCTATGAAGGTTCAGTGTATATAAAACTATAATAATTTTGAAAGTGTAACACTGGTGCAAGAAAGGCAAATATATTAGTGTTACTGAAAAAAAGTCTAGAAATACGTGTGTGTTTATAAAAACTAATATATGTATATATGAATATATATATTAGCTCTCCAAGTCAACGACAATGTTAAAATAATTGTCTATAAATTTAACATAAAGTAGGCACCTCTATCTCATATCACACACATACTGAATACAGAATAGATTTAAGACCTCAATATAAACTAAAATATAAAAGAATTAGAATAAAACATGAGTGCTTTATATATATATAAAATGTAGGCTAGGCTAAAGTTTCTCAAGAAAGATATGAAATCCAGAAGCAATGTAGAACAAAACAAGAGCTTTATAAAAATGTTAAAATTTGTACTAGGTAAATGATATAAAATATAAAGATATATGACAAATTACAGATAGGGATTTAAAAAAGGAGCATACATAGTGGGGAAAGGGTTAACACCCTATATATATGAAGCTCTCCCACAAAGTAATTATTTAAAGCATGATGACAAGGAAATTTTAGGAATAATCTCTTAATCATTAATAATTATAACAGATGAGAAACTAGGGCACAGAGAGGTTAAGTAACTTGTTCAAGTTCACACAGCTCGGAAGTAGTGGAGACTGGATTTCAATCCAGGCAGTCTCTCTACAGCTATACCCTGAGACACCGCAATTTCCTGCTCCTAAGACTTAGGCTAACCAGTAGTGGTCAGTTTGGGGACAAAGGGATTTCTCATATACTGCCCATGGGAATCTAAATCGACACAAACATTTTATAGGGAGATTTGGTAAGAGTTCAAAACATTTACCATCTAAAACATGTTTTCCCTTCAAATCACCAGTCCTCCTTATTCTCATTAGTGCACAAGGACATATCTGTGCTGTGGCATTATTCATAATATATTTGGTGTGTGATTGGATAATTTTCTGTCTCTGTCACTCTGTACATATAAAGTTTTATTTATAAAAATGAATCATATTGCAGATATGATACACATATGTGCACATTAGCCCATTTATCTATTTCATTGGAGAGTTCTGGAAGGATGCACACCAACCTGTTGCTAGCGCTCTTCTCTTGGGAGCTGACAGATGGGAGATGCAGATTTGGTTAGGGATGGGAACTTGGACTTATTAATATATAGATTTCTGTGTTGTTAGATTTTTGGTGTGCGCCTGTGATAAATTAGAAAATAACAAAAGCTCTTCTTTTAGTCATAGATTTTTATTTTTATTTTATTTATTTATTTTTTAACGTTTATTTATTTTTGAGACAGAGAGAGACAGAGCATGAACAGGGGAGGGGCAGAGAGAGAGGGAGACACAGAATCTGAAACAGGCTCCAGGCTCTGAGCTGTCAGCCCAGAGCCTGACGCGGGGCTCGAACTCACGGACCGTGAGATCATGACCTGAGCCGAAGTCGGACGCTTAAACCGACTGAGCCACCCAGGCGCCCCAGTCATAGATTTTTAAAGAGTCTTTAAAAAAAATAGAGGAATGAATTTTGAATCTTACCTATTGTTTTATTTTTCCTTATTATGGAGATGACATGGTTTTTCTTGTTTGGCTGATTGATTTGAATGTAATATTAATAGATTGTCCTAATGCTATATAGTCCTTACATTCATAAGATAAAGTCATTTTTTTTCTTTTAAAGCTTGATGTTCCATCAATATATGCTTAAATTTTATGGCTAGTATTTATTTAGAATTTTCAGATCTATTTCCACATATAAGATAGGTCTATAATTATCTTTGTAATATTCCTGTTAGGTTGTTACAGCATTATGCTGGCTGTATAAAATGAAATTGGTACCTTTCCATTTTTTTTTCATATACTCTGCCAAATTTGTATGGTGATGAAATTAGATGTTAGTTTAAACTTTGAGGGAACTTACCGGTAAAATTAATTTTTATAATTCATTTTTCTTAAGGAAAAATAATTTTGACTTCCAGTTTTTAGTTCTGCATGTAAGGAGGTTGGAAGTTGTCACCTGTCCTAAGAACAAGTAAAAAGCTGAACAGACTAAAAAAATCCACAACTCTTTGCCTTCATATGAAGAGAGGGACATAGGGCAAACTACTGGCCCCAAGCTTGGAGACAATGACAGGGGAAATAGGGAGTTGTGGCTTACCAGAGCAAAGACATACGAGCAGACACTGTTGCAGGAATCAGTGCTGAGGAAGAAAAACCTAAGCTGTAATCGACAAATTGCTGAAAACTCAGGACAGGAAATCCTGAGTTAAAAACTCCAGGGAGATCCAGTCATAGCCCCCCACCCCCACCCCGCCTGCCCCAAGATTGTGAGTTTTATTTACCTCCAGGAACTCAGATACAGTAAATGTTGGAGAAATCCCCTCAGATTTCTGGCAGAGGGAGGAGAAAAAGAACCGTTTGAAAACTGCCAGAGTACTCTGTTCCTATTAAGGCCTGCCTTCATTGTAAACCAGTTAACCAGAGCTTAACCCACTGGAGTACTTCCAGAGCCTAACTGACCTAGGAAAGGAAAATATCCAACTCCATCCCACTCTAACCTTCTATGTTGGAGAAGGGAAAGAGCCAAATTTAGCCTACTCTGGCTATCCTGTTCCATCTGAAGGAGAAGAAAACAACAACAACAACAACAACAACAACCACCCAGGAAACACTTGTGAAGTTTACTGTCTAGAACCGTAGGCTCACTAAAAGATCGAGACCTAGTCATAGGACGATAGAATGCTTCCTCCGGTCCCATACCTCACCATCACATTACTAACAGACTATTGATGGCAGTCTTTTGCTCAGCTATTAAGAAAAAAAAATTACAAGGCATAACAAAAGGCAAACAACACAATTCAAAGAGACAGAATACGTATCAGAACCAGACAACCCAGAGATGTTGGAATATCAGACCAGAAATTTAAAATAGCAATGATTAATATGCTAAGGGCTCTAATGGTCAAAGTAGACATTATGAAGAACAGATGGGCAATGTAAGCAGAGATGTGGAAATCCTAAGAAAGAAGCAAAAATAAATACTGGAGATCAAAACACTGTAACAAGAAATGAAGAATGTTTTTGATGGGTTTATTAGTAGATTGGACACAACTGAGGAAAGAATCTCTGAGCCAGAACATATATCAGTAAAATCCTCAAAAACAGAAAAACAGAACAAATACTTAATAAAAAAAAAAAAAGAACATAGTATCTGAGGACTGTGTGGCAACCATGAAAGGTGCCTATGCTCTATAATTTCTTTCAGAGGACAGAAGCAAAAGGACTATTTCCTAATTCATTCTATGAGGCCAGCATTAGTTTAACACCAAAACCAGACAAAAACATTATAAGAAAACTACGGGCCATAAAAACCAATATCTCTCATGAACATAGCTGTAAAGATCCTCAACAAAATATTAGCAAAGCAAATTCCAAAGAGCAAAGAAAGAATTATACACCACAACCAAGTACGATTTATCCCAGGTATGTGAAACTGGTGAAACATTTGAAAACCAATTAATGTAATCCATCAGGGCAACAGGCTAAAAAAGAAGAACTGCATGATCATATCAATAGATACAGAAAAAAAAATTTGACAAAATCTAACAACATTCATGATAAAAATTAGGAATAAAAACGGGGGAAGTTTCTCACTCAACTTGATAAAGACTATTAAAAAAAAAGTCTAGAGCTAACATTATAGGTAGTGGTGAGAAACTAAAGGCTTTCCTACTAAGATCAAGTATAAAGCAAGGGTTGGCCCTTCTCAACACTTCTTTTCAACACTGTACTGGAAGTCCTTGCCAGTGTTAACAAGTCAAGAAAAGGAAATAAAAGGCATATAGATTGGGAATGAAGACATAAAGCTGTCTTTGTTCATAGATGACATATCGTTAATGTGGAAAATTTAAAGGAATCACCTGAAAACTCCTAGAACTAATAAACAATTAGAAAACTTGTAGGATACAAGGTTAATATATAAAAGTCGATTATGTTTCTGTATACCCAAAAGTAACAAGTGGAATTTGAAATTAAAAACATAATTAGCACACCAAAATAAAATACTTAGGTAAAAATCTCACAAAATATGTTCACAATCTCCATGAGAAAAACTATAAAACCCTAATAAATGAAATTAAAGAACTAAATAAAGAAAGAAATACACCATGTTCTTGGATAGGAAGATGAAATATTGTCAAGATGTCAGCTCTTCCCAAGGTGATCTGTAGATTCAATGCAATCCCAATCAAAATCTCCAGCAAGTTATTTTATGGATAATGACAAACTAATTCTAAAGTTTATATGGACAGACAGAAGACCCAGAACAACCAACACAGTATTGAATGGAAGTACAAAATCGGAGGACTGATACTACCCACCTTCAAGACTTATATAAAGCTACTTAATCAAGACAGTGTGAGATTAGTGAAAGAATAGAAAAAAGAGATCAATTGAACAGAACAGAGATACCAAAAGTAGATCCTGATAAATATAGTCAACTGATCTTTGACAAAGGAGAAAGGGCAATGAAATGAGAAAAGGTAGTCTCTTAAACAAATAGTACTGAAATAACTGGACATCTACATGAAAAAAAAATGAATCTAGGTACAAATTTTACACCCTTCACAAAAATGAACTCAAAATAGATCACAGATCTAAGTTCAAAAGTCAAAACTGTAAAAGTTCTAGAAGATAACAGAAGAAAACCTAGATCATCTTGGGTATGCTGATGCCTTTCTATGTACTATACCAAAGACATTACCCATGAAAGAAATACTTGATAGGTTGCATTTAATTAAAATTAAAAACCTCCTCTCTGTGAAATATAATATCAAGAAAATTAGAAGACAATCCACAGACTGGGAGAAAATATTTGCAAAAGACATATCTGAAAAAGGATTATTACCCAAAATATATAAAGAATTTTTAAAATTTAATTATAAGAAAACAACACGGTTAAAAATGGGTCAAAGGTCATAACAGACACCTGACTATGTATGTACACAGATGGCAAATAAGCATATCGAAGATGCTTCACATTATATGCTATCAGAGAAATGCAAATTCAAACAACAATGAGATACTACTACACACTTACTCTAATGGCCCGAAATCCACACTGACAGCATCAAATGTTGGCAGGAATTCTCATACATTGCTGGTGGAATGCACAGTGGGACAGCCGTTTTGCAAGACAGTTTGGAAGGTTCTTTAAAAAACTAAACATACTCTTACCACATGACCCAATAATCATGGTCCTTGATATTTACCCAGATGAGCTGAAAATATATGTCCACATACAAACTTATACATGGATGTATATAGCACCTTCATTCATAATTGCCAAAACTTGGAAGTAACCAAGATCTCTTCCAGTAGGAGAATGCATAAATAAACTGGTACATCAAGACAGTAAAATAGTATTCAATTCTAGAAAGAAATGAGCTATCAAGCCATGAAAAACACATGGAAGGGCATTAAATTTATATTACTAAGTAAAGGAAGCCAGTCTGAAAAACTATGATTTCAACTATATGACATTTTGGAAAAGGCAAAACTAGGGAGACAATAAAAAGATTAGTGGTTTCCAAGAGTAGTAAGGTAGAGAAATGAATAGGCAGAACAGAGGATTTTTAGGTCAGTGAAAATACTGTCTGAAAATATGATCTTATAATAATAAATTATACTTTTGTTCAAGCCCATAGAATGTAAAATACCAAGACTGAACCCTACAGTAAGCTTAGACTTTGGTGATTATAATGTGTCAGTGTAGGTTCATCATTGGTAAAAATGGTGACTGATATTGATAATGGGAGATGATTTGCATGTGTGGAGGCAGAGGGTGTATGGGTAGTCTTTGTACCTTCCTCTCAATTTTGTAAATCTAAAACTGCTCTTAAAACCAGTCTTCAGGTTTTTTGTTTTTTGTTTTTGTTTTTGTCTCTGAGTTCCTCTCTCTTCCTGAAGTATTGGTTTCATCTATTTTCCTAGACATTTCTATTTAATCCAATTTTTAAATTCTGTACATAGTAGTCTCTTATGATTTATCATTCTCTCCATATATCGTAGCCTTTAGTAATCTAATTGTTATTTCTATTGTTTTATTAATTAGATTGTTCTAGAAATTTGCCTTTGCCCTTTCTTTCTTCCTTAAGAACCAGATATTACTTTTTAGGATTCAAATGAGAATATTTGCTTTGATTTACATTTTTTGAATATTTACTTTTTGATGTTACTCATTAGTTTGTTTTCTTAAAGAAACTTTTTAAGGAAATATGCCTGTTTTATTTTCCTTCCTTAGATTTGCTGTACAGACTCAATGTTAATAATCTCATTTTGTTTATATAAAACTGGTCATCCACAAAGTTAAAATTATGCCATTAGCTACGGTCCCCATTTCATTTAGAGTGGCAATTCTAATGAATATGTAAATATGGTGATTACTTTTAGAACAAAATACATACATGTTTACAAATAAGTAGCTCACTTTTTTGTTGTTATTCTTACAGAATCATGGAGGCATTAAGTGGAACTGATTTATGGAGTTGGTTTATGAAATAAAATAGACAGTTTACTTAAGAAAAAAAAAAGCATGCCAGTATCTTAATAGAAAAGGCTAGAATGGGAGAAGGACTTTTTATCCCCAACTAACACCTATATAAGTGAGGAAGACAAAGGACGTGCATTCACACAGGGTAAAAAGGCACTTTCTGAGCTAGAAGTTGCATACTTCCTCATTTCTGAGGCACCTCCCTACTCATGGTGTTTGTTTCTCACATGGTGGCTGCCAAATCATTTCTGAGTATTCAGTTCTATTAAATAGCTGAAGTCCTCCATACGAGTCGTTCAGAACAACCATCCCAGGCTTTTAATTCGTTCATTTGTACAGTTAGGTGGAGAGATTTAAAGTATGGTTTGAAAGGTGCTGCGTTTTTGGAAACAGCCTGAATTCCAGATAAGAGAAATACCATGTGTTGCTACAAGAAAACACTGAATTGGCAAAGGGCTGTCAGAAGGTTCTCAGCTTGAGAGTCAGTCAGGATTTTGCTTTGTCTTGACTCCAGGACTCTAGGATTGTAACTATGGGATGTAGTTAATCTGAATTTCACCATCTTCAACTGATAATGAGAATGATACTACTTACCTTATAGAGTCCTTGTGAGGATTAAATGTAAACTATGTGTGTAACATTTTTAGCACTCTATATAAAACACTTTTTAAACACTGTTGAATAGTGATAAATCTATTTTTAGTATGATGATGTGACTATTATTTCAAAAAAGATCCAATATCTTTTGTGATTTTCAACTGAAGGCATCACTGACATTCCTCAGTCACATCCTTGGCACGTTTCTGTCATTCAGCACTGTAATTACTTTTACAACACAGGCAATTCTGTTCCACAAACATTTACCAAGTGTCTGTTCTGCTCAAGACTAGAGACTAGGTGGTGGAGATAAAAGAAAGAGAGAAATGAGGCTACTTTCTTAACAAAATGTAGAGTCTTATCCTTAGATCCACAACCTGATTATTTGACCCAAACAACTGTGATTAGCAAACACCCTATGTTCAACCCTGTCCTCTAAATTCAATTTGCCTGGGGCATTATTCCTCTGAGTAGTATGGAATTTTACTGCTCTCATCCATTTAACTTGTCTTACTTTTATGTGAAATCAGATGTGAGAACAGGAAGAACCTGGGAAGAACTTTTGGCCCTTCAATGGCCAAAGTGGAAACAGTGACATTTTATTAAAAATGAAGAAGTTTAGCAAAGTGTTTAAAAATAGAGTGATATGGGAGCTCAGCGGGTCATGGAAATACTTTCAGAGGAATTTGCAGGAGAACTCTCTTAGGGGGTAAAGATCAAAGATCAGCCATCCACAGCGTAAAGGGCACAGCGTTTTTCATCTTAGCCTGTTTGGTATCATAAATAAACAGGGTGTTGTGTGCATAGATCGTTGTGGCTCTCAGGATTTGAAAGGTAAGGAAACATACTATCTATATGTGAAAGGAACAGGATAAGAATGTAATAAACTTTCAGATTTCAGGGGTGTAGGAAGTGGGCTTCCATTCAATATTTACATATAATCCTCCAGGATTCAGTGAATTACTCTTTCCTTTCTGTTGTGACATGTTTGATTTAAAAGGAGTTCAAATTCATCCATTTGAAACAAAAATACCTCTGCTGTTTTTCTTTTCTTTGTCAGAAAATATGACAGTCAGCCTTTAAAATTAGTTTATAAAATCATGATTTTCACATATTCATTTAACAGCCTCTTAGAATACAACATACAGTGATAACACAAAATAAATGTGTAAAGGTCAGAATTTAGGTTAGAAAATTTCAATTTTCTTTTGTGAATGAGTAAGAAAGGACTAGATAAGGTATGTAAAATCTCTGGTACTCTTCATGAACTGTACATAGAAGATATCCTCCTGACAAATAAGGAAAATCTGGATTAGACTATTTTCAGTGATCTGTGGACCTGTGTCTGCTTGTATGATCTCAACAGAGGCAACAAATGGATGGGCACAAAGTTTTGAATATCTATTTACTCTGGTGTTTATGCAGTTAGGGAATGCCCCAGTGTTGTGCAGAGTTTTCTCTGAAACAGTATTTCTGAGATATTAATTGGTTTTAAATAACTCTAAAGGATCTAACTATTAAACAAGTTTTAATAATTTAAACGGTTTTGCTCTAAGCACTGTAATATGCAATAAATTTTATAAATTTCCAAAAATCAAATATGATATCCATTATTTCCTAAATTTTTTAATGGATTTGTGTGTGTATACGTTTTTTAGGTTGTTTCCCCCCCCCCGCCCAAGAATATGCTACTTCAACACACAATATGATAGATATAGTCCTCAAATTATTGACTTATTAGAATTTCTTCCTTTTTTTCTAAATGTTTGACCTTCTCAATTTTGTCCTTGATAAAATTACAGAGTAGAGTCACAGATAATCTGCTAGCATTACTTCATGTGACTGATTAAGTAAAATGTTAATGTGAATTCACTCTGCAATATTTGAAGTATAGTGTTTCTTAGAGGGAATATATGAGATTACTCTATGCTGGTCAGACAACTGCAGAATTGTATATGTCCTGAGGAATGGATTTTAGGAAATTTATGTCAAAAGAGTGCATTCATAGAAAACAACATGATCATGAAGGACATTCAAAGCCTTCTAATATGAAAAATATGGAAAGAATTGGAAACATTTAACTGGAATACAAGAAGATTACTTAAAAATGACTACTATTTTTGAACGTTTGAAAGGATGACATTTAGAAGAGTGATTACATATGTGTCACAACAGGTGAAACTCGATCTCATATAAAGGCATAACTAGGTTGCACATTGTTTTCACTCCACATGAAGAGTGATACTTTCTTGTAGTCAGAATTGTTCAAGAATGGCTATGAGGCAGTGGTGTTCAGACTTAAACTCAATAAGTGCCCAGCAGCACTTATTATAAAGTGCTTTATTTATAAAGCATTATAAAGGGACACAACTAGCCTTAGTTAATAAGTGCAGGATGAGATGACAAATGGAAGCTGAGGTGGTGTATGGCCAATCTAATGGGAAGCTCTTTTCTTAGTAGGTGTAAATATGAGACTCAAAGAGAAATAATCAGCAAACCCTAGAGCAACAGATGCTCAGGGACTCATAGAAGCAAAAAAGTAAGTGAAATCCTTAAGTGGACAAAAGGAGAATTGTGATAATATTGTTACACTATTAGAGAATACTACTTGTCCTTCCTTGTGTCCTCGTGTTATTTATATTTTAATACCCTGCCCATTTATCAAGTAGATTAGTTTTCTATTGCTGCTGTATTAAATTACGACAAACTTGGTGGTTCAAAACAATAAAAATTCATTATCTTATGGTTCTAAAGGTCAGAAGACTGAAATGGGTCTCACTGGGCTAAAGTCAATGTGTCAACAGGGCTGTGTTCCCATCTGGAGGCTTTGCATGAAATCCCAATCCCCCTCCCCACCTTCCACACACACACACACACACACACACACACACACACACACATTCACCCTCCCAGTTTCTAGAATTTTTCTGCATTCTTCGGCTTATAGTCCCCTTCCCTTTTCAAAGTCAGAAATGGCTAGTCAAATCTTTCTCATGATGCCATCTCACTGGCTCTGCTTCTTCTGCCTCCATTTAAGAAACCTTGTGATTACACTGGGCCTAGCAGGATAATCCAGATAATCTTTATTTTAAAGTCAGCTGATTAACAATCTTAATTCTCTCTGTCATTTAAGATAACATACTCACAGATCCTGAGGATTAGGATGCAGGCATCTTTGGCAGTCATTATTCTGTCTACCATATCAAATGTAACACAGGTGTTACTTTTTTGCAAATATTAAGTGTTGCAAATATTAAATGTTGTTCCCTTGCCACTTTTTACCACTTATAGTTAGTAATGAGGTTTAAGGCTCTATGATGGGGGTAGGCTAGTAGTTAACCTATTTAGCAAGCACAAATAGACCATAGTATTTAAATAAGGAGTTCTGAAGCAGGAAAAGAAAGTGGAACAATCCTCCACTATGGCTCCAATATGTTTCAAATTTGAGCATACTAAATGACAATGTATCTAGTACTCAAAACCATGGAGTGTCATAATAATCTCAACATAATTCATATCTAAGTGACAAATAGGGTGTTATAATCTTTTAGTAAATATTTTATATGCTGGTATTTGCAAGAAAGCAAACACAAATATGAGTATTCTAGTGCATACTCAGGAGCACATAGTTGTTTAACAGAATATCATAGTGAGAGTTTGAACTGATGACATAATTCTCTACTACAATTTCCCAAGTGAGGCACTTAAGACATGGCTAATTGAACATGTGCCTTTATCTCTGTTCCATTCCTAAAATGATAGAGACTGAAACAAACAAAAAAACAATCCACAAGGATACAAAAAATGAAGAAACAGTAGATAAGAGAGGAAACATAATTTTGGAAGATAAAAAATGAAAGGAGGAGTGGTAACTACTTAGCAGAAGAAACAGAAACATAAGTGCCTGTAGAAGGTGGTAAGGGTGAGAAATAAGGTGAAGAGCCCTACAGCACCCCAGAAAAGCACAGGACTAGATGATCTCTGGTATTATGGAAGGTGCATGAGTCTATCTCATAGTAGATAGATTGGCTGAAAGCAGTTAGACTTTCTTATGCTCATCCTGTGTTGGGTTTCTAGACTCAGTGACACCAACCATGATGGACTGTCCTGCTAATGGTCCGACCCAAAATTCTAGAGTCAACATGCTCTGGTTATGCACACAGAGCTTCTAGTCTGGTTTTTATTGTGTTATTCTTGATTATGAACAGACAGCTAAAAATTATATTTGAGGAAAGTCTCCAACATAAAACTTAGAGACCAAAATGAACAAAAGAATTGAGCACAGAAGAAAGAAAAATAATAGATCAGAAGAAAACAAAACTTAAAAAATACTGTTAATCCGGAAGAGAAAATAATGTATCCATTAAACAAGAAGGCAATCAAAGAATAGAAAAAGGCTAATGGAAATTATAAAAGAAATAAAACATTAATATTTTCCAGATGACAAGGACAGGACATGAGTCTTTGGATTGAAAGAGCTCACCAAATGCCCAGCATAGTGAATAAGAAATAAAAACACCCAAAACCCATATCTATAAACAAATAGCATTCAGAATATCAGGGCTAAAAAAGATGATCCTAGGATAAGAAAACAAGATCCATCTATATGCTGTTTACAAGAGACCCACTTTAGACCTAAAGACACCTTCAGATTGAAAATAAGGGGATGGAGAACCATCTATCATACTAATCGTCAACAAAAGAAAGCCGGAGTAGCCATACTTATATTAGACAGTCTAGACCTTAAAGTAAAGACTGTATCAAGAGATGCAGAAGGGCATTGTATCATAATCAAGGGGTCTATCCACCAAGAAGACCTAACAATTGTAAACATTTATGTGCCAAATGTGGAAGCTCCCAAATATATACATCAATTAATCACAAACATAAAGAAACTCATTGATAGTAATACCATAATAGTAGAAGACTTCAACATCCCACTCACAGCAATGGACAGATCATCTAATAAAAAAATCAACAAGGAAACAATGGCTTTGAGTGATACACTGGACCAGATGGACTTAACAGATATATTCAGAACATTTCATCCTAAAGCAGCAGAATATACATTCTTCTCCAGAGCACATGGAACGTCCTCCAGAATAGACCACATACTGGGACACAAATCAGCCCTAAGTACAAAAAGATCGAGATCATATCGTGCATATTTTCAGACCACAACGCTATGAAACTCGAAATCAACCACAGAAAAAATTTGGAAAGGTAACAAATACTTGGAGACTGAAGAACATCCTACTAAAGAATGAATGAATGGGCTAACCAAGCAGTTAAAGAGGAAATTAAAAAGTATATGGAAGCCAATGAAAATGATAACACCACAACCCCAAACCTCTGGGATGCAGCAAAGGCAATCATAAGAGTAAAGTATATAGCAATCCAGGCCTTCCTAAAGAACGAAGAAAGATCTCAGGGAGACAACCTAACCTTATGCCTTAAGGAGCTGGAAAAAGAACAGCAACTAAAACCCCAAACCAGCAGAAGACAGGAAATAATAAATATTAGAACTTAAATTAACGCTATCAAAACCAGAAAAACAGTAGAACAGATCAATGAAACCAGGAGCTGGTTCTTTGAAAGAATGAACAAAATTAATAAACCACTGGCCAATTTGATCAAAAAGAAAAAGGAAGGGACCCAAATAAATAAAATCAAGAATGAAAGAGGAGAGGTCACGACCAACACAGCAGAAATAAACACAATAATAAGAGAATATTATGAGGAATTATATGCCAATAAAATGGGCAATCTGGAAGAAATGGATAAATTCCTAGACACATATACACTACCAAAACTGAAACAGGAAGAAATACAAAATTTGAATAGACCCATAACCAGTAAGGAAATCAAATTAGTAATCAAAAATCTCCCAAAAACAAGAGCCCAGGACCAGATGGCTTTCCAGGGGAATTCTACCAAACATTTAAGGAAGAGTTAACACCTATTCTCTTGAAGCTGTTCCAAAAAATAGAAATGGAAGAAAAACTTCCAAACTCTTTCTATGAAGCCAGCATTACCTTGATTCCAAAACCAGACAGAGACCCCACTAAAAAGGAGAACTATAGACAAAGTTCCCTGATGAACATCGATGCAAAAATCCTCAACAAGATAGTAGCCAACCGGATCCAACAATACATTAAGAAAATTATTCACCACGACCAAGTGGGATTTATACCTGGGATGCAGAGCTGATTCAATATCCACCTAACAATTAACATGATTCATCACCTCAATAAAAGAAAGAACAAGAACCATCTGATCCTCTCAATAGATGCAGAGAAAGCATTCGACAAAATACAGCATCATTTTTGATAAAAACCCTCAAGAAAGTAGGGATAGAAGGAGCACACCTCAAGATCATAAAATCCATATATGAACAACCCAACACTAATATCATCCTCAATGGGGAAAAACTGAGAGCTTTCCCCCTAAGGTCAGGAACAAGACAGGAATGTCCACTCTTGCCACTGTTATTCAACATAGTATTGGAAGTCTTAGCCTCTGGAATCAGACAACACAAAGCAATAAAAGTCATCCAAAACCTCCAGGAATAGGTCAAACTTCTTCACAGATGACTTGATATTCTATGTAGAAAACCCTAAAGATTCCATCAGAAAAACTGCTAGAACTGTTTCATGAATTCAGCAAAGTTGCAGGATATAAAATCAATGCACAGAAATCGGTTGCATTCCTATACACCAACAATGAAGTGACAGAAAGAGAAATCAAGGAATTGATCTCATTTACCATGCACTGAAAACCATAAAATACCTAGGAATAAATCTTACCAAAGAGCTGAAAAATCTATATACAGAAAACTATAGAAAGCTTATGAAAGAA
The DNA here is from genome assembly GCF_022837055.1 of Prionailurus viverrinus. Classification (NCBI taxonomy): domain Eukaryota; kingdom Metazoa; phylum Chordata; class Mammalia; order Carnivora; family Felidae; genus Prionailurus; species Prionailurus viverrinus. Next base: position 82,069,807 of record NC_062565.1, read on the forward strand.
ATTGAAGAAGACACACACACACACACACACAAATAAATGGAAAAAGATTCCATGTTTCTGGATAGGAAAAACAAATATTGTTAAAATGTCAATACTACCCAAAGTAATCTACATATTCAAGGGCATCCCTATCAAAATAACACCAGCATTCGTCACAGAGCTAGAACAAATAATCCTAAAATGTGTATGGAACCAGAAAAGACCCTGAATAGCAAAGCAATCTTGAAAAAGAAAACCAAAGCAGGAGGCATCACAATCCAGGACTTCAAACTATACTACAAACTATACTACAAACTATACTTCAAACTATACTATACTCATCAAGACAGTATGGTACTGGCACAAGAACAGACACTCAGATCAATGGAACAGAATAGAGAACCCAGAAATGGACCCACAAACATTGGCCAACTAATCTTTGACAAAGCAGGAAAGAATATTCGATGGAATAAAGACAGTCTCTTCAGCAAGTGGTGCTGGGAAAGCTGGACAGCGACATGCAAAAGAATGAGCCTGGACCACTTTCTTACACCATGCACAAAAATAAACTCAAAATGGATGAAAGACCTAAATGTAAGACAGAAAGCCATCACAATCCTCGAGCAGAAAGCAGGCAAAAGCCTCTTTGATCTTGGACACATCAACTTCTTATTCAACATGTCTCCAGAGGCAAGGGAAACAAAAGCAAAAATGAACTACTGGGACCTCATCAAAATAAAAATCTTCTACACAGTGAAGGAAACAATCAGCAAAACTAAAAGGCAACCAACAGAAAGGGAGAAGATATTTGCAAATGACATATCAGATAAAGGGTTAGCATACAAAATCTATAAAGAACTTATCAAACTCAACACCCAAAAAACAAATCCAGTGAAGAAATGGGCCAAAGACATGAATAGACACTTCTCCAAAGAAGACATCCAGATGGTCAACCAACACATGAAAAAATGCTCAACATCACTCAGCATCAGGGAAATACAAATCAAAACCACAAAGAGATATCACCTTACACCTGTCAAAATGGCTAGCATTAACAACTCAGGCAACAACAGATGTTGGCAAGGATGCAGAGAGAGAAAGAGGATCTCTTTTGCATTGTTGGTGGGAATGCAACCTGGTGCAGCCCTCTGGAAAACAGTATGGAGGTTCCTCAAAAAACTAAAAATAGAACTACCCTACGACCCAGCAATTGCACTACTAGGTATTTATCCAAGGGATACAGGTGTGCTGTTTCGAAGGGACAAATGCACCCCAATGTTTATAGCAGCACTATCAACAATAGCCAAAGTACAGAAAGAGCCCAAATGTCCACTGACAGATGAATGGATAAAGAAGATGTAGTGTATATATACATATATGTGTATACACACACACACACACACACACACACACACACACACACACTGGAGTATTACTCAGCAATCAAAAAGAATGAAATCTTGCCATTTTCAACTATGTGGATAGGACTGGAGGGTATTATACTACATGAAATTAGTCAGAGAAAGACAAATATCATATGACTTCACCCATATGAGGGCTTTAAGTGAAAAAACAGATGAACATAAGGGAACAGAAATAAAAATAAGATAAAAACAGGGAGGTGAACAATACATAAGAGACTCATAAATATGGAGAACAAACAAAGGGTTACTGGAGGGGTTGTGGGAGGGTGGATGGGCCAATGGGTAAGGGGCTCTAAGGAATCTACTCCTGAAATCATTGTTGCACTATGTGCTAACTAATTTGGATGTAAATTTAAAAAACAAACAAACAAAAAGATGATCCTAGGACCTTCCCAAGGAGGTGGGGAGGCCTGAAACAGTACAAATGCATGAAAATAGACATCAAAATTTAAGAGCAACACTGAGTATTAAGAGTGGAGTAATGTCTAAAAAGTTGTAAGTAAAAATTATTTTTAACCTAGAATTTGATACCTACTATAGGGGATAGACGGTATGACCACCATTATTCCCCTGACTCCCATCTTTGTGTGATGCTTTCCCTCAGAATGAGTAGGGCCTGGGACTTGCCTCAGCCAATAGAATATGACAAAAGATGACAGGATGCACACAATTGCCTGGTTCTGCAATACACAATTGTAAAGACCAACTTATTGGAGTCTCTTTCTCTTTTGCTAGTTTTGAGCAACCAAACAGCCATGTGGGGAAATCCAACATGACAAAGAAGTTCTTGGAGCTAAGGGTGGTCTCTGGCTATAGTGGCAAGGGAAGCTGTCAGTCTTATAACTATGAAACCCAAATCCACCAATAACCTATGTGAGCTGGGAAGCCAATCCTTCCCTAATTGGGCCTCAGATTAAACTGCAGCCCCAGTTGATACCTGGATTGCAGCTTTGGTGAGACCCAGCTAGTTTGTGCCCAGACTGGTGACCTACAGAAACTGTGTGTTGTTTTAAGCTGCTAAATTCATGGTAATATTGTTTTGCAGCAATAAATAACGAATACACCCAGCAAAATGATTTAACTGTGAAAGTAGAATGAAGATATTTTCAGACATATCAGAGTGTTCTAGACAATCTGAAACTTGACTGAACTTTAACTTCTTGGAGCTCTCTATTTGTCAAACATGGATGGATTTAAGAGAATCTAAGGTGTAAGAGAGTAGTGATTGACCAAACAGACAAAATTTTGGACTGGCAGGTGGTAATTATGGGGGGGTGGGTGGATACTTACTGTGAGAAATATCAGATATCTGAGGAGAGACTGAGAACCACGCATCTATTTCTTTGTAATATCACACTATTCAGAGTACTGTGCTATGCAAACAGTGTACGAATAAGTAGATGAGTGGGAGAATTGCTGAAATAGAACTATGAGAAACTCAAGTCAACCAAACACATACTGGGTGTGTAGTCAGATCTGTAACTGTAGTTAATGCTAGCAGGAACAGTGGTAACTTCAACTGCAAAGAAGAGTATGTGGGTATTTGTATAAATTCTATTTGCCCCACTCCCATCCTTATTCCCAAAGGATTAGTTACTGCCAGCAGCAGAGTGATGCTTCTTGGAATACATGGATTAGATCAAATCATTCCTCTGCTCTTAAACTTCCTAATGCCTTCCACATTCCTTTTAACTGGTGTGTGCCTTCCTTAGGCTTTTGCTCTTACTGTACCCTCTGCCTTGTGCAGATATGTCCACAGCTCACTCTTCCATGTCACTCAGCTTTGCTTAAGCATCACTACCTCAAAGAGCTCTCTCTTGTCCCATCTCAAGCAATAGCCACTTACTCTGATTTATTTTTCTTTTGTGCTCTAACCATTATGTATTGGTCTTATCTTCCCTGACCCTCACTGGACTGTAAGATTCTTGAGGGAGAGATGTTTTTACTTATTGTTTTATCACCAGACCCATTTTTTTTTGGTGATCAATTAATATTTAATAAATGAATGAATTAATTAAGTTTCAAAGTAAAACATTCAGGTTTCTCCAAGAATGAGCTATAATAAGACAATAATGTAAACCAGATTTCATTCTGTACTATTTAAAGTTTTTCTAAATGTGCACATTTGCTTCAAAAAATTAAATGCAAGAAAGCTGCTCATCAGTTATAGACAGATACAGTTCTGAAGAAATTCAAGATAATTACAATAGAATATATGCTTTCCATTATCTCCATAATTATGAATTTGTATTATTTTAATCATCAACATACTATGCCAAATATGTGATCTTAATTTTTTCATGTTTATTTATTTTTGAGAGAGGCAGAGACAGAGTGTGAGTGGGGGAGGGGCAGAGAGAAAGGGAGACAGCATCTGAAGCAGGCTTCAGGCTCCGAGCAAGCTGTCAGCACAGAGCCTGATGCGGGGCTCAAACTCACAAACTGCGAGATCATGACCTGAGCCGAAGTCGGATGCTTAACTGACTGAGCCACCCAGGTGCCCCCCAAATATGTGATCTTATAGTCACAAAACAAAAAGGAAAGAACAGGGATAAAGATTGCTATCATGTTATTTGTTTTTTGACATTCTGGGAATTAGTGACTCTAAAAGAGGTAATGTTCTTTTTTATCTACTGCAGTGCAGGGCAGAATGTAAGAAAGCATTTACCCCTATCCTGACCATCACAGTTAACTGAAGTGAAGGTATTACACTGTATATCAGGGGAAGTAGATGGAGTCTTGGAAATAATTCCATCCCCCTGCTAGCTAATTTTTGTTTTAAGTTAGATCTCTACTTCATTGCCTGGCCTTAATGACTTTTTAGTAATATAAAAGGCACATGAGAAATGAAGAACTAGCTTCTGAGTGAATTGAGAAGCCAGCAGGGCACTAAGAAGAGGCTAGTTTACATGCTCTTATCAATAGTTCTACTTAATAAGATGCAGCCAAGTGAGAGGAAGGCTGGCTTTTCAAGAGCCATTGTTACAGCAGTGTGGATTCTAGATGGACTCTGAGATAGGGGAGGCAGTGTTGCTGCCTCTGCTGGTAAAACTAGGTCCTTATTCATTTTTTCAACTCACCTATGTAGTTCTATAATTTATAAAATGTGAGCAATTATTTCTGACTCTCTTCAGTCTTCCAGTGGAGAAAATATTGAAGAAAGCATAATGATCAGTGTTATCATCACATTGTCACACACACACACACACACACACACACACACACACACGAGTTACCCAGACCACAGTCAAACTTTTGGAATCAGAATCTCTGAGTAGGAGGCTGTGAGTATGCATTGTTGGCATGGCTCTCTGATATTTGCGATGATTTTGATATTCACCCTACATTAACAACTGCTATTATAGCCTGGGATTCAGGTTCTTATTAAAACATAAATACCTTTGGAAAGGTAGGACTTTGAAACTTTAATATTAAGCATCTTAGTTAAATTGACTTTTGTCTATTCTTGAAGGCAGATTTTGAAGAAGATAGAAAGAAAGAACACGAAGAGCTTGGTACATGAAGGAGAATGGGGAGTGACTTAAAAAAAATAGCCATCAGAAGTAAATATTGGAGGTCCTAAAGATTGACTAACTGCCAACCTCATTATTCTGCATAGGCTAGCCCCTGGCACTGCAAGGGTGCTTTTACCAACTCCAAAAAATAATTAGGTGCTATTGGTGAGTAAAGTTTAAAAGTTAAATTGCTCACGTTTTAACAATAGCTGAATAGTCAATGCAGCAGAAAGCAGCCATTTCATTAGCACTTTTTTGCAAGACCAGTAAATGGTTCATTATCAATTATGCAGCACTTATGCAGATTTGCTTTAGACTTACACCTCCAAGGCCACACTTTCCACATTCCTTAATTTTCTCCTGGATTTAAATGGCTGGTCTTCAAATCTGTGCCTCTGATGTGTTCTCATTCCAGTAAGGTGGGTCAGTTCAGAAGGGAGAGGCGATTTCTGCCATAAAAACTATTTTTTTAATGGACTGCATTTTAACTTCTTACCTGCTATGTTCCAAAGCTAGCTCACTCTTTTGAAGTGTGAGGTGAGAAATAGGTAAGTTTTCTAATGCCTGAGGTGGAGGTCACAGGAGCTTTTCATCAGAGAATAATGGTTGCCTCAGAACTGGCCTGGTATCCCCCTTGAAGACTCCAGAAATGCTGCAGCAGCTCTCCATGTATGTCAGGGACAGAGAATCGTTTGGGCAGCTGTCATTTGTGCTGGGACTATTCTGTATTCAGAAACTTAATCCACTTTCTCCTCTTCAGTTTACCAAAGAATGGGGAGGAACATTTTTCTTACAGAGTTGTTATAAAATGGAGTCACTTCAATGTAAAAAAGACAGAGAAGGCTAATTATTCCATAGAATGTGTTCGTTCCTAAAAGGAGTTGGAGTAATGAGAATAGGAAAAGGTCAGTTGGAAAGATAGTGCATGATTAAGTAAAGAATTATTCAGTTCTATTCAAACTCTCCCCTTTCACCTTCCTGGTGTAGTGTGGGAAGTGACTTGTGTTAATGGAGGTAGTTAACAAAGGCAAGATCAGTGGAGAAAGTCAGACAATCATTAAGTAGAGCTATATCGGAGTTATTTTAAGAAGATTCAACCCTCACCTGAATAGATTTTGGTTATGCACGTATGTACCTGACCCTGAACAAAGGGGCATGTAGTCCAGGAAACCACACTTGAGCTATTCACATTGCAGGAGGCCCCTGCCTCCTGTCTTTTCTGAATAGCTAGCTGGAGTAGTCATGTCGGGGCACTCCATTGTGGTCTCTCTTTTCTGGGCTGGATCTACATACACCTACTCCACAAACACTACATAACCTGAATGTAGGCTCTAGATATGCATGTGTTGAATGAAAGAACAATTCTATTGAGACTTTTTGGGCAATCTGTGGGAGCCTAGCTCAAATAAACCACTTGTGAGAACCTAATATTTTCCTGGTGACTGACACAGTGGTCTAGAATTTTAGATCTAGAAAGGAACTTCTGTGTCTTTATGTCACTGGGATCATTTTATAGATGAGAAATCTGAGACCTGGCCTGAGACGTAAGGTTAATAATACCAACACAGAAAATTAAGGCACAACTTAAAATAGGATATACACTTGGCTGGAGAGTCACCCACATTATTTACTCACAGCTTCCTGAGTGGTGTAAGAAGATTATTGCCATTTTTGTTAATTAATAATTGGGGCTCAGAGAGGTTAAGTAATTTCTTAAAAGCAGTTAGGATGTGGCCATGCCAGAACTTGAACCTTAGTCTGTTTAGATCTGGAGTATTCTTTTCCTTATATCTAGGGGTTTCTCAAAGCTGGCTGATGTTCAAAAGCACCAAAGAGTATAAAGCTGGTTTTGGAAATACTATTCTCAACTGTACCTTCTCCCAGGATCCTGGCTGAGGTCTGGAGGCATTTAGGGAGCCAGACTGGGTTTGCATAAAGACATATCAGCTACTGGACCTACTCCATTTCACCAACACTTGGGTTTTATGCTGTGCATCTGAATTTATTTGACCTTAGACCCAAAGCCCTGAGTCTACCTTTCATTTCTAGTGCTATTTCCCATCAACATTACTGTGAACCCTAACCCTGGACAAACATTGATATGTTTCCTGTTCCTTGAGATTTGTCTTTTCTTGAAATTTCATAAAAATGGAATCACAGAATATACTGGACTCTTTCACTTAGTGTAATTTTTTGATGTTCATTCATATTGTGGCACATTTCAATGGTTGTCCCTGTTCATTGCTGCTGGTAGTTCGGTATGTCAGCGCACTTCAGGGAAGAAAGCCTAAACTCTTTAGCTCAACATAAAAACTTTTAATAACCTGGCTGCTACTTACATATCTGCCTCTTTCTATTGATGTCCTTCCCCCTGCTCCTGCCTGACATTTTACTCTGGCAATACTGAACTACTTGCAGCTTCTAAGCATAGTTTCGTCCTTTTCAATTGCCATTTGTAATATAATATGTAATTTTGTAATAATAGTAATATAAGTAGTAATGTTGTATCTTCTTTGAAAACCCTTATTGCTGCATATACCCAACCCTGATAATATCTTATGCCACATTTCTTTACTTGACTTATTTCTATTTTTTTTCCAAAAAACTCAGAAGCTGCCTGCTCTAAGAAAGCTCTCTGACACATAGCCATCACGCCCCCATCCTGGCTTAAGAAACAATTGGCAGGTGCACCAGTGGTCCACAGCTTCCTCTTCACATCACATCATATCACAAATGCCTTGTTCACTGGTTTGCTTCCCTAGGGATCAGATTATAAGGTCATTGAAGGGAGGAACCCAGGCCTTTCTATCTTTAGCATCTAGCATAATATGGCACATGGTAGGAAAGTATTATGTTTAAATATATAAAATTTGTATCCATTGCTTGTCTGTCTTGTAGTTAAACATTCTACATGCTCCTGAAGAATCTGAACACATCAGCAAGTGAAAAAGGGTAATTATTTCCAAGTACAGTTGTTTTGTGTAGTATTGGTGGGCTGGAGTTACTACAACCCATGTCACAAATTATTGGTAAGCACTTCAGGGATTAGATTTTTTTCCTGGGCTGTTTTTTTTGTTTTTGTTTTTGTTTTTAATTTTTAATGTTTAATTTTTGAGACAGAGAGTGAGAGAGCAAGAGAGAGCACATGTGATCAGAGGAGGGGCAGAAAGAGAGGGAGACACAGAATCCGAAGCAGGCTGCAGGTTCTGAGCTGTCAGCACAGAGCCTGATGCAGGGCTGGACCTCACCTCGAGATGATGACCTGAGCTGAAGTAGGGCACTTAACCAGTCGAGCCACCCAGGTGCCCCTCATGGACTGGTTCTTATTTTAGTTTTAGGGATTATGAAACAAAAAGGGATCTTAGGTATTACCTAAATCAATTGTTTTGTTTCGGTCATGGGTATTTCTGAGGTCCAGAGAATGAAATGACTTACTAAAATTCACACACTTTGTGTGGCTTAGCTGGTAATGGAAACTGGCTTCTGTGGACCCTTCGCGGCAGCGTGCTGAAACCCCTTCCAAAAGATGGAAACAATGGCCATGGCTCCAGGGATGAGGGAAGGAACTCTAGGGTCGGACTGCCTGTGGATCGTAGCGCTGCCACTATCCATGCTGTGAGAACTTTCATAAGGCACTTTACCTCAGTGTTACCTCAGCCTCCTCAGCCATCAAGTATGGAGAGTTCACCACACCTCCTGTGCTGGTGATTTCGCTATTAGCAGTTGGCCTCACACTTACCCTTCTTTATTCTGCTTTGAGATGTTGGGGCTGGGACATGTTGTCTTTGCAATCTGCCCCCATGTTAGGGTCAATTAGTAGGGGCCACTAGAAAGAATCTGAGTGACCAGAAATAAGAGAAGGGACTTTCCATTTTTATTAGCTTCACACCGACAATACTCTTCACCCTAAGTGCCAGTTCATCCTGGCCATTCATTCTCTCTATATGATTTTTTCCAGCATAAGCCCCACGGAGCCTTACCAGAAATACTAGCACTAACCACGCAGTGTCTTCCTCCTCAGAAGTCACCATTTTAGCTTCACAAGGTCCCTCCTTCAAGCTTCTAAATTTAAATAATTGTAAACTCATCCATCTGTTCCCCTAGCCTTTGTGGTGATAGCTGCTTTTGGTACTTACTACTTCCCTGTTTCCTTTCAGTCTTTTCAGGTCTTTAATCCCTAGTTAGCAATTCTTCTGATTGAATTCTCCCTGTTGAAATACATGATGTGGTTTCTGTCTCCTGATTAGACCCCGACTGATGTGACTTCCTCATAGGGTTATTGTGAACATTAAAACAGTTGTTTGTGAAAATGGCTTAAGAAAGCCTGGCATGGTTGAAAGGGCTCAAAAATGTATCATTTTACTAAGTAATCATTCCATTGCTTAAGAAGAACTGTGTATCTGTTACAAATATTTCCTTTTATTTACTTTGTTCCACAAGAACAATAAAGGGACGGCTAATGACACAGGCCTCTTGCTTTTGTTTTGGGTTTTTCTATATACATGCATTCTTTTGGAATTGTTTCAAGACCTGTGGGAGGCATAGGACTCTTAGTTCCCAGATCAGCTTTATGGGGGTTACTTAACCCTCAAAATCGAAACATTATTTACTGCAAAAAAACCCCCCAAAAAACAAAAAAACCTCTAGAGGAAGTGTTTCACCTGTGAGTCATCCACACTAATTTCCAAAATAGCCAACTGAAGAGAAAGTTTAACATATACGGAGAATTGACATATTCTCTTTGAGTTTAGCTTTTTACGAATTCATTCCCAAACAATATTATAGTTTCCATATGCTCCCTTCTTCTTGGGTTCTTTGTAGTTTCTATACCTCTCTCTTTTAAAAATGTTTATTTTACACAATTTCTGCTAAACATCCCAACATATTCCTCTGTTCATACATAGATGTTTTTTTCTCATTATTTCAGGTATTTCTCTGACTGAATGAAAACTACAGATTTTATCTCTTCATTCCGTGATCCCAGTGGATTCTCCCACAAATCTTTGCTGTGTTCAATGCTCTACTTAAACAAAACTGTAGGGAGAAAAAAAAAAGGGTAAATTTTGTTGATTACTAGTCTCCTGAAAAGTACTAGAAATTATCGTTTCTGTTATGGCACTGTGGGAAAATAGATATTGGGGGGCTTGCTTCTACTTCTAGGTGTCATTATATATGAGACTGATTTGGGTTAGTAAGATATGTAAGTTGGTTTTGCCTTATTTATTAGTTAACATATTAACATGTTAGCTAGCATCCAGGTCCAGGAGATAAAGATGCTGCACTGTGTGTGTGTGTGTGTGTGTGTGTGTGTGTGTGTCTGTGTATGTGTAAAAGAGAAAGAGAGAACATGTATATACAAGTTTGAAAGTAAAGGTGGGACTTGGGGGGAATAGCAATAATTCTCCTGTGCTTCATTCAGGTAATCGGCTTTGGTCATACTTACTAGCCCAAAGAGGCTGCTTTGGCACTGTGAGTAAACATGCCAGTGAGGCCCTTTGCAATGTTACACTTGAACAGTTTCATCATACTTTGTCTAGCCTTAAGAGGTCGACCTATAGCTATGAATGTAAGCAATTTCATTATGGAAGGAAATAGACTTTTTTTTTCTTGATCCTGTTTCAAATATGTCCCCATCATAACTGAATCTAAACTAAAAGAGTATTTAAAAAGTAGAACAACTTAAACCACCTCAAACCAACCAAAAGAAAACACTCTATCATTAAGGTTTCTATTCCATAAGGAATAGGAATATTTGAATAGAGATAGAGATAGAGAGAAAACTGTTGTGAAATGTTCTCCCTTTTCTTTTTTTGTTACAAAGTAAAATTTACCAATATTGGTTCTCACAGGGTCTTTCTTATACTCTTTATAAGAGAAAATATTTCATAGTCAGGGAAATGGGACACAGGCAAAAGATAATTCACATTCCTTAACATGTCTCCTTTTCTTTCCTGTCTTTCTTTTTTCTTTTTTTTTTTTTTTTTTTGGTTTCCTTTGGGAGAAAACCCTTCCCATGGGATTTTTCCCTTTTATTTTCTGTATGTTAAAGGGTCTTCCTTCATTGTCTAGCCATGTGCTGTTTTGGCTCTTTTTATAAGCTTGCCAATTTACTCCCACTGTCTGTTAGCATTTAATTATCCAACTATCTCATAATTAAAACTCATTCCAACTGCTGAAGAATTGCTATTTAGCACTTACTTAGCTCTTTCCATATGTATATACTACATATGATTAACCTCTAGGGCTTTCTTGATATGTATTTTTTAATTCCCTAGTTTCCCAATACTAATTGGTGACAGTGGAGAAAAAAATGTAGCTAAATCATTAGTGAATGATTTTTCAAGGGTTGAAAAAAGAATCAGGAAAGAAGGAAGATATTTAGGAAACTAAAACTTAAATAGTCCAGTAGCCATTCAGGGAGAACCCACTGTTAATTGTTAAACTTGTAAAACTTTAAGTGTCTCATTATTACATAGTGGAAGAATGAACTCTGGGGTCACAATTATTGAAAAGAGTGGGAACTTTAAGTTTTCTTGCTTTTTTTCTTGACAGTTGTGCTTGCACAGTTGAAGCCTGGTGACACTGCCCTTGAATCGGTTTACATCCTAGGTGTCTCCCAGGTATCATGGTGATAGCCACCTTCTATCCAAAAGCTTGATATTTTCTCTGGAACCCATCTGTAGACCATTGTAACATGAGCAACAAGTTAAATTAGATTTGTATAAAACATTTCATCTTCTCCACGTCAAGCTTGCCGTTTTTATTTGTTTTCATCTTATCTGTCCTGGTTTCAGCATCATTTCTATAGAATATCATTTGGTCACATCTGAGATGATGGCACTTCTTTAGATCTTCTGCTTCTGCTCCACCCAGAAAGTTGAGTGTTCCTCCCAAAGACTGTATTGTACCCTCAGAGCAGAGAGTTTTAAAGCAAAGAGTTCTCAGCCCCTCGTATCTTCCCTGGGGATAAAAAATCCCTGGTATTCCAAATATTTGATATTGAAGATCCAATCCTGGTTGACATTTAGCAGACTAGGGAGATAAAGTAGCCACCAGACAGTGTTCTCCTCCTAGGGGCTGGTGGAGAAGTCTGTTCTCCAGTCTTCACTGAGTCTCCAGATTGAGACACTTCAATGATTTTCTTCAAATTCAGATCCTTTTCCTTAGACTACTTCATGTTTCAAGAAGAGGACTGCTGTTCTCTAAGCTGAAGACAAACTGTTAAGTACTGTAAATTGTGAGGCTGAAATAAAAGCTCTGGTCTTCTTACTTATGTAAAACAGTGAGATTTAAATATTTCTCTAAATGGCATATAGATGATAGTCTAATGTATTTTTAGGATTGTCATTTGTTCTGTTGTAGTGACATTTTCTAATGATGACCACATTTTCAGTATACAGAAGTTGGAATAAATGTGCCTTTCTTTGGTCTTTTACTGTATGAAGATAATTTGTACTTTGTAGGAGATAAAATGAAGTGTCATGCAAGGGCAGTTCCACTCCTTTTTTTCTCATAGAAATTTTTTTGGTGGTGAAAAGTCAATGTTTTTAGTACCTAAAGGAGACATTGTAGACATGAGGAAGTATGAAGGATAGTTAAGTGAAATGATATTAAGTGAACTTGCAGCAGTATCCTTTGAATGTTGAGAGATCAGAGAGATAAGATACCAAGAAACACATAAGGAATTATATTTTGTCTATTATTGTAATGTATAGACACTAAAGCACTTTATAAAAAACTCAATTATTTATTTTCTTTTGCTCTTGAAGATATCATTTACTTTTTCTCCCCCGTTCCCATAGCCACAAAGCCAATGCTGATATGCATTAATTTGGTTTATTCAGTTTTATAAGACACATGCTAACACAATTTTTAAATAAAAATACCAAGTTTTCTGTCTTCTTTCTTTAACTAAATTGGCACTACTTGGTAGCTGTTCCACTGATGGTTTAGAAACCTCCTTCCCCAGCATGTGTATTTCTAATTCATCACCTCCATAATTGTTCTTCATATTTTATGTTATGGCTTTTGTGAACTAGTCATTCTTCTACTGAATACCTTTTTTTTTAAATTTTGGAGTCATTGAATAGTATTTTATGCATCCCAAGGTCACTTCTGCTTTCCTTTTGCAAGATTGTGCATAATGAGAAATCTTATTCAGATGTCAGCAATTTTTTGATTATTAATAGTAGCCACCCTTTAAATGATGATTCACCAAGTGGACGGACATTGAACCCTGGGATATAGTGTGGGGGAGAATCTGTGTGTGTGTATGTATGTGTGTGTGTGTGTGTGTGTGTGTGTACATGTAGCTGGGTGGGTTGCATATTTTGAAAAAAAAATCAATATACCTACTGTATTTTTTTCATAATATAATTTATAAAAGCAATGATAAATAAAATTTTATCAGGTAAAGATAGTCAAAGATAAGGTAGGAAACACTGGAGGGGATATAGGTAAAAAAGAAAAAGCAAATGGTTTAGGGACAAGAAATCAATTATTAGCTGAAATGGAGGTGATGGCTTAGGTGAGCTATGTATTTTTATTTTATGACAAATTGTTATGGTCATCACTGCTCTAAATAAGATGTATTTATAAGTATGTATCTGTAGGCATGTCATTGAGGAAGATGAAATATGATCCAAATGAGTTGGGCTGTCATATCTATCCTGTGACTATGGGGACAATTCATTCTCAGTATGCAGATTTTTGGTTTCTTTTGGCTGACATCATGTTTCTGGGTCATCTCAGACTAGCTACTGTGTATTCAGAGAATATAAATCAAGGTTATCAGGAAGAGTAGAGAAGTAAGATAAATCTTGAAGAAGTCAGAAAAAAGAACCATTTGGTCACTTACAAGTAAAAAAGAAAACATTATTTCAATTTATGTACTCACACTATTTTTCAAAAATATGAGAGAGAAGAATATACCATCAAATGTTAGTAGTTCTCTCTTCATCCTCTCTTTTATCTAAGAATTGACTATTCCAGCCCATCGTATCTCTTCCTTCCAAAAGCCCTCATTTAGGGTTTTTATACTTCTAAGCCTCATTAGTCAACACTGATCTGAGGTCATAGGGAGAAGTGATGAGATCTAAAGCTTAAATGGTTATTAGCAAGAAGCTATGGTAAACAAAGCAAAACAAACCCAAGAAAATGAAACAACTTTTTTGAAGGAAAAATTTGAAAGGATTTAAAAAGTTGCAATTCGTGAATGATCTTTGATTTCTGTTCACTATCCTACAATATTACCATAATGCACCAAATATTCAATTGATTTAATCTAAATGAAAGATTTTTTACAGATAATATTGTAGAGAAGTACAGTTGACCCTTGAACAACATGGGTTTGAGCTACATGGGTTCATTTGAAAGTGGATTTTTTTTGATAAATATAGTACAGTATTGTAAAGGTATTTTCTGTTCCTTAGGATTTTATTAATAACATTTTCTTTTCTTGAGCTCACTTTATTGTAAGAATATAGTATATAATACATGTCACATACAAAGTATGTGTTAGCTGTTTATGTTATTGGTCAGGCTTCCAATCAACAGAAGTTATTAGAAGTTAATGTTGGAGGAGTCAAAATTATATGTGGAATTTTGAGTGCATGAGGTGTTGGTATCCTTTTTTTTTAATGTTTATTTATTTTTAAGAGATGGAAAGACAGAGCAAGAGTGGGAAAGGGACAGAGAGAGAGGGAGACACAGAAGCAAGCTCCAGGCTCTGAGCTGTCAGCACAGAGCCCAAGAAGGGACCCAAACCCACGAACCATGAGATCATGACCTGAGTCGAAGTCAGACGCTTAATCTACTGAGCCACCCAGGCGCCCCTCTAGGTGTTGGTATCCTTAACCTTTCCACTGTTCGAGGGTCTAATGTATACTTTTATATAGAAATATATACAATACAATACATGTAAATATACTAAACATGTGTATTTAGATACATTTTATACACAATATATGTAAATATATTCTTGATATTTTGGCTTGATTTGGCATTTTCCAGAAATCTGTGTTTCTAAATTATCTGATTTAATGTTCACTTGATTGTCCCACTGGAAATTGATATAGATGTAATTTTAATATACATTTATTTAAAATCATGGTAAAAGAGTTTAGCAGGCACACATCTTTTGCAATAAGTTAATTTATTTGCTATCCTATCCTTTAGGGAGCTCTCTTAAAGAACATAAAGACTAATAAATGAGCAAATGGTGATCATTCGGTCATACCAACTTTGTTACTCAAATAGAAGTAATAGAAGGAATAATTGTTTTAAAAGATAAGATACACAGACCTCTATAATCAACACATTCTAATTTCTCACCATAGAGATTGATTAATTGCATGATCTTAAATATTTCCACAAAAGGAATTTATTAGTGTATCCTTGAATGAGAAAAAGGGAAGCAGGGAAGAAACTGACAGGCTGGCTTTTAGGTTTAGACAATGTCTCCTTTATGACCTCTCAAGGACATTTTTCTTCCACTCTAAATATTTTGAAAAATTAAAAATAAAAACGATAATTACGTACTCCTGAAACAAATCAACTCTCTCCCTTGAGAAGTGAATCAATGAGCCCAGATGTGGCTTAACTTCCCTGGAGGGGGCTGTGTTTTAGGTGATTTCAGTATTTTATGCTTCCTAAGGGCATTGAGACTGGAAGACGGACTTCTACTTCAATTTTATTTGAGAAACAAGCCAACCATTTGGGCACTGAAACCTGCAGCTTGCTCTCAGAGATGAGGCTGCCTCACAACTACATCTATGAGCTGCAGGGCTATTCTGGACATGTGAGCTCTTAGGAACCCTTGGCTTTCAGACTTTGTTCAAGGGAAGGAAGGGGTTGTAGATTAAACACCAATCTGTCTCTTCCTGAGATCTTATCTCAGTGAACACTGTTCTTTTCGAATTAAAGGAAGGGTAATCAATTAGACACATCTATGTTGGAGGCACAAAGCTAACAAGTTACTATTTTATTTATTTATTTTTTCTTAAAATTTTTTTAAAAAATGTTTTATTTATTTTTGAGAGAGAGACAGAGTACAAGAAGGGGAAGGGCAGAGAGAGACACACACACAAGGCTCCGGGCTCTAAGCTGTCAGCACAGAGCCTGACGTGGAGCTCGAACTCATGAATGATGAGATCATAACCTGAGCCAAAGTCAGATGCTTAACCAACTGAGCCACCTGGCACCCCAACAAGTTACTATTTTAAAGGAGAATTGCGTTACAGTGGAAATGCTCTGCCCTGCCTCAGCCCTTTGGACTTGCTCCATCCCCAGCTCCTGATGAAAGGGAACTAGTCAGGTTGCTATGTTTTTATATCACATGGCCTCAGCCTCTCAGCCACAGCTGAGGGATATGCATGATCATTCCACCCAAGCCCAGCCAATGCTTAGGCTGGATAGCCACTTGTGATGTTACCTTGTATACGCATGTACACAATAAACCAAATTAGTTGTAAAACAAAACGAAACAAAACAAAACGAAACAAAACAAAACAAACCTTGTGAATTTAAACCAAGGAATACCCAGGCTAAAAGCCCAGCAGCAGTAGAAACTTAGGCTAAACTATCTTTTATAAAGATGCGCAGATGAAAAACTACCCTGAGGATTAGTTCCCTATTGTTGCTGTAACAAACTGCAACACATTTAGTGGCTTAAAACAACACAAATTTATTCTCACTCACTCTGGAGGTCAGAAGTCCAAAATGAGTTTCACCGAGCTACAATCAAGTGCCCACAGGAATGTGTTGTCTTTGGAAGCTCTAGAGGAGAAGTGGTTCCCTTGCTTTTCCCAGATTCTAGAGCTCCATACCTGGCATTCCTTGGTTCATTGTCCTATCTTTGAGCCAGTGTCTTCAAATCTCTGTTTCCATTGTAAGGACATCTTCTGTCTCTCTGATCTCCTTTCTCTTATAAAGATCTCTATTATTACGTGGGGCCCACTTGAGTAATCTAAGACAATTTACCCATTGCCAAGTCTTCAACCTAATCACATCTGGAGGTCTCTTCTGCCATATAAAGTAATGTTTGTAGGTTCCTGGGATTAGGATGTAAGCATCCTGGGGGACCATTATGCAGTCTATTACCCTTGGTAATACGCACACACAAGTAATAAGGAAGGCAAAATTATGAGTTAGCCAAACATGTGAGATGTAAGACACACAGGGACTACAGAAGAAGGAGAGCAGCTGTGTCAAGGGGGAGGCAGGGCTGGCCCCTGTGGCTACGGTCCCAATAGCTATAGAAACACACTCTGGGGGCGCCTGGGTGGCACAGTCAGTTAAGCGTCCGACTTCAGCCAGGTCACGATCTTGCGGTCCGTGAGTTCGAGCCCCGCGTCAGGCTCTGGGCTGATGGCTGGGAGCCTGGAGCCTGTTTCCGATTCTGTGTCTCCCTCTCTCTCTGCCCCTCCCCCGTTCATGCTCTGTCTCTCTCCGTCTCAAAAATAAATAAAAAACGTTGAAAAAAAAATAATTTAGAAACACACTCTGGTTCTTACTTTTTCTGAGACCTGAAGTTCAGCTTTATCTCTGTGTGAATATCCTTGAAAATAGGCTGCTGCCCCTGGAGGTAACTTGAGGTTGTTTCTGGTACTTGTGAGTGAAAGGGCCTGAGTAGAGGGAGAACATATTTGTGATACTTTTCCCTAAAAGTGGTACCAGAAGAATAAATGTTTGTAAATTGTCTAGGCATATTGTTGAATAATTATTTTATCAGTTTTCCAAGAAAATTAATGATTTTGTTTTTCCTTTTGAATTGTAAATGGTAACAGCTATAACTTAATGAGGAGAGCTATGGCTCTGGTAAAGAAAGCTGGCCATCATCTGGATTTTGGCCCTTAGTGGCTGTGATACTTTGGAAAAGTCAACTGGCCCAAATCTGCTTCTTGTTTTCTTTGAAGGTATAAAGGCATAATGATATCTATCTTACTATGTTGCTGTGAGACTTACATGTTGATAAACATGAAAGTCCTTTGAAACCATAAAAAAAAACTGTTGCTCTTTATTATGATTGACAGAAACCTGACTGATGGATTTCTCATAATCTCAGAGAATGGCAAAATCTCCCAGAAGATTCCATACATTTTTGATAAATAAGAAGTAGGAGGCCCTATTGGGAAACTGCATTTTTACAAAAGTAGTAGGGTTTGTGGACAGACGAACTTCAAATCAGACAGAATAGGAGAGAAAATGAGAAACAGCATAAATGGCAAAGGTTAAAGTTTGATTTATGGTATGTGATCATTTGTTAGAAAACTGTATGTGGGACAGGTGTATGGGAAAGGCCTGTGTTCAGGTGACAGGCTTAAGGTTTTTTACTAGAGATTCACGTAATAGTTATTTCCAGTTGTCTCCTGTGAAAAAGTTGGAGGTTACTTACACTATGATTTTACATCAAATAAAATACCTAAATTTCCCATGGCTCTTATATGCCTATATTTTGAACTTGAAAAGAAAATGAGAAACATAAAGGAAATAAGATAAATGTGCCTTATCCAAACTGCAAAGGAGAGAAACACTTGGAAATGAATGGAACAATCCTGTTCTATTCTGAAAGAAATGGAAAGCATTTTGTCTTTCTCTGTTTGAGAGAATAGGCATCCAAGATTTTCTCTATGAGCATGAAGAACTATAGGCACCAGCCAAAATGAGCCTTAGCACATAAAATCTGTGATGAAAATTCCAGAATTTACATAAAAACTCCTGACATAAGCTTGGCATTGAGTAAAATGTCCAGCTGAGTGAAGGCAGAAGCAGGAGGCCTAGGAGTTCTCATGAAAGGTCTGATGAAAGCACAGCCTCCAATTCTCTTATTTTTAGAGCAGTCATGCCAGTCCAAAGTTATCTCTGAGAGAAGAATCTTCACTGTACTGATGCTAAGGTGATCTCAGGGTGGAAATCTATTTTGAAAGCAGTGGAGCTCTGGTTTATATAAATTGCTTATCTTTTGAAATATTAATAATGGAGTACTCACTGAAAAATCACTCCAATATCCTGTCTTTTTAGAAAAATTGTTGCTGTTTTCATAAAAAGGTATATGATATAAAGGATCTTAGAAAAAGATATTGCCCTCCCATTTGCACAGTGGGTGTAATGGACTGCATATGTGTCCCCCTAAATTCATATGTGGAAGTCCCAAGTTCCATGTTTATGTATTTGGAGATGGGACCAATAAGGAAGTATTTAAGGTTAAATGAGGTCATAAGGATGGGGCCCTAATCCCATAGGACTAGTGTCCTTAGAAGAAGAGACATTTTGGGGCACCTGAGAGGATCAGTTGGGTAAGTGTCTGACTCTTGATTTCAGCTCAATTCAGGATCTCATGGTTGTGCTGGGCATGGGGCCAGCTTAAGATTCTCTCTCTCCCTCTGCCCATACCCTGCTCATGCACTCTCAAGAAGAAGAAGAGGAGGAGGAGAAGGAGGAGGAAAAAGAGAAGTAGGAGGAAACAGAGGAGGAGAAGGAGGTATAGAGGAATAGAAGGAGGTAGAGGAGGAGGAGGAGGAGGCAGAGGAGGAGGAGGAGGAGGAGGAAGGGGAGAAGAGACACAAGAGAGCTCTCCCTGCACATGCACAGAGAAGAGGTTTTTTGAGCACACAGGGAGAAGGCAGCCATCTGCAACCCAAGGGGAGAGCTCTCACTGGATTCCAACCCTGATGACAACTTAATCTTGAGTTTTCAGCCTCAAGAATTTGAGAAAATACATGTCTGTTGTTTAAGCCCCGAGTCTGTGGTATTTTATTATGACACAGAGAGTGACCCAACTTGCTCTTTAGATGGTGGGACATAAAAGTATACAGTAAGTGACCTGGAAGCTAATTTTAAGTTTGAAATCTTAATCTATCCTGTTTCATTGTGGAGACTTGTGTTTATTAATAGTAGAATCTACAAAGGACTTCTTAACTTAAGATACATGAAAATACTGTGGTAAACATCAGAGACACTGAAAAATATAATTGTTATGGACTTGGATGGTTTTGTTTGCTTATGATTTATTTATGCTTAAAAAATTTACTTATTTTCTGACCCATTTTTCTCATCAAGTAAACAAAGAAGGAGGTACCTATGAAACATGTCAGACTTGCTACAGAAAATTTATGTGAAATTCTAAGAAATGAATGAGGGGTTGCTGGGAAATTCTATCTCAGGTGAGATCGTTCAGGGAACAGAGATACCATCACATGACTTCCAGTCAGCTAGGCAATGTTTGTGTATTGTACAGGAGGTAAGGAAGTGTGCAAAGGCTTGTAACAAAAAAGTCTCTTGAAGAACCGGCACGTTGTTCTGAATCCCTCAGCAACTCTCAGAGTCTGGTATTTCTGTGCCTGATATCTTCCTCTGCCTCTCACTCTCTTATGGCTCATGCATACCTCCTTCTATTTAAGAGTATTTCGGCTCTGGTCTTCTTCTTCCATGTGAATGTCTCTCTTTGCTTATATCCTAATTTCCCAAGGAAAGATCTGATTAGAAAGATTTGTCCCTTGTACACTTCTCCTTCTAGTTAGAGTGCTTGTGCTGGGTCATGTGACAGATGATTGGCCTCTCTCATGTCAAACTTTGGGAGGCTCATTCATTGTGGCCAGATTTGCATAGCTACGTGAGCCAAATCTTGGCTGTCTAATTGACATGGGTGAATATTCAAGATTTGCTATTACATGGATATGTATATATAGATAAGAAGAAAATAACAGAAGTATATACATACCAAGATTTGTCTTTTATATCTCAATAACAATCATGCCTATATCACTGTGTATCTGGCAGTTTTATACCCCGGACCATTGACTTTGGCTGTTACTATCATGAAGAAATATTTATTTCTTGTTATGTTTTCCACTTAATCCACTTCCCTCTTATCTCTGACACCATGACCAGGCATGGCCTAGTTCACTCTAGTTGGTCAAGCACATTGGAGAGGACTTGAGGCAGAAGCCAGGGTTGGGTCAAGGATAGGCATGGCAAAAGGAGAAAAAATGTGGTTGTGGGTGTGGGTGCCAAGAACAATCAGAAAATTTCTGGCAGGCTGAGCAAAGTTTCTTGGTCCCATACCAGAAAACAGTTGGTTGTTTAATATCTAAATCAAGCTCCATCTCAGATTTGCTATGCGACCTCAGGCAGTACCCAACCTCATAGAGCTAGGATGAAGAGTTTGGATTTTATTCTAAGCATACTTGGGAAGTCAAGGGAAGGTTTTAAGTAGAAGAGAAACATGAATTATGTTTAGAAAAATCTACCCAGGGTGGGAAGTGGATTGAAAGTAGAAAGGGTGGAAGCAGGGAGAATAGACAGGAGGCTAGTGTATCTGAGAGTAGGTCTGTCATGGCAACACAACACTTTGCACCCATCAGAGAGATGATGTCTTGGAACCCAGGTAGGTGACAGGTAGAGATGTGGCAATGTAGGTGGAGAGAAGAGAATAGATTTGACATAAGCTTTGGGGGTAGAAGCAAAGAGACCTTTTCATGGAATAGAGTAACAACAGCCACAAATCAGTAACAAGGGATCTGACAACTTCTTAAAATCCTAAGATGGCCCTGGGCTATTCGTGCTGTTGGAAAATTCTGTCTTTCCATTCGCTTTCCCTTTCTCTACTCCCTCTGCCGCCAGACCTCTATATAGTTCCTAGGGGCTAAGGAGCCCTCCAGCAGCACCTCGTGCTCGATTTCTTTCTGGATCCACTTCCTATAATCACTTATATCTTAAAAGTTTCCCTTGGCCCTATGAAGTGACTAAAACGTATTTTTTTGAAAAAGTGTTTTCCACTAAGTATGAATGATTTCACATACAACGTCCCCCAAGAAATAAACATCTGCATTTCATCATGGAATAATTCTTGTTGGAAGGCCAGTCCTGTGGCTAGGTCACTAGGATATTATATGAGTGCAGAAAGGACATTTTAAGGCCCCCAGAATGATACTACTTTATTTAAACTTCCAATTTTTACTCAAAGTAGTTCTAGGATGGCATTGGGTGTTTCTCTTGTGTGAATTTTGTACATCAGAATTTTTTTGTGGAGCTTTAAAAAATACACCCCCCAGAAAATCCTGCACACACACACTCATGTCTGCACCCCACTCCTGAATCAGGATCTCAGAAGGGGCCCAGGCAGTGGCATTTTCACAAGTTCCATAGGTGAGGAGTCAGAAAACTCCTTCATTAAAAGGCCACATAGTAAATATCTTAGGCTTTGTGGGTCAGCTACTCAACTCTGTGGTAATTCCTCAAAATAGGTAAACAAGTGAGTATAGCTGTGTTTCCATAAAACTTATTTTATAAACAAGGCAGTGGGCCAGATGCAGCCGTGACATGCGGAGTCCTGTTGTAGGTGATGGCTCCAGATGGTTCTCTGGCCTCACAGGTGTGACGGTGTAATGGTGGTGTAATCCTGGTTTGGGGCATTTGCATTAATCCTTGATCATTTGTTGAGGTAACAATTTATTTCTTAAGTGTTTACTATGTGCCAGACACATAGAATACAAATACTAGCTCCTGCCTTCAAGAAGTCACAGTTGTTGGAGAAGTAAGACAAAGATAGTGACAGATAAGGGTAAGGACCGATTTCTATAAGGGGAAGCAAGAGAATTCAAAGTGAATGCTGGTGGTAAAGGAGGCTTTTTCAGAGAAGGTGACTTGAATTCTTATTTGTAGGCTTGGCCCTGGCCCAAGGTCCCAAGACCAACCGTGGCCTGAAGTTAACAGGTTCCTTGGAAGTCCTGACCTCTGGCTATTGGGCTCCTGCCTCAGTGCCAGACTGTAGCCCTACTGTGTTCCCCATTCGTGGAGCTATACTCTCAGACTCCTTCCTTCTAGTATCAGTGGTTTTATATAATCCCACTTTTCCCTACCACGCTGCTCACTCTGATAATGCAACCTGCTGGGTCTGGCTCTCTATGGTTCCAGGGATTATTCTGGTACTTAGTTTCTAAAGACCAACGCCAGCCTTACTCATGCTAGCCTGCCAGGGTATGAATTGTTGCTGTCCCCTGACAGGCATCCTTCCAGATGCAGACTGTTTGGACATCACTTATTCGATATAATGTGTTTTATGTTCCTTCCAGCCTATATATGCACTGGCTTTTATTAACATTTTACCTGTCAGGGAGCCCCAGTGGCTTAGTTGGTTGAGCAACAGACTCTTGGTCTTGGCTCAGGCCATGATCTCACAGTTTCCTGAGTTTGAGCTCCACGTCAGGCCACACGGCAGAGCCTGCTTGCAATTCTCTCTCTGCCCCTCTCCCTCTGCCCCTCCCTGATGCTCTCTCGCGCTCTCTCTCTCTCTCTCTCTCTCTGTCTCTCACTCTCACACTCAAAATGAATAAACTTTAAAAAAAACACCAAAAAAATTTACCTTCCTTATTTTGTCCATTTTTCCTTTTTTCCCATCCAGCTAGTCCATTTTTAATAACTGTTCTATATTCCTGCTTTAAGCAGGGTTTTGTAGCAGTTGCTTCTTTCTAGAACTGCTCAGTGGAAAGCAGTTTACCTTCCAGAAGTAGTGGTGCCAGTATAGACCTAAATCCCAGTTCACATGCTTGGGAAATATATCCTTCAGTGATTATTTCTGCATTTTCTACTTGATTATGAATGTTTTAATACTCTTATAACTCAGTGGTGGCCAGTTGTTCTGTCCCCTGTGATGTCCCTTGGTGTCTTTAGGAAGCTTAGTAACACCACACACAGTACGGCCTCATTAGCTCTGGGTTGAAGCGCATCCAGGAGACAGGCCCCTTACTCACTCTCTTGGCCTGGGAGCCGTCATGGTGCACTGGCATAGTAAGCCTGGGGGTATTTCCTCTAAGGATATTCAGAGGTTGCCCGAGCTGAGTGAAACATGGCTTTGGTGCTGGCTAAGGCATCCTTCCTGACCAAAGTGTCAGTTAATTTCCAGAAAGATTAAACAACCCCTGCATACACAAATGTTCAAAAATCACAGGCCATCTGGGGTTCCCGTATCCTCACATGAGAGACCCCAGATGGATTGTAAATTCATCCCTGTGGGTAATATAGTGCGGTTGCTCCTCGGTCCTCCTGCTTTTCCCTGTGGCATCTGATACTGTGGCCATGATGAGGTTAATTTATGTGGCTTGATACACTTTATCATCTGTCACTTGTACAGCTCTTGCTGTGCCATCTGGTGTCTCAGAGGCGGTTTCGGGAAGCAGCATGCATAACAAGGTATCTGCATTTGTGAATTCTTTCAAGCATTTATAGGTAATAGCTAAAAGATATTTTGAGAAGCCAGTGCCCGTCTCTGCTGCAGATCAACGCTAACGTGGATAATCTGACATGAGGTTCAAACAAAGCCCTCTATATTTTGCAGGAAAACACATCTGAATTAGTCCACAATCACCAGTATTGATGGAACCTATTTATTTCAAGACCCTGAATATCTCTATCAGGCTGAGAATATCTTACGAGGCTCTTGTGCAAATCAGTAAAAGGCAGAGGCAATGGCTTACTTTCAAACATGATGGATGATGAGACAAAAAAGCACATACCAGCACAAAAAATTGTTTAAATCAAAAATCCTGCAGCAAAATGCCTAAGTGCCCCTATTATAATGATTTCATATCCATGTTTCATTTTCAGCAATGTGTTAGGACCTCAAGAGAGCACAACAAAACATTAAATAGATAAAACCATGAGAAGTAGATGGAAAAATATACTAGGGGGAAGTGGGAAAGGTAAATGATACAACATGGTCTATCCTGTCTGTCTGTCAGGCTGCAATTTGTGTGCCACTGTGAGGGGTGGGGGATTATGGATGTTAGGGATCTTGTTCTTTAGATATTATAATTTATTTTCAGAGAGTAAGATAATTATCTATCTATCTATCATCTATCTATATCTATATCATGTATATATATCTATATCTATCTATCTATATTACACACACACACACACACACACACACACACACACAGAATGAGAGAGAAAGTGGAACAATTGCAGAATACGGCAAAGTTTTTGAAAGTAGTTAGTATTAAGTTCTGTAGGAATGCACAATGGTCCTTTGGAGAGAAGCTGGAAAGTGCGTAGGACAATGCAAAGGTCAAGAGGTAGAGCTGAACCTCCTTACCCCGGGTATGGCTGGCTGTTGGCTTGAGCAAAGCACAGGAGTCCATGTGTGAGATGGAATCAGTGGAACAGGAGGGGGCCAATTAGTGCAGGTTATGATATGTCAGGCTAAGATTTTGAAATTTAATTGAATAAGCATCACAGATCCATCATATGTTTTCAGGAAGGTAGTGAATGAAAAGCAGTGAATGAACTTGAGGGGAAAATTATTCTAGTAGCAGTATGAGTTGATATTTCCCACATGGGTGAGAGAATGACAAAGATCCATTGAAGAACTTCTCTATTTGTTATAGCTGAATTGCAGTTAAAATAAAACAATAAGATAGCTCCAGTGCATGGAATATCAAAGGTAGCCTACTGTTTAAAAAGCAATTTTCAACCTAACAGTGAGTTTACCAATATCATGAAGGCTTATTCTTCCCTTCCCTCTCCATCCTCCGTCTTCCAACCTTTCATTATTTCTCTCTCTATTAAAAGGCTAAGAAAATACAAGGCAACAGATACTTCTCATAGAACCAAAGAGTGGCTAGAGAGCTGTCATATAAGGACAGGAATGAAATTAGTGAGTTCAGTTGAAAAGTCAACTGATTAAAAAAAACATCCATTTGAAACTTATTCTGTGTAGGATCATCTCTTGGCACTTACTGACTATAAATTTCCAGAAAGGAAGAGCTAGATTTCATGCTCAAGTGATACCTCTCATTGTGAAAGCCTAGTCGAGCCAAGACTATATTTCTGACAGTGGCAAGAAGAAAGTCTTGTGTCAGAATAAGGAGGGTTACACTTTGCATTAATATGTAAAAGTTTGGAGAAGTGGCCTGGCCAGGTTTATGTTCCATTTTATTTTATTTTATTTTATTTTTTTTTTATGAAATTTATTGACAAATTGGTTTCCATACAACACCCAGTGCTCATCCCAAAAGGTGCCCTCCTCAATACCCATCACCCACCCTCTCCTCCCTCCCACCCCCCATCAACCCTCAGTTTGTTCTCAGTTTTTAAGTCTCTTATGCTTTGGCTCTCTCCCATTCTAACCTCTTTTTTTTTTTTTTTTTCCTTCCCCTCCCCCATGGGTTCCTGTGAAGTTTCTCAGGATCCACATAAGAGTGAAACCATATGGTATCTGTCTTTCTCTGTATGGCTTATTTCACTTAGCATCACACTCTCCAGTTCCATCCACGTTGCTACGAAAGGCCATATTTCATTTTTTCTCATTGCCACGTAATATTCCATTGTGTATATAAACCACAATTTCTTTATCCATTCATCAGTTGATGGACATTTAGGCTCTTTCCATAATTTGGCTATTGTTGAGAGTGCTGCTATGAACATTGGGGTACAAGTGCCCCTATGCATCAGTGCTCCTGTATCCCTTGGATAAATTCCTAGCAGTGCTATTGCTGGGTCATAGGGTAGGTCTATTTTTAATTTTCTGAGGAACCTCCACACTGCTTTCCAGAGCGGCTGCACCAATTTGCATTCCCACCAACAGTGCAAGAGGGTTCCCGTTTCTCCACATCCTCTCCAGCATCTATAGTCTCCGGATTTGTTCATTTTGGCCACTCTGACTGGCGTGAGGTGATACCTGAGTGTGGTTTTGATTTGTATTTCCCTGATAAGGAGCGACGCTGAACATCTTTTCATGTGCCTGTTGGCCATCCGGATGTCTTCGTTAGAGAAGTGTCTATTCATGTTTTCTGCCCATTTCTTCACTGGGTTATTTGTTTTTCGGGTGTGGAGTTTGGTGAGCTCTTTATAGATTTTGGATACTAGCCCTTTGTCCGATATGTCATTTGCGAATATCTTTTCCCATTCCGTTGGTTGCCTTTTAGTTTTGTTGGTTGTTTCCTTGGCTGTGCAGAAGCTTTTTATCTTCATAAGGTCCCAGTAATTCACTTTTGCTTTTAATTCCCTTGCCTTTGGGGATGTGTCGAGTAAGAGATTGCTACGGCTGAGGTCAGAGAGGTCTTTTCCTGCTTTCTCCTCTAAGGTTTTGATGGTTTCCTGTCTCACATTTAGGTCCTTTATCCATTTTGAGTTTATTTTTGTGAATGGTGTGAGAAAGTGGTCTAGTTTCAACCTTCTGCATGTTGCTGTCCAGTTCTCCCAGCACCATTTGTTAAAGAGGCTGTCTTTTTTCCATTGGATGTTCTTTCCTGCTTTGTCAAAGATGAGTTGGCCATACGTTTGTGGGTCTAGTTCTGGGGTTTCTATTCTATTCCATTGGTCTATGTGTCTGTTTTGGTGCCAATACCATGCTGTCTTGATGATGACAGCTTTGTAGTAGAGGCTAAAGTCTGGGATTGTGATGCCTCCTGCTTTGGTCTTCTTCAAAATTCCTTTGGCTATTCGGGGCCTTTTGTGGTTCCATATGAATTTTAGGATTGCTTGTTCTAGTTTCGAGAAGAATGCTGGTGCAATTTTGATTGGGATTGCATTGAATGTGTAGATAGCTTTGGGTAGTATTGACATTTTGACAATATTTATTTTTCCAATCCATGAGCAGGGAATGTCTTTCCATTTCTTTAAATCTTCTTCAATTTCCTTCATAAGCTTTCTATAATTTTCAGCATACAGATCCTTTACATCTTTCGTTAGATTTATTCCTAGGTATTTTATCCCATTGTGAATGGGATCAGTTTCTTTATTTGTCTTTCTGTTGCTTCATTGTTAGTGTATAAGAATGCAACTGATTTCTGTACATTGATTTTGTATCCTGCAACTTTGCTGAATTCCTGTATCAGTTCTAGCAGACTTTTGGTGGAGTCTATCGGATTTTCCATGTATAATATCATGTAATCTGCAAAAAGCGAAAGCTTGACTTCATCTTTGCCAATTTGGATGCCTTTGATTTCCTTTTGTTGTCTGATTGCTGATGCTAGAACTTCCAGCACTATGTTAAACAGCAGCGGTGAGAGTGGGCATCCTTGTCGTGTTCCTGATCTCAGGGAAAAAGCTCTCAGTTTTTCCCCGTTGAGGATGATGTTAGCTGTGGGCTTTTCATAAATGGCTTTTATGATCTTTAAGTATGTTCCTTCTATCCCGACTTTCTCAAGGGTTTTTATTAAGAAAGGGTGCTGGATTTTGTCGAAGGCCTTTTCTGCATCGATTGACAGGATCATATGGTTCTTCTCTTTTTTTTTGTTAATGTGATGTATCACGTTGATTGATTTGCGAATGTTGAACCAGCCCTGCATCCCAGGAATGAATCCCACTTGATCATGGTGAATAATTCTTTTTATATGCCGTTGAATTCGATTTGCTAGTACCTTATTGAGAATTTTTGCATCCATATTCATCAGGGATATTGGCCTGTAGTTCTCTTTTTTTACTGGGTCTCTGTCTGGTTTAGGAATCAAAGTAATACTGGCTTCATAGAATGAGTCTGGAAGTTTTCCTTCCCTTTCTATTTCTTGGAATAGCTTGAGAAGGATAGGTATTATCTCTGCTTTAAACGTCTGGTAGAACTCCCCTGGGAAGCCATCTGGTCCTGGACTTTTATTTGTTGGGAGATTTTTGATAACCGATTCAATTTCTTCGCTGGTTATGGGTCTGTTCAAGCTTTCTATTTCCTCCTGATTGAGTTTTGGAAGAGTGTGGTTGTTCAGGAATTTGTCCATTTCTTCCAGGTTGTCCAGTTTGTTGGCATATAATTTTTCATAGTATTCCCTGATAATTGTTTGTATCTCTGAGGGATTGGTTGTAATAATTCCATTTTCATTCATGATTTTATCTATTTGGGTCATCTCCCTTTTCTTTTTGAGAAGCCTGGCTAGAGGTTTGTCAATTTTGTTTATTTTTTCAAAAAACCAACTCTTGGTTTCGTTGATCTGCTCTACAGTTTTTTTAGTTTCTATATTGTTTATTTCTGCCCTGATCTTTATTATTTCTCTTCTTCTGCTGGGCTTAGGCTGCCTTTGCTGTTCTGCTTCTAGTTCCTTTAGGTGTGCTGTTAGATTTTGTATTTGGGATTTTTCTTGTTTCTTGAGATAGGCCTGGATTGCAATGTATTTTCCTCTCAGGACTGCCTTTGCTGCGTCCCAAAGCGTTTGGATTGTTGTATTTTCATTTTCATTTGTTTACATATATTTTTTAATTTCTTCTCTAATTGCCTGGTTGACCCACTCATTCGTTAGTAGGGTGTTCTTTAACCTCCATGCTTTTGGAGGTTTTCCAGACTTTTTTCTGTGGTTGATTTCAAGCTTCATAGCATTGTGGTCTGAAAGTAAGCATGGTATAATTTCAATTCTTGTAAACTTATGAAGGGCTGTTTTGTGACCCAGTATATGATCTATCTTGGAGAATGTTCCATGTGCACTCGAGAAGAAAGTATATTCTGTTGCTTTGGGATGCAGAGTTCTAAATATATCTGTCAAGTCCATCTGATCCAATGTCTCATTCAGGGCCCTTGTTTCTTTATTGACCGTGTGTCTAGATGATCTATCCATTTCTGTAAGTGGGGTGTTAAAGTCCCCTGCAATGACCACATTCTTATCAATAAGGTTGCTTATGTTTATGAGTAATTGTTTTATATATTTGGGGGCTCCGGTATTCGGTGCATAGACATTTATAATTGTTAGCTCTTCCTGATGGATAGACCCTGTAACTATTATATAATGTCCTTCTTCATCTCTTGTTACAGCCTTTAATTTAAAGTCTAGTTTGTCTGATATAAGTATGGCTACTCCAGCTTTCTTTTGGCTTCCAGTCGCATGATAAATAGTTCTCCATCCCCTCACTCTCAATCTAAAGGTGTCCTCAGGTCTAAAATGAGTCTCTTGTAGACAGCAAATAGATGGGTCTTGTTTTTTTATCCATTCTGATACCCTATGTCTTTTGGTTGGCGCATTTAATCCATTTACATTCAGTGTTATTATAGAAAGATACGGGTTTAGAGTCATTGTGATGTCTGTGTGTTTTATGCTTATAGTGATGTCTCTGGGACTTTGTCTCACAGGGTTCCCCTTAGGATCTCTTGTAGGGCTGGTTTAGTGGTGACAAATTCCTTCAGTTTTTGTTTGTTTGGGAAGACCTTTATCTCTCCTTCTATTCTAAATGACAGACTTGCTGGATAAAGGATTCTCGGCTGCATATTTTTTCTGTCTAGCACCCTGAAAATCTCGTGCCAATTCTTTCTGGCCTGACAAGTTTCAAAAGAGAGATCAGTCACGAGTCTTATAGGTCTCCCTTTATATGTGAGGGCACGTTTACCCCTTGCTGCTTTCAGAATTTTCTCTTTATCCTTGTATTTTGCCAGTTTCACTATGATATGTCGTGCAGAAGATCGATTCAAGTTACGTCTGAAGGGAGTTCTCTGTGCCTCTTGGATTTCAATGCTTTTTTCCTTCCCCAGTTCAGGGAAGTTCTCAGTTATTATTTCTTCAAGTACCCCTTCAGCACCTTTCCCTCTCTCTTCCTCCTCTGGGATACCAATTATGCGTATATTATTTCTTTTTAGTGTATCGCTTAATTCTCTAATTTTCCCCTCATACTCCTGGATTTTTTTATCTCTCTTTTTCTCAGCTTCCTCTTTTTCCATAACTTTATCTTCTAGTTCACCTATTCTCTCCTCTGCCTCTTCAAGCCGAGCTGTGGTGGTTTCCATTTTGTTATGCATTTCGTTTAAAGCGTTTTTCAGCTCCTCGTGACTGTTCCTTAGTCCCTTGATCTCTGTAGCAAGAGATTCTCTGCTGTCCTGTATACTGTTTTCAAGCCCAGCGATTAATTTTATGACTATTATTCTAAATTCACTTTCTGTTATGTTATTTAAGTCCTTTTTGATCAGCTCATTAGCTGTTGTTATTTCCTGGAGATTCTTCTGAGGGGAATTCTTCCGCTTGGTCATTTTGGATAGTCCCTGGTGTGGTGAGGACCTGCAGGGCACTTCCCCTGTGCTGTGGTGTATAACTGGAGTTGGTGGGCGGGGCCGCAGTCAGACCTGATGTCTGCCCCCAGCCCACCGCTGGGGCCACAGTCAGACTGGTGTGTGCCTTCTCTTCCCCTCTCCTAGGGGCGGGATTCACTGTGGGGTGGTGTGGCTCGTCTGGGCTACTTGCACCGTGCCAGGCTTGTGATGCTGGGGATCTGGCGTATTAGCTGGGGTGGGTAGGCAAGGTGCACGGGGGCAGGAGGGGCAGGCTTAGATCGCTTCTCCTTAGGTGATCCACTTCAGGAGGGGCCCTGTGGCAGCGGGAGGGAGTCAGATCCGCTGCCAGAGGTTTGGCTCCGCAGAAGCGCAGAGTTGGGTGTTTGCGCGGAGCGAGCAAGTTCCCTGGCAGGAATGGGTTCTCTTTGGGATTTTGGTTGGGGGATGGGCGAGGGAGATGGCGCTGGCGAGCGCCTTTGTTCCCCACCAAACTGAGCTCTGTTGTCAGGGGGCTCAGCAGCTCTCCCTCCCTTTGTTCTCCAGCCTTCCCGCTTTCAGAGCAGAGCTGTTAACTTATGACCTCCCAGACGCTAAGTCGCGCTTGTTGTGGGAACACAGTCCGTCAGGCCCCTCCGCTTTTGCAAGCCAGATTCGGTGGCTGTGCTTGGCCGTGAGCCGCCCCTCCGCCCCGGCTCCCTCCCGCCAGTCCGTGGAGCGCGCACCGCCTCGCCGCCCTTCCTACCCTCTTCCGTGGGCCTCTCGTCTGCGTTTGGCTCCGGCGACTCCGTTCTGCTAATCCTCTGGCGGTTTTCTGGGTTCTTTAGGCAGATGTAGATGGAATCTAAGTGATCAGCAGGACGTGCGGTGAGCCCAGCGTCCTCCTAAGCCGCCATCTTGCCGCCGACCTCTATGTTCCATTTTAATCCACTCTGCAACTATTTCCCAGCTCTGTTGGATCAGAAATTTGTTATCATCATTCAGATCCCTCATGCCTACCCAGCCCAGGGCCTGGCAGGCAGTAGGGGCTCAGCAAATGTTTATGAATGAACTATATATTGTACTGTATGACTTCCTGGGAAAACCTTTTCTTTCCCATCTTGAAATGTCTTTATTCAAACTTTCGAGAGTGTAGCCTGGTAATCTTGGAGGGATTATTAGGGGAGATCTTCTTCCCTATCTAATGGTTCTAGTCTGTGTATTCTGCTTATTAGACATGGTGATTTTCTGGGGCCCCTGGGTGGCTCTGTCGGCTGAGTGTCCAACTCTGGCTCAGGTCATGATCTCATGGGTTCGTGAGTTCGAGCTCCACATTGGGTTCACTGCTGTCAGTCTGTCTGTTTCAGATTCTCTGTCCCCCTCTCTCTACCCCTCCCCCACTTGCACTCTCCCAAAAAGTAAATAAATATTGAGAAAAAAAAGTCATAGTATTTTTCCTTTTTGTCTTGTGGTTCTAGATGGAGTAACTGATTACTTTCTTTGGCAACCTTAGCCATTTATCCCTTTCAGTTCAGTCCAGGGGTCAGCACATTTTTCTGTAAGGTTACATAGCAAACATATTAGGCTTTGCAGGCTATAAGGTATCTCAGAACTATCCAGCTCTGCTGCTGTAGTGTGAATGAAGCCTTGGACAACACAGAAGCAAATGGGCATGGCTGCATTCCAGTACAACTTTATTTACAAAACAGGCAGTGGCTGCATTTGTCCTGTGGGCTGTAGTTTGTTTACCCAATTTAGTCTTTATGGCACACGGTCCATAATTCAGCGTTTGAGTATTCTGATATTTCTACTCTTCAACCTTTAGCTGGGATCTACTCTTTTCTTTCTTTTTTGTACCAGCCATCACTTTTATATCACTGTTTTGCCACCCAGCATCTTCATTGTCTCATTATCAAATAGTTGGAGTAGGTTTTTGCCAAACATTTTTGTCTACGTACTCTAGGCACTCAGTCCTTTCAGCACACCTCCTACTCTGTCCTGTGAAAGTCAGTGTTTCTACAAGAGCAGGTGATTCTGGCACATAACAATACAGAAATAGACAATGAAATTTGGCCACTTCCTCACTGAAGCTGTCACTGATCTTTTGAATTGTTTTAACAGAACATGATCTTGCATTTCTGTTACAGTCAGTAATTGAGCTTCACTTGGCTCTCCTGAGCCTCAAGGCATTTCCTTCATATTTTTGACCTTATCTCAAGAACTAAGGGTCGTAAGTGGCAATTTACCTTCTCTCAGTTGCCTTTGTCTGAGCTAGTTCCTATGTTTTATGCTTTCCAAGAGAAGAGAAAATTATGTAGAGTTAGTGGTCATTAAACCATCTTCCACGAGGTACCAAGTTTCTTTGAATCATCTGCAGGAGGGTCTTTGAATGCTAATTGCCTTATAGAAAAGCTGTTCCTGGGGTCCCTGGGAGGCTCAGTCGGTTAAGCGTCAGACTCTTGGTTTCTGCTCAGGTCATGATCTCACGGTTGGTTCCCGAGTTCGAGCCTCTGTGATTACAGCACAGAGCCCACTTGGAATTCCTGTCGCCTTTCTCTCTGCCCCTCCCTGGCTTGCTCTCTCTCTCTTTCTCTTTCTCTCTCTCTCTCTCTCTCTAAACAAACAAACAAACAAACAAACAAACATTTAAAAAAAGGAAAAGCTGTTCCTTTCATTACTATCAAGGAATGTCAGAATGAGGACCATAAATATACACTGTATAATGGAAACTTCACAGCCTAGAAGACAATTAGAGTATGGGATTCCTCCAGATTATATCAGCCCTACACATAGAATCATGACAGATGTTACCTCAGGAATCCTGTGTTTTCCAGCTTTCCTTTGGTCCTGCTTTCCTACTCTTACTTGTAAACGTAGAGTTGTTCCAGAAACCGATGTATACTTTGCCACAGGCTCCTGTTTAAATGTTATCTGTACTATTACTTTCTATTTTTCTCAGGCAGTCATGGTTGATCCACCTCCCCCAGGAATAAGAGGTCTATTTATAACACTGCCTAACCAATATGTTAAAAGAAAGCTTATTAAAATGCAAAATGCTGTTCCCAAAGTAATGGTAGTTTTATTGCTTTAGATATATAAAACAGGTTGATTAAAGAATAAAGAAATGAATTGTGAGGAGAAATTATAACCTGTCCTTCACAATGGAGAGGAAAAAAAACCCTTTTGCTTTTAATTGCTAGGATTATCAGTGAATGGTTGTTTTGGCTAAAACAAATTAACAAAAAAATTTAAAAAAAATCTTCATTGAATACAGTACTGTATATAAGTACTGTATAAGCTCTGTGGTCATTGAGCTAAACTCTGGACAAGGGATTTAGCCATGTGTATTTTGATTCCCAACTCAGTCACATGCATTTCTTGGCTCCCACCTTTTTGAACCCCTTGGCTTTCTCATTTGAAGCTTATTTATAAGCAATGGGAACCTCATACATTTGCTGTTGAAGGAATCAATAATTTGAGGTCCTAGGTCTTTCCAAATTTGGCCATGTTGTCTTGCAAAGCTGGCAAATTCTGCCAATTCTGAGAAACTAGTCTGAAATACTAGATTTAGAGATGGCTGAGGGCATTTCCCATTTCATTAACATTTAAAACACATTAAGGACTAGTAATAAATATAGCACAGTCAATGGATTTCTGTTCCAACTTGAGAGGGGAGGGGGGGTTGTGGGGGACTTCCTGCTCTTGAAGAGTGATAAGGTAAGAGAAGGATCCTACAAATCCCAGATCTCAAAATAGGAATGTTACACCCGGAAGAAAGTCGAAAAAAATCTTGTTAAAAAAATTGTCTTAGAGCTGATGTAGATGTTATTATGAAAAATTTAGAGCTGCCTTTTGGGCGTGGGAGAGTGGGGAGGGAGAAATGTAGTAATCCCCCTGCTGTTTCTCTTGGCCCTTGAGAGAATGGCAAAATAAACACACCAGGGTCTGTACACAGAGGCTGTCAGCAGTCTGGGCACTGTGCAGGCCACATGTGAAGGGAGTTTGTAGCACAGAGAAGTGAATGAGTCTTTGTTTCCATAATTCTTTCAAAGATGGAAAGAAAGGAGAAAAATTATATTCTTGCATCAGAGAACAAATATAAAAGCTAACAGTAGATACAGGAGTAGACTATGCGGAGACCATGATTAGGGTTTAAATTTAGTCTGATCTCCTTTTCTTAGCTACACTCTCCCATTTTTTTAAAACATTATGAGGCAAAGGGACAGAGCACATAAATTTAGTTGACGGAGGAAAAAAAACATTCTTGTGTTTTGTGTTAACATTAAATCCAGGGCAACAGCTCAACGAGTATCAAGTAATCTGTCTCTAAGGCAGTGTCAGGCTACGTGAACAAGGTGGCAGGGTCTGGTGGCTCAGTATTCTGAGTTGTACACAGCCTAAGGAGGAGGCTCTTCTCACAACAGCTACCATGAAGCGTGATTGGAAATGACAGGCAGCGAAATTCAGAGGACCTGAATTACATGGTCTGATCTGATTTGACTAAGCCCCTATTCCGTATACTCAGCAAGGATATGCATACTTCAGGGAAGAAATGCCTGGCTAATTAATGATAACTCACTCAACATGCATTTCCAATGACATTACTTTTGTTGAACCCTCACTATAGCGCGATGCTTCTTCCTGATCTCCTGTGATTAATAATAGCTATCAGAAATAAAACTTCAAACTTTATATATTCACGTAATGAAGTCCTTCAATGAATTTGATTCCATTTTTTTAATTGTATAGAGTAAGTTAGGTGACGTACCCAAGAGCACACACAGCTGTTAAATGCCGGAGGTGAAATTAGAGACCAAACCAACCGCTCTGCAATAGTGCCTCTCTTCTGAAATGCCACTTGCTCTTTTCTCCACCATATTTAAAATTGTGCTGAAGTTTCTACATAGTAGGCAAAAAAAAAAAAAAAGACAAGCTCTTTATATGTTCCTTGAAAAGTACCCCTCCTCGCTCAGTGTGCTTAAAAGTTGTCGATACCAGATGAGTGCAAGAATGAGCCCTGCTCTCGAATTTCCCCTTCCTCCCACAATAAGAGGTTTTTTTGTTTGTTTGTTTCTTTTTTTTCTTTCTTTTTTTTTTTTCCGACTCTGAAAACTGGAAAAGTGAGTTTGGTTAAATAGTGATTCCATTCTTGGGGGAGGGTGGTGAACAAGAATGAAAGGCAGATGCTTCCGTGCCTTAGGCAATGTCGTTACTGTAGTGATGCTGTCATTGTGGTTTCCATCAAAAACCTGAGGTTTTTGACTCCTAGTGCTCAAGAGCTTGATGTCACAGAAAATATACTGACATGTGAGAAGAGCCGTCTTTCCTTTCCCTTGCCTGCTTCTTACCCCCCTCCCCTTTTTGACAGTAAATTTGGGGAGGCTTGTGGTATATTGAAGACGTTGCTGCAGAGCTCTGGTTGCTGATAGAGAACCTTTGGCTTGTGGGCTCATTGCAGACTGTGTGAGCACAGCCTTTAGAGACCCGGGCCAACTGTAATCAAAAGGCCGTCTGAATGAGTTCCACTGATGCTTCCAACCACTTCTTGGACCAGTTGTAGAATGACTTAGACTTGGGAAGAATAAGGGAATTCCATAGCCCATGAGTGGTTGTATTGAGTTTACAACTTTCAGAAAGATAACCTGAGAGAAGAAGAAGAAGCAATAGAAAGTGATCTTTATTCCTATAGGTAGACAGTGAATAGGTCACTGGTTCAGGCAAGGCAGTAATTCTGGACAGAACTTACCCAATGTGTGATTTATCACTGTCAGAAATAAAAAATTGCCTTTGCATTTATCATTCTACCTCCTTATTCTATTACATCGGAAATTCACAACCTTTTTTTAATACTTCCCACTCCTGCTTTATAAAAACTGTAGTGGCTAAGCAATTTTCTCTATGCTAACCCCCAGTAAGTTGAGAATATACATGGCAGTTGGGATAGAAAAACACACAATTCCATAATGCTAGCAACATCTGCATATCTCAGCATCTTTGTGATGACATTGAGCTACCAAAGGACCTGTCTTTGTTCACCCAGCTGTTGATTTCTTGCCAGAAGGACATTTCACCACATTAATCCCACTGATGACCTGTCTGTGTAGATGGATTTTTAATCCATTGATTTAAAAAAAACAAAACAAAAACCAAAAACGACCAAATAGCTCTATTGATAGCCATTATATAACTCCATATTTCCTAGTTCTTAGCAACATAGTTCACATTCTTTAAGATCAACTAAAAC
The DNA here is from genome assembly GCF_022837055.1 of Prionailurus viverrinus. NCBI lineage: Eukaryota > Metazoa > Chordata > Mammalia > Carnivora > Felidae > Prionailurus > Prionailurus viverrinus. Next base: position 82,106,902 of record NC_062565.1, read on the forward strand.
TAGAAAACAAGTCTAATATTGTTTAGTATATTTTCCAATATATCTAGGTTCCTAATAATAATTCTATAAATTAAGAAAACTCATATATGTGTTAACAACTTTCAAGATCCAAACATATGAATTCAACAATAAAAGTGTTTGAGTTTAACAAAGTGTTCATGATAAGTATTTAGATCCATGAAACGCTCAGATTAACTGCTGAAACAAGCTTATGCCTTATCAAATAAGATTACAATTTAGCAGTACACTGTAACCGTCAGACATTATGAAACGTTTACTCCTAACTATGTCTGTTTGATGGATATTGCCTATGTCCGGTGTATGATTCTACATTACTAGACAGAAGAAACCCATGTACTCAAAGCCAAAATCTATAACGTGACTTTGACTTCTCTTAGTGAAAAGCTTTGAGGAATAAATAATAGTAATAGAAAATGCATTCTGAGTCTATGTTGTAAGTGTGAAGAACAAAGAGACTATTTTGAATGCAATCACATTTCCTTTCAGTTGTGGTAAAGAGTGTCACAGCTGGGTTGAAGTCTTGTTAGCTCTTGTGTCATACAGAAATAATGTTTCTATCAGAACATGTCTCATTTTTAAAAATATGTGTGTTAACTGTAAATGTTGGCAGACTCCTATCTTAAATTGAGCAACAAACTAGTTTTCACAACTAAAGAATTATAGGATTCTTTAGAAGCAAAATTTATTTACTTTAGTTTCTAGATCAGGTAAAATAAAGTTCCCATGAGTTCTTTTAATGGTTTGGGCTGTTTGTTTAGTTAATATTCCTATTTTTCAATTAACCGAGAAAAACAAATACTTTGACACATATCTGGCTCAAATTGATGATGGATGACCTAATAGGTGAGAAGTAAAGTATGTGACAAAAGGTGGCAAATAAGAATTATTTATTCTGCCACTAGCTCCATATGTAGCTATTAGAAATTCATTAGATTAAACTTTGATATAAAGACCAAAAATGAGAGTTATGAACTGATTTCTACTTTAAATGTTGGAAGAAGGTACATAAGGAGAAGAAAACCTGGACTTGTTAATTATTTACGAAGTACCATGAGATGTTCTGTAAGCCAAAGTCATGAGTATGATTTCTCTCTTAATAAATAAAGTATCATGTGATTGATCTATATGTTGTCATCAAACACAGACATACATGTTGGTGACAAACCAAATGCAAGCACATAACTCAATGAGTCACCATTAGCCCTCTTGCCAAACCTAAATTTTTTGTTGTATTAATTTTGTGTGAAACTGATCATTAAGTTTGGTTTTCCTTCTAGTTCTGGGTTGGTTTCCTCGATTTCTTTTTTTTTTAATGTTTATTTATTTTGAGAGAAAGAGAATCCCAAGCAGGCTCTGCACTGTCAGCATAGGGCCTGCTGGGAGTCTCAATCCCACAAACTGTGAGATCATGACCTAAGGTGAAACCAAGATGCCCAACCATCTGAGCCACTCAGGCGCCCCTGGTGTTGTTTTCTTTTTTAGTTGTGACTAACACCATGCCAATTTGAGTTTTTATAAAGGATATTCTTTTCTACTCAAAATAATAAAAATTTTCAAAATACTTTTGAACCTAAAATAACTTTTTAAACTCCGTATTTTGTGCTGTGTGGGCTGGTAATCAAGAATTCCCAGAGGACACAGGTATAGTTTTCTTCTACTGTTCCTGAGTTATCAGCAGAGAACAGCTTGGGAGTTATTTTCCTCAGCCCTTTTTCTAAGTTGAAAAAGATTTTATAGAGTGTTTAACTAGACCATGATCAGTTGATCCTGAATATAGTAGCTGTAGTGCCTTTCATTGCTTCTTCAAAATTCCTTTGCTTGGCTCTGTTGACCACAAAGCTGAGAATGCAACCCCCCTCTCCATTCCAGTAATGAGCAGGTGATGATGGCACATTGTGCTACCATGGCAATTGTTCACCATCTAGTTCATAAGGCTGTTTTCCCCTTCCTTCCTTTTTTCCCTCCTTCCTTCTTCTTCTTGTCTCTCTCATTCCTTCTCCCTTTTTCTCTCTCTCCCTTTCTTTCTTTCTCTTTCTTTCTTTTTCTTTTCTTTTCTTTTCTTTTCTTTTCTTTTCTTTTCTTGCCTTCCTGCCTTCCTGCCTTCCTGCCTTCCTTTTTCACGTTTTCTTCTCTTTTTTGGAAAATAACAAATTGTGAGAAATACAGATTTGGGTGCTCAAAGACCTAATTTCAATAGAAAGCCCAACGATTTATTATAATTTCTCTTAAAATTATATTCTAATGTTTTGAGCTGTTAACTCTGTGTCTTCTTTACCATATAAAATACCTGGTTACTTTATTTAGAAACATAAACTATGAGTTGATATTATGGAACTCGCCTTTTTTTCTTAGCTAAAAATATTTGATAGATTACTCTGAAATAAAAATGCTACCTGAGTGAAAAAGCTGAGGGTGCTGAGTTTTCATCTGACAATGAAGGTACTTTAAAAAAGTATTTAACTTTACATTTGCTTATCTGTATAAGTAGGGATAATACAGATGCCTAATGATTATAAAAAAGCTTTGATGGCTCACATGAAAGAAGATAGCTACATGCTTTAGAATTAAATACTTAAAATGGATATAATTCCATTACTCTTCATTATTTCTTTGTGAAGTAAATGTGTTTCAGGAAGTATGAGGCTGTCTTGCAGACAAATATAATAAAGCATAGAGTTGTTAATGGACTTGGGAAATTAATAAGAAGCCCAAACATAAACCCAGGTTTGCTGAGTTTTAATTCCTTTCATTAACTTCTTTCCACAATTTCTGATATTCCTTATTTTGTGCTTCACAAAGGAGAATAATGAGAATACATTTTTGCAAAAGTAAGGTGTGTTTATTGCACTGTTAGGTCAAAATCCTCTCATCATATCTGTCTACTTCTGTTTCAGAAATGCTTATGTAACTTATGAAAAATTCAAATCTCTTTGATCCTTGGTTTCCCCATCTGAGCACTTTTATGACTTACGAATAACACAGAGCTTTTATGTTATAATAATATCTACATCATAAGACATTTTATGAGTATTAGATTAAATAAGGTAATAGATGTAAAAATGCATTTCAAACTCCAAAGAGTTTTATAAATTGAAGACCTTATTTATGAAGGTACTCTGTGGCCAGAGTATAGGGGGCTTTAAACATTAGGTTTACAAGTGTTGACTTACTTTTTGGGCAGTGGGGAACCTTTAAAGTTTTTAGAAAAGGCAGTACAAAGTCCAAGGAGAGCTTGAGGAACATGGATATAGCAGTAGCCTTTGTGATGAATCAAGAGATGAAAAGACCAAATGAGGAGCGTGGGGTGGGGTGGTTAGAAGACTAGTTCAAGTGAGAGGTAAATAAGAGTCGAACCAGCATAATTACAAGAATAAGAATAAGAATAAGAAGAATAAGAATAAAAAATATAAAGAATAAAATATAAAAAATAAAAATAAAAAATAAAAAATAAAAAATATGGAATCAGCTAAAGAATGAAGAGGTGGGTTAAGAAAGAATAACATGGCGTTAAGGGTTGAATCTCAGCTTTAGGAGACAAAAATTAAGGAATTTAGGAGATGGGGCTGGGTATTTGTAAAAGATGGAATACCAATTTCAGTGTATGTTGACTTTGAGGACTTGTCAGAGCATCACGTTGGGTGCTAAGAAGCGTTAATGAAATCAGGAAAGCAGTCAGAGGATAAAGTGGTCACAAAGTAAGGAGTCATTTGCAAAGAAGTAATAATAAGAGCCCTGAGAATAAAGAACTTTGATGAGAAAGATACTATAGGTTCAGAGGGCTATATAGTCTCGTAATAAAAGGCGGTGAGAAACTGAGGCTCCAGAAAGAGGGTAGAAGGCAGGGTAAGAAAAATTAAAACAAAAACAAAAACAAAAACAAAAAACAAACAAAAAAACACTAAAAGAATATGGCAACATGGATGCCAGTGAATGGGAGAAGTTGAAATTTTCATAAAAATATGCTGTCCTATACTTTAAAATATTTTATTAGAGACCACTAAGGAAGGGACTGTGAATAATTAGGAATGGAAATTTTGAGAAGATACTTGGCAAGGCTTAGGCGGGTTGGAATTGTGTTTGTCATCTTCAGTGTATCACCCTCACCCGGTAGAGACCTCATATTTATGAAAAATTTAATAAATATTTCTGTGAATGAATGAAAGATGAAAACCAGATTTTGAGAGCTTAATAAGGGAACTGGTAACAGAGAATTTAAAAAATTAGAAAATATAGACTGCTTTTCTAAGATAATTGCAATGGTGCAAAAGGTTGTATCATGGGCACAGGTTACTACTGATAGCCAATATTTATTTGTAGCTTACTCCTTCTTAGCAATCTTTCTTAGGGAGGCATTATTTTTATCTCCATTCTAAAGTGGAGGAAACTGAGGCATCAAGAGATTAATGTTAAGCTGAAGGTCACAAAGCTGGTCGTGGAAGAAGCTAGGCTACATCTGATTATATCACTTCTCTACTTAAAATTCTTTGATAGCTTACATGTTGAATCATTAGCATCTGCCACAGTGTGTGGCACACTGAAGTATATATTACCTTTCTATTGATGGAGAGACCAAAACACAGAAATCAAGTCATTTGCCCAAGATCACACACATTAGTGTTGGAGACAGTTTAAATCCAGGCACTCTGATCCAGATCCCCTGATCCTATTCATTGTATAACACCATCTCAAATGACTATATTTGTTAATTTTTTTTTTTTTTTCAACGTTTTTTATTTATTTTTGGGACAGAGAGAGACAGAGCATGAATGGGGGAGGGGCAGAGAGAGAGGGAGACACAGAATCGGAAACAGGCTCCAGGCTCTGAGCCATCAGCCCAGAGCCCGACGCGGGGCTCGAACTCACGGACCGCGAGATCGTGACCTGGCTGAAGTCGGACGCTTAACCGACTGCGCCACCCAGGCGCCCCTCAAATGACTATATTTGACATGAGTCCTAGACATGAGACATCGAGCCTAGATGGGGTATTAACAAAAATCAGAATAAAAGCTGATAAATTGGGAGAGAATAGAACAAAGAATAAAAGCATTTCATTTTGAATAGTAAGTCTAGTAGGGATTGACAGAGGGAGAGCAGTGGTAGATTATCCACGTTCTTGGAGGAACAGTGGTTCTGAGTGATGCTGAGGTCTGGGGTGGGTTGTATTAGTGGGTGAGTGAAGATAAGTGGAAATGGAGATCACTAACATTGATTATTTGAAGACTTATGGGACTAAGGCTAAGAGGGCAAGTGAGAAGAACTTCATGAAACAAATCTAGGCGAACGAGACATCTTTTCCAGGCATGGTGTCTCAGAATTATGATATGTACATTATGTATCAATGATAGAGTATGCTCCTCTTGGAATTTATCTATGGATGTTAATCCTATGTTTACTTCTTCCAATTCTACAGCTGTGAGTTGAAAGAATTTCTAGATGGGAATTCATAGCATTTTCTTTTTAAAAAATCTACAAAACTTGGTCCCCAAACTTGCATGTGGTCAATATTCAGTATACGTATGCATAATGGAGATTGTGCCTAGAGCGAAGGCTCCCCTCTATTCTGAGAAAAACATTACATCACGTACCCTCCATTCATTCATCCTTTCTTAAGGGATGTTGAGGAATGATTTTCTTTTTTTTTTTTTTTTTTTAATTTTTTTTCAATGTTTATTTATTTTTGGGACAGAGAGAGACAGAGCATGAACGGGGGAGGGGCAGAGAGAGAGGGAGACACAGAATCGGAAACAGGCTCCAGGCTCTGAGCCATCAGCCCAGAGCCTGACGCGGGGCTCGAACTCATGGACCGCGAGATCGTGACCTGGCTGAAGTCGGATGCTTAACCGACTGCGTCACCCAGGCGCCCCGAGGAATGATTTTCTTAAGGGAAGTCATTTGAGGGACATATTTTCAGTTGAGCTGGAATGGATTTGGTTTGGAATTTTAACTGTCAAGGTTGAAGATCTCATGGGTAACAGAAGACACCATATGTTCTGGTACTCTATTCAAAATAGGACTCCGCTCGAGCTTATTATCATGCAACAGCACTACTTCAAGGCCTAAGCTAGAAAAAAGAGAAGTCCTTTCTATTGCTCTGAAGTTTCTTTCAATGTTTCCTTGATGAAACAACCCCATTTAACCTATAATTATGGCCATTGGAATTTGAACTTTGGTAAGAAATGTAGTAAGGATTAGTAGTAGCTGAAACTGAAAAGACATAGCCTCACTCTAAGGAGGGAACTGCATTTGAGATTCATTGTTCTCACAGGCTGGACGTTTCTCCTTTCAAATACACACATCTGCACACATGTACCTACATAACCTTTCCTCGATGAAATTTCTCCTTAAAAATTGACATTTTTCAAAGGCAGACTGCACATCAGGATACATATAGGACCCACTGAGAGATAAAACATAACTCCTCTCTAACAGGGGACATTTCTTTAGGTTCTGATTCATTACTGGTTCAGTAAGTTAGGGAAAGAGACAATAAAAGGCAAAAAAAAAATGAGCTATATTTTCACATAACAGTCAACTTCCATAGACGTTTGTGTCCTTCCTCAGAGATTTTTTTTTCCTCTTTGAAACTTTTGCAGATACAGTTTTTTAACTGTGCTGTATTAGCCTCAGTGATAACCCAGTGAGGGTCAGTCTACAACTGCCTCTTGGATTACAAGAGAACAGAAGTTAGAGTTGTACTAATAGCATGCAGGGAGTTCAGTGCTTTCGGCTTTGAAGCCTATCTGTCAATTTTTCTTAAAATACACACGTACATACACTGCCTTCGGTCCTTTCGCTCCCTGATTAATGTGGCTCTGTTCCTCTAAGGCTAACACATGCTGCACTTGCCTTGTTTCTAGCAGCACAGCCCCTCTGGTATTGCCCGAATTATACCTGGTTCTTTCCGACAAATTATTGTGATGATTAAGAAAGTTTGATGATATATCATTTTTTAGATTCCAGACCTCCTGTCAGATAATAGAGTCAGAAGTGTAGGGCTGCTGCAGTTATTCCATATCAATGCTCTGAGTTCAAATAAAGTGTCAGGATGACTAAGTACAAGGGATTTGTGGAATGCTTTAATGTTGCCTCATTTCAAATCACTTCATAAGCAGCCTGGTAATGAGCTCAATAAATTCTGTTGGAGGAGGAAAAAAAAAAAGCCCTGTATTCACTACAGAAAAAGTAGGTTGCTATTTTATAATTAGGCCTCTGGGCTGGTGGGAAGGAGTCTTATTTCCTGTTTGAAATCCACTTTGTTAGCTCTGTGATGTGGAGATGGCTAAATGAGTATGAAATATTATAATTAAGGACATCACAAGCTGTTTATCTTATCAGCAGTGTTTTTCCTTAAAGGCTGCCTCATTGACCACTTGTGTATTATAACCACTTTTTTTCTGTGCTTTGCCAGTTGTAACCAACAGAGGTTTATCTGGCACTAAGGGGCAAAAAAGGAGATATGAACAGCAGCCCAGCAACCAGAAGTTACGTGAGGGACCTAAATTGCTTTATTTCGCTCTGATCGGGCATTCTTTTCATTAACTGCAATAAGCTGTTTGTTTATGAAATAAACAAGTTTATGAGAACTTGGCTAAACCTGGTGACAGTGTGCTGCCCAGGGCCAGACTGTGAGGTGCTATCTTGGGCGTCCCGCTAAGCAGCATGTTTTTGTTTTGAAGCTAACACAGAAACCCAATCCCACTTTGGAAAATGAGAACTGGTTTATTATTGATTGGGTGGAAAGCAAGTGGCCACATCTGTAATCTCCACTGTGATTTGAAAGGCTCTATATTAGGATAATCTTTTGACCTGCCAACTTTCTTGTTTTCATTCAATAGTGGGAGGGTGAGTCCTGGTCCCCTATAATAGACTGAAATGACAATTCTCACCAGGTTCTGCTGCAAAGGTCTGGATAGTAGTTATTTGCCTGATAAGCCATTTGGCTGAGCTGAAAGATCAATTCATATATTCACAACACCTTGCCCTAGTGTTGATTTCTGAAAGGTCCCATTCTCAAAAAACATAGTAAAAGTCTAAGGTGTTCCTAAGGATAGACTCAGTATACCTGGACATTCAGCATTGGTTGGCCCTTGATGAAATTATGGACAAGGTTTTGGGTGACAAGTTTTCCTTCTGAATTTCATCCGCAAACCTGCCTTGACCCTAAAATCTGAAAGTCCCTTCCATATTCATGTTGTCTCTACAAATTCTCCATCAAAATCCTTTAAAGAAAGTATATAACAAAGAAGTTTACAAAGAAGTGGCAACTTAGTCACATTAGAAGTATTAAGACTGTCTGATACGATTTTATGTGATGCCCAAGGCCACTGCTTATCATTATGCTCTTTGTGAACTGCCCCAAACATCAAGCCAAGGGGTGAATGGAGAATGAAATATGGCATCACTCAATTTACCCATCCCCGCATCTTGGATAGGTTTGGATTATCCTGGAGGAATGGGTGACTTTCTATAATTCATGGCCCACAGAGGGTACCTGTGGCTAATGTGTCCAAAATTGCCTCATATATTGGACAGGGGCCCCATATTATTTCTCCAAAAGAAAAAAAGAAATGAATGTGTCATTATAGCCTTTTTGTTGTCATAGACATTATTTGAATACTAGGGGTCCTGAAATAACCTCATGTAGACAGAAGCTGGCTTTTCCTACACACAATTATTAAACAAACATTTGCATTGATTGTATGAAATGCCAACATTGAACTGCAGCCATGATCTAGAATGGGGGTTGACATTTTTGTAAAGTGTCAGACATTAAACATTTTAGGATTTGTAGGCCACAAGGTGCCTATCATGACTGCAACTCTGCTGTCATAGCAACAAAGCAACCATAGACAAACGTAAATGAATAAGTATGGCTTTGTTCCAATAAAACTTTATTTATGGATGCTGAAGTTTAAATGTCATGTAATTGTCATATGTCACCATTTAAAAATGTAAAAACCATTCTTAGGTTGAGGGCCATACAAAAATAGAATGTGTGGGCTGGATTTGGCCTGGGGCCAGTAGTTAGATGATCTCTATATCCCTATTGTAGAATAGATTTCAAGTAGGAATCTTCCTAACCTGGGGGCTGGGCTGGGGTGGGGGCAGGCTCCCTCTGCATGAGCATTTTAACCCCATCGACACACTGCTAGACACTGTTGGATGGTCAGAAAAGAGCATGACAAAAAGATGGCATTTCTAAAAGCCTTAATCTTGTAAATTTTAAACGCATTGAGTTGTTTTTAGCTAATAAAGCACATCAAATACCATTGAAAGGCAAGAGGGGGTAACCACGAATTGAGATCTACTCATTCAGAAGTCATACTAAGTGCAACAGAACTGCTGAGTTTTGTTTGGTATCAGCAGAATCCTTTCACTCGTTTATTCACAAATTGGTTCAGCTATTCAGTGCCTACTGTGTGAAGGGTCCATGAGGATCCTTAAAATGGGGGAAGGTGCCAATCAGGGGGGATGTGGATGAAATCTTGAAAATTCCCAGAAGGAAAGCATTCCAGAGTCAGAGTGGAGCAGCTGGAGAAGGTTGGCCAACGGCCGCCAGCAGATGACCTGGCTTCTGGGTTTGCCCTGTGAGCAAGTATGGCATGCACCTTAGGGGAGGAAGAGGCGGAGCCCTGAGTGACAGCAGAATGTAAACAGCAACTCAAAGCCACCCACCAACGCATAGCTTTCAAGGGTGCACATGGGGCTTTCAGCCACAGAAACAGATCTCAGCAGCTTCATCTTCTAGGAAGAAGGACAGTTACGCTTTGCATGCATATTTGGCGATGAGCATAGCAAATCTTATCCTGCTCCTCCTGAGATTTTTATATTTTTAACAAATACCTCTTTCCATCTGTAGTTGATTCATTGCTTTTTCCGCTATGCTTGATGTATTCATTATTTCCAGGACAGCTACTCTGAAGTAACACCCTATCAACACCCCCGCACCATCATTACCACCACCTCATACACAGATAAAATTCCTTGAAAGAGAAATCATAATTGCATCTTGGTTTTTCAATGGCAGCATTAATTGAACTGAAAAAGATAAGAATTAATGTGGCTTATTACAGTCATCCGGAATTCTGGCACTCCCAGCTGAAATGAAATGCTTCTGGAAGTAAAAAAAAAAAAATGATTCTGGCTCCAAAGTGCCAAAACATCTGGATGAAACCTGAAACATGAAAAATGAAGTCAGTTTCCCGATATTCTGTCTTCTAAGTGACAAGCATGTTATATTTACTGATTTAGCTGCCTTAAAACTTACATGAAAAGCTATCTAGAATTAAGGTAGTGACATAAATGTATTAACTCTAACATTGGTGGAGGTCTTCATATTTCCAAGATTTTTCACATGCCGTGTTTTACTAAAATTTCATAACTATACAGCATAGTATTAACATCAATTCCATTGTATAGGTGTGGTAGCTGAGGGTGAAGGTGTGAGGGGACCTGCTCCAGTTCAGGTGGCAGTAAGTCTCGGCAGGGACTGAGATTTCAGTGCATCTAAATCAGACATGCTTCTGGTTGTACAAAATTGCACTAAGCTCCCTACGTGAGTGTGGTTAGAGAAACTAAGCAGTATAAGTCAGAGTCTTTGATGGGTTGCTGTTATTTGCAGAGCCTTTTGTTGAGAACCTCACCTCAGTAGCCCACGATGTCTCTGTTACCCTTGCCCCCAAAATGTGAAAAACTGGACCAATATTTTGTACTTGCTGCCTTATGCTTCTCTTTCCCAAGAGCTTAAATGACGTGCATGTGGTTTAAAGTTTCTGAATATCAAAATGTTTAGCAAAGCCAATGTCTTCTATCGTATTAGGCAGACCTACCCTTTGCATTTGATGTAATAATTTATCATTATGGGCAGATGTATAATTATTATCATCCCTAATGAGACAAAGATGCAAATTTCATGTTTGATGTTAATCTGCCAAATAATTTAACGTTAGTTCAGTTTAAAAAATGGCATGGATCATACATCTGCTTAGTGGTCTGTGAGGGAAACCAAAGTGAATCTGATTGCAGCCCTGGCAGGATGGGCTACCCTATAGCCTCGTGGAAGAATGTTTATTTTTGAAAAAGGGAAAACGTGTTCATGAGAATGTGGTGCTGCTTAACTGCTTTCCAAACTTAGAATAAATATTTACATAGAGAAAAGTCTCCAAACATTAAGGCAACTGTTTCATAAGCCAGAGAAATATTGCAGAGAGAGAAGGGGACAGAGGAGCCAAAGCGGGTTCTCCACTGACAAGTTGAAAGCAGTGAGCCCAATGTGGGACTCAAACTCACAAACTGTGAGATCGTGACCTGAGCTCAAGTTGGACACTCAACCGACTGAGCCACCCAGGTGCCTCTATGCACCTTCTTGTATCTCTGCTGATACATGTTAATATCCTGCAGGCTCTCTTCTGTCCCCTTTACAGGCTTAGACAAAGAAGATAAAAATCTTAATTAAAACAAAAGTGTCAAATCATATCCAGGAAAGATGCAATGTAGGTTCCCCCCACCCCCAATCTTCTATTCCATTCCCACATCCTGAATTCCACTTTCTCCACTGAGAAGCCCAAAGACTCGTGGCTGGTAAAGATATGAAATTAGATGACCTACATGCCTGTGAAAGTGGAGATATTTTCTGAAGCAAGTTGAGGTTTTGTGTGTTAAGTCATCAATTCACTCAACAAACATCTATTAGACATAGTAGCTGTGCTAAGAGCAGGTGAGTCTATCCACCCCACGTACCACCCCTAAACTAAACAAGCAAATTGCAGCCCGGATGGCTATGTTAAACAATGGAGATATGTTAAACAACTAAGATAGAGTATGATGAGAGATGTGCTCGGCACTATTAAACAATATGGGAGGCAAATCTAACCCAGACAAAGGAGAGTAGGGAGAAGGAGGGAAAGGCATATACTATTAATGAGGACCTTCTAACTGCTTGTCTCCCGTCACTCTGGGGCTTCCCAGTGGGGGGCTCAAGTGCTGTTTCTCTTCTGCCCTGCCTTCTGCTGTCTGTGGTGCCCTCTGGTCCTATGAGCAGAGCAGCAAAGCCCCTGAACTGTCACTGCCCAAGTCGGTAGAAGGAGCTGTCACTTTGGCCGTGTCTCCTATACTAGTGCTTTTACTTCAGGGACAGACAGAAGCCACCATATCTGGTCTAGCAACTCCCTGATACTGATCCAGCACAGGCCTGGGCACTGAATAAAGACTGCTGAATTAAACCAATTGCTGTTCCTGAGTTCCTATCATTCTATTCCATGCTTAAACCTGGCTGCAACATTGACCTTGAATGAGGACTCCCACCCCTGCTCACACTGTGGTCTGTTGCCCATGCCACCATCAGAGAAGCTGCATGTTGGTACTTCTCCTCAAGGAAAACTGCCCTCCAACTTTTCCAGTTAGCTGTTTTCTCTTTGGAATCTAATGGGGTCTCTCCAGTAGGATCTCCCCCTCCTTGTAGTCAGGAGAAAAACCAAGCAAGGAAAGCCTCCCTTCTGATTGTGAAGCATTGTCTTTGGACACAATTTGTGTGGTTTGATGCTCCCTTTCCAAAGATGAATTCATTCTCAACACTGTGTCTTAGTCTTTCCTACAAATAAAACTACCAGCTTTGTGAGCTAGTCCTCCACATCTGCACAGACACATGGGAATCTTCCAGAGAACACACTTTAGAATCAAGGTGTAAGGGGGGGGAGGACAGAGAAGAAAAAGAAAAAGTGCAGGACCATGGGGTACAAAACATTGACATGGGCAACAGAGGGTCATCCCTACCTAACTTAACCCTCACACACCTAACATTCCAGCTTCCCTGACTCAGCTTCCAGACAACTCTTTGCCCAAAGGGAATGGATACTCAGGGGAATGTCTGGAGGACACCCAAAGGCTGTGGGCCTTTTTGCCCCTTGGGTCACTGTGAAAACTGATGTGAGGCTGCCCTTAACCATATGAACAACAACAAAAAAAGGGCACATGAGATCTGGCAAACTGTGCACCCTTCAGGGTGATAAGAAAGAACAAGTATGGCTGGATATGGGGATTTTTCCTCAGGAGGTTTAACTTTTTTGCTAGTGTGACATTTAGAAAATACCAATATTTATGAATAATTTTTAATTTGGTGCTGAAAGATGGCTTGTAATTAAATATCAATGATTGCCTCTTAATAGAGTATTTATTGATATATTTTTGTTCCCAATGGTTTCTGTTTCCAAATATCTAGAACCCCTGGCTTGGGTGACTCCTCTCATTTTAGAACTTATCCCTTTTAGGTTCCTCTGGAACACACAGTTTAGATGCACGATAGGTATTTGTCAAATTATATTGAATAAAATTTGGAATGATATCTGTTAACAGCTGAAACCCTTGGACATTTAAGGAACAGATCATAGTATCTCAGGGATATTTTAGCTGCCAAGTAGGAACATCCAGCTTGCACACAGTTGCTGTCTTTTTATTATTTCTCATTTTGTTGCTTTCTGTATGTTGTTGGCTACCTTATTAGTACCTCCTATTGGGAAATATTTTTCTTTAGCATAGTATCTTAATAACCATCAAGGTGGCTTACTCAGGGTTTCCTAATGCTCATCATGACCAGGAATTATAATGTGGTAAATATCATGTGGGCAAAGTGCCTGCATTTAAAAAAATCTATCACTAGCTGAATTTCTTTTACCTGTTATTTAGACACATTGATGACATATATAGTCTGTCTCCATTGAGAAATATGATTTCTGATAGATGGGAAAATCTTTTCTTATGGATTATAACTTGGCATAAGAAAATAAGACCCTTTAAAGAAATCCATACCTAAATTTGGAAGGCAGAGTTTCAAAATATTAAGACCATCAGTCAGTTTTCAGTAGTTCCTTGATGATGAAGTTCATTAGCCTGGATATATGGGTGAACATCATCATAATGAAATTAATATTGTCTAAAACAATTATTGTTTCTTAGCAGCTTCTCTTTCAATTTGTTCACCTAAGTGAATATCTCACTGTCAAGGAAGCAAATCCACAGTTCCCATCTGTTTGGGCAGTGTGCAGCATTACAGACTATATATTTTAGATTCTCTATTTTTGATTCTTTATTTACAATATGATTTTTATTTATGCAACCCTTATTTGAAAAATGTATAGTTATATTTATTTATTTTATCACCTTCATCTCACCCTTTGCACCCTTAAAAGCCTCAAAGCAGTTACAGCAATGCATACGATGTTATGTGATGCATACTTCATCACTTGGCAAAGCCATTAAGAATCTGCCAAATTAATTCAATGCTGATGAATTTTGGACAGATAGTAAATGCTTTTTATATTTGGGAACTTCTGCCGTTCATAATTTTGAGCTTTTAGGTCACTATGCCATTTTTTCCCACTAAGATAAGAAATCATCGTGGCAGGTAAGAGTTTGCAAATGGATGATTATAGTCACTTCCTGATGATACTTGGGGGAGTCATTGCTGATTATCTTCTGCAAATCTTGCTTTCAAATTCTATTGACATTCAAACAGAATAGGCTATAAAGTCATTTGTGGTTATTACTCAATACCTTTTGTCTAATTTCCCTTCCCCATGTAGCCTATCACCCAGCAGGAGATCTTTTATGCCAAAACACTTAATTACTTCCCCCAAATCAGTGAAGGTTAAAAACAAAACAAAAGAAAAACAAAACCAACAGAAGAAAACAAATATAGCATATTTATAGCCTTTCACCCTGATTCATGATTTGTTTTTATCTGTTTGACTTTAGGCTACTTGCAGAACAGAAAGGAAGCTGCAGCTGTTTTGAAGGTACAGCAAAAATTTCAGATATTACCTCCTGTTCTCTTCTTAGGGCCCCACCATATTGGGGCGGGGGTGGTTCATAAGACCATGATTTGGGGAAGAGAGATACTGTGCTTATCACATGTGCTACACAACCTTGATGTGTCTGAAAGGTGCTTCTGTGTATGTGTGTGTATGTAAGGATATAGATTGAAAGAGAGCAAGCATTTTTGTCTGTCTGTATGCGTGCATTATATGTAAATGTATATGCATATGTGAAAATAAATAGAATATAAATAAATAAAATAATTCAATTAAACCTGTGCCCTCTGTGTACAAATGATGAAGACCTCCATCCTATATTCCTATCCGCTATTGGAAGCTTGGGTTTTTGTAGGTCTAGAGCAGATAAAGCCCACGGGATAAATGTAAATCTTTATTCTCCAATATCAGAATATTTTTCCTCAAATGGATTCTGTTTTTTTCCTTGCAGCTGTGGAGCTTTTCTGGATAAAGTTCAGGGACAACCTCATGACTAAAAGGTAAGACTTTTATTTTTAAATGAATATTTGCACCACCAGGCCCACCCATTAACAAAACCAAACTGTTTTGTGTTTCTCTTCTTTGCGATATACATAAGGAATTCATATGAATATTTCTATGAAAGGGGGAAGTTCCCCCCTTCTTTGTCAAGGCTTTTGCTTATAGAATACATTGTTGGTTTGGATGCTGTTATTGCTGAGGACCTCCCCGCCCCCTGTTTTTGGAAACACCATGCAACCCTCAGAAGGCAATACTTTAAGTGTGTTTCTACTTCACCTGTTAGAAGCTCTAATGTATTTCATCATTAGACTCCTGTGGAAATATACAATGAAAGTAGGGGATCTGGTTAGTGCTGGAGGCAAAGTACTACTAACTCATCCCAAAAGATTGCTTTTTGATTAAGGGGCTCTTGCTGTAAGGTGCTCAGTCTTTCTTGCAGCTGATATGAACTGCTATTCTTGGCTATATAACCTAAGTTGAACATTTGATTTTTTTTTAAAGAAACAGCAATTATATTAAGGGGTCCTCATGTGAGATATAATTCCTTGAAAATTTCAAATAGAATTCAATAAGCAGACTCAACATCATACCATAGAGTTAGGCAGAAATTTGTAGAGAGAGAGGGTGGTGGGGAAAGATAGGGGTAATTCTGCCCAAAATATTTCATGGGTGAATGGGACCGTGTCAAATTCAATTCAGACTAGAAATCTTTCCTGCTGTAGGAAAATGAAGGGTAGTCAAATGAATAGCTGAGCTTAGAAAAACAGATAACTTTTTTCTTCCCTTTCACATAACCTGAAGAGTTAAAGGTTTTTTTTTTTTTTGGAGGAGGAGGAAGTAAAAGGGAGTAGGGGTAAACCCAGGGCAACTATATAATTTATTGTCCAAACTGGGACACTTTTAGAGTTAAAGGTACTCTATTAATAATTACACTGGATAAAAGGTAGAAATCGGGACTCTTGCAGGCAAACAGAGATGTTTGGTGACTCCTGGGAAGTACAATTAATAGGGCTTTATGTCCCTGGTCTTGTAGCCTTGCTGTGACCATGAGCTCACAGTAGAAACATTATTTCTATTGATGGCTTTTTTCCCCTAAGGTTTCTGATCATAAACTGTCTGTGGTGTAGGCAATCTCAATTACACTTTGTGGAGGGTAGGTTTTCTGTTCTTGACATTCTGTTATTAGATTAACAAGCATGTTATTGTTTCTTTTGTATATGGGCTTCTCCTATTTGGTACAATTGGAATGTGAAAAAAAGAAAAAGGATTTGATAGCATAGCTAAAGAAGAACATCAAAGTCCGCTGTTTGAATTATCTTGAACTGTTAGATATCTTTTGTTCTTCAGACCCCATCTATCTATGAATCCTGTCTCTTGTATTCCTCTAATAATACTGTTTTCTCCTTTTCCCCGAGAAAGGAAGAAAGCAGAATGAAATCTGTTGTGATTGTTTTATAAAAATCCTAGATTTCCCTCTCATAGTAGGGCTTTTTAAAGAATGAAATGCATGATGAGTACATAACCTTGGCTTAACATGATAGCCTTTGATGCTTCTCAGACAAAGTTTGAAACTGAAGGGATCAATTTTAAGCAAGAGCAATTATGTACTAACATTCCGAAAATGTACTTTGTTTCGTTCCATTCATCAGCTATCAGCTCTAAGAGCTTTGGATGGCAGCTTTCGCCTTGCATTTGTTAAAAATAAGATTGCCATGTAAATGACAAGAAAGTTTACTTGAGGAAAGGAAACTAGAAGTCAAACCAAGTTTGCTAATTTTAAAATACTGTATAGTCAGATTTCTTGCAGGCATTTTAGACATATTGTGTTTGTCACAGAACAAGCAGACCAGCCAATAAACCAAAGCAATTAGTCATGTCCACCAATTATTAAGAGCTCGTAAAATGCCAGACCTCTCGCTAAGGGTTTTATATACATTACCTCATTTAATCCTTATAGAAATCCTATTATAGGTATGATTTCTATGTAAGAGATGGAAAAGAAAAGCAAAACTCAAAGAGGGTAATTACTGGACCAAACTGACAGAGCTGAAAAGCAAGTCAAGGACTTTCAGACTCTGAGGTTGCATGAAACTAGTATAACTATTTACTGTTTATAAGTGACAGGATTTAGATAAAATTATCAAAAGGCCAAAGTATGCCTTTGGTAATTAATTGTCTACTTGTATTATTGAATACTGAATGTATATTTTCAACACCAGCATTTTACTACTTAAAAAAAAAAACTCATTATGGAAGCAAAAGCTAACAGGAGTATCAGTGTGCCCCTTCGTATTTCACTTTCCTATCCTTCCAAACTTGCTCGAACTTCTTTCTCGCCTTCCTTACGCATCATGTCTCCCTGAGGAAAAAAGAATGATCTCCCAAGGCTAGGAGTAGCAGCTCTTAACACATCTCAGTTCATTCTCTGCTCTGGCATGACAATTCACTATTCATCTTTCCAGTTATCTTTTTCCATAACGATCCTGAGAACCCCTCCTCCTTCAGAGGCCATCAGTTTGGTAACTCCCATCAATAAGTGAGTATTGAATTAAATTTACTAAACTGAATCACATCTCTCCAGACCCCAGTCTAGCAGCAGACTTCACCATGTCCTATATTTCTGGTCTGTTCTGCCCGGGAGAAAACTGGTTATCAGAAAGAAAAGAAAATGTTTGATAAATTCCTACATCCTGTTACAGAAGATAATAAAAATGTATTGATGGCCCTTGGGGCAATGGCGTTTACAAATGGTGACTTTAGTGTGGATTGCAAAAAGGTGCCTCCTGTGGTCAGGCTAATTGCAAAATGGAGCTTCCTCAGGCAGGAGGAGGCCCTGGTGTGTTTTGACCCCTCCCTTCGTCCCACAGAAGGCTCAGTACTGAGTTACAGGTGCCTTGGTGAGTGCTCTGGGGGTTGGGGGGAGGGGTGGCTTTGAAGACATTTTAATCTTTTACATATTAAGTAAGAAGACTACAGAAGTAAACATTTTCATAGGAGACCAAAGAATGTTAATTAGTGAAGCTACCTTTCACATTACTTATATTTTGGAGAAAGATAATGAATCAAATTAGTTATAGCATTGCTAATGACCATTAGCAATATAGTTTGGCATCAGTCAGACCTGTATTCGAATCCTGTCTGTGACACTATTTGCTATGTGACTTGAATATGTTACTTAACTTCTCTGGTCTCATTTTACTCACTGGGAAATGAGATAATAAAGTTCAACCCTGAGTGTTGGAGGGCAGGGTTAAATACACGAAGGTAAGCTTCTGGTATGAACAATGCATTCAGTTTTTGTTTGTTGATGTAGGATCTCAATATGCCCTGCTTTTGATTTTTAAAGATGTGTTTACATTCTTAGCATATCAATTAGTGCTATTAAAATAAATGAATAAATGAAAAAAGGAGTAGTGTATATAATAAGATGGCCAAAAAGAGTGCTAAATTGTAGTTTCAAAGTGGTAGCCTATGTCACTTCCTGATTTGTATTAATTTTTTTTATCTCATACAAACTGAAGAATATGAGCGCTAATATTTCTTTATGATGAATGTGGTTCATTGCCCTTCATCATGCTGAAGTAGAGATATTTAGGTAAAAACTGAATTTCACGTATCAGAGTTGAATCTAGCCTGTCAGTAATACTTACTCAATAAAAAGAACACTTTTAATAAATAACTTTAATGGACATCACCTTTTAAAATGCAAAGTTATTGGAATGCTTTTTATTTGTCCAATCTTTTTTTTATTTGTACAAGCTAAATTCTATCCATTTGTGATGAGCACTTTATTTGGTTTCTGTCACATCTTTCTTCCAGAAAAGCTTTACTTATGGAGCTAATGACACAACTGAATTACGCATGGACTTAAGTGATAGGAAATATTTCTAAAATACTGCCCTTATGAATCTGCTAATAAGTTGATGCCTGTTTTTCATTAATGACCTGAAAAACAAGTGAAGCTTGTGGCATTTCAGGCAAAACTGTGTTGATTACAGTGCTTCTTCTATGTTATGCAGGAAAGAGTTTTTTCCAGTTATCGCTCATCTTTATTAAAATATGTGCAGATCCATTTTGAGGCATACAAAATATCGTTAGAAATATCTGCCGGGCATTCTTTTGAAACTAAGAGATGGAATAATAATATAGTGAAATTATTTAAGGCAGATTATGAAGAATGTGTTCTATAAATGGCGAAATTCCCAGCTCTACTCCTCACTTAAACTAGCAATGCAATTTTTTTAAATTAGATAGTGGGGATACATTTTATGGTTTTGTCCTGTATGCTCGTTAACATCATTGTTTGCTTACTGCACGGTGATTCTAATATCATTTTATAAATACCATAGTATCGTTTTGCATTTGACATGAGAGAAAATGGGGTTGGGTTTTTAATATCCATGTCATTTCTCACCTTCTACACATACATTTTCCTACCTTTGTGGTTCCGATATAACTGGTGTGTGAATCTAGGAATAAAAGACAATGTCGGGTGTGCGGCGACAGAATTAGACTTGCCTGGATGACTGGCCTGGGGATGCAGCGCGGCTCTCTGGAGCTTGGCTTGCCACTCAGGGAAGCTCCATCATGGGATTATAGTGTTTTTTCAAGCTGTCTGATGAGAGACTTTTAACTCACAACATCTAGGTATTGCAATGCCTTCTTTCCGTCACGGTTGCTAGAAACACACAGCCTTTTGTCAGGCTACAGAATGTTTTAATTCCCAATGCAAATCTGGGTGACATGTTTGTTACGCTAGCGGATATACCTGACAGATCCTATTCTGAGTTTTCCAGGAAAAAACACACGGCAGCACGTTTGTGGGATATCAGTCCTTTTATGTGAGCATAGCATGCCTTTTAGTAATTGAAGAAACCATGTCAGACCGGAGCTGATTTGATATAAAAATAACTTGCAAGCTGTGTTTGTATATAATTCCTAGGGTAAGATCATTTTAACAGATCTGATTGTTAGTTTTAAGAACGGTTTTATGGTTTGCACGAAGCAGTAAATAATAGTAAGGGCAAATAAAAATAAAGCTTTCATCACACCTTTGTTAACCTTTAGAAATACATTCATTGAGTTTTTGAGTTACTTACACATATGTATACAGAATGTGTAAAGAATTATGGTGCGTGCACTCAAATAACCTATAAAACAGAACAATTACACACACATGTTTCTGAAACCATAAGTCATAGGTGTTCATAAAAGTATGCTGAAGTGTATTTAATATTCAGTGCAAACATAGATATTAAGAAAGCTTTCCTTGAGATTTAAACTCCATTCTTTATTTATAATGAGATACATTGCCTTTAGCCACCAAAACACAGGTTCAGATTCTGGTCACTTAGATGTGAGGAAAGTCCCTGAAATGAATTGTTGGTCACAGTGTTTAATAATGTTACTGGGTTGACTCTGGAAACAGAGTCTCCAGGTAATAAAGTTCCTTGGGCCCAAAAGCACATCACATTTTAGATCACATTACACTGTGTCCCAAGGTTATCCATTTCTGTTTTTAGAATTAAAGGAAGGGAAAATATGAGTAAAGCTGGTTTTGAAATTTTTTATTACTTTTGTTTAGTACCACTACAAAGATTTTAGAAACATGTTCTCTCAACTACAAGGTGTTAGTATTTCTAAGATTTCAGCAGCATCTCTCCTTCCCTTCTTCATCCATTACATCTTCAGCTTACTTTTGACTCCTTTTTATGTAAGGGTCTTTATTTTGAGTTTGTCGTCCTCAGTATGGGGTTTATTATTGGGGACTCTTCCATGTATGTCAATTTAGGAAGAACTAATAGTATAAAAGTAGGTGGGGCTGGATTAGAACTGAGCACGTGTCCTTTGAATCTTTTCATTAAATGCAAAAAGCACACTTGGATAATCGTGTTTTATTTATTATTTTTAAACTAATTTTTCCTTTTCTTTTCTTCTTTTCTATTTTTATTTTTAATTTTTTGACTTTAGAGAAAGAGAGAGAATTTAAGTGGGGGAGAGGGGCAGAGGGAGAATGAGAGAGAATCTTAAGCAGGTTCCACGCTCAGTGTGGAGCCCAATGGGGGCTTGATCCCATGACCCTAGGATTGTGACCTGAGCTGAAATCAAGAGCCAGATACTCAATCATCTGGGTCACCCAGGTGCCCCATGGAGCATTTCAATCTTATTTGAATAAACTGCTGTGTTGGTTCAATTAATATGTTCAAATTCCTTTACTCAGCAAAAGTATGATAAAGCATTTAAACTTTTAGTTGCATTTCTGAATGTGTGACATGCAAAGAAGAGCTTACCTTGTTTCAATTTGTAGGCCACCAGAATTTATTTTCCTCTTAATACAGGTTCAAGAAAGACTAAGCACCTTACCTTACTGCTATAGGAGAGAATATTCTTAGACTCTACAAACTTATTGAAAGAGGATGGTGAATTGGCTGGGGATGTACGGCTTTATTTTGAATATTTTCATTAGTTTGTAAGATATTAAGATCTATTGTATTATTCTATTGAATTATTTGCTATTGTAAAGATTTGGTGAGTCACTGAAGAAATGCCTTTTGAGTTTTTATTTTTTTTCTTTCATATTATAAAGTGCCTGCTGGAGGGCTCAGGTATATCTAGGTTAATGTGTTTCTATTTCAGTACCCAAAAAACAAATGTGAGATCTTGGAAGGGTCATATTCACATCCCGGTTGACAATAATTGCTTAGGAGTGAGCACCTGCTGAAGAGGTGTAGGCTCTGCGGTAGAGCAAGGAGAAGGGGGCAGGGGGAGGCTTTAAACAAAAACTTTAACTGTAAAAGAAACAAGTTTTCCTCTGGGAAATTACTCAGAGTGCAATACAAGCATATTTTTCTAATTAAATAGATTAGTTTATGCCTTTGGCATTTAAAGAAAGTCCTTAGATTCATAGCCTCCTGAGTTATAAGTATTTCCCAGGTTAATTCTCTGGAAATTAAATCTGGCCCTATTTCTTGCCATTTTGTTCCTTTTTTTTTTCCTATTCCCATTTCTCTTTTCACCTCCAGATCATTTCCTTCTCTCTCTTCATGATCTGTCCACCTTCTCTTTCTCTTCCTGAACTTCCACCAATGGAAATGGGACAAGCATTGACATTCTCCTTCCATCTTTGTCCTCTAAATAGAATGAATTACCACTAGCCTGTGATACCATTGGGCTCATTTCAGCCCATTTTTATGCACAGCCCTTAGCTGTCTGCCTTGAATAAGTTAGTTGCTTACATATCCATCCCTATGACTGCACTTTGTGCATCTTGAAGGCAAGGGTACCATTCGCTTTCTTCTATCCACCGATGTCATACGCTCTCGCACAGAGTAGGCACTCAAAAGAGATTGGATGGAGTGTGGTTAATCCTTATCAGTAAATAAACCCTTAAAAATCTGTGAAGAATCATCTTCCTTTTCTTTTTAAATTCACAGCCTTCCTCACTTACTTTATCTTTTTATACCAGCCTCCTCATTTCCTCTACACTCACTGAGGTACTGCAGAGAAGAGTAGAGACCCACACATTTGGAATATGTCTGCTGTGTATGTGCTGCGGACACAGAGGGATTCACTGGGCCCCAGAAGAGAGCTGAGGAGGGACCAGGACTGAGAAAGACATTGTATTGTACTAACAAGGAATCATTGGGAAATCATTTTAAGACTTTGACAATAATTTCCCAGTGGTTGGTTGTCTAGAAAAGGGAAGGGAAAAAGAGAGAAAGAAATAGTGTTTTCTACTGAATACCAAATAATTCCATACGACAATGCAAATCAAGTTTGAATGCCAGGAACGTAGAAATTAAAGCCCACTCAGCCATTAGGTTGTCTGTCTTGATCAGGAAGGCGTGGAGAGTCGTTCCCTTGGAAAAGCAAAGCAAAGGAAATGTAGAAAAGGAATTTGAAGGTGAGAGGCTTAAAATAAGAACGTTTTGCAGTTTGTTCCAAATGAAAGCCCCCGCAAGTCGGCAACACAGGGCTAATGCATCACTAAAATGGGATAAAGTAAACAGAATGTTAGATCAAGTCCTGCTCTTCAATACTGGGGAAATTATCTTATAAAAAGATTAAAAGAAAAAAGCATTAAGATCCAAAATAGCATGGCTTTACGAAATGTATCACTTAGAAGTATGGTTTGTGGCTTCATTCCGTATGACACATTGGCATACATACATAAAACAAATTGCTCTGAGTATTGTAACATGCAATTCCAAGGTCTCCTGCTTCGTGTTTGTGTTTTAGGTAAGTGGTTTCTATGTTTGTGCCTTTACTGATGGAAATTCATTTACAACCTGCTGCAGTGGACTTTTTGACTGTCTTTTTTGATGAACGGCTTTTCAGTATGTGACTGTTTTTTTTTTTTTGAGGTTTCTGTGTCATGAAACACTTCTTCAAATGCTGCATATTATAAGAAAATCGCATCAAGTAAGAAAGCTGGAGTCGAGGTTAGATGAAAAAAAAAAAACAAAACCAAAAACAAACCCAAAATCTTTCTACTTCTTCCTCCTCTGTTTCTTAAACCTTTTGGCACTGCCTTAATGGGCACTGGTTTATCTTGTAATATTGCAGAATTTGGGGCCAAAGGAAAACGTACTGCGAAGAGTAAATGGGAATTTTCAACTTCGAAAAAGTAATACCGTTTACTAAGAGATTTACATTGACTAGAGGTGAGAGATTGGCGAGGTGTCAAGGCCAGGGTCAGAGAACCACATCCAACGTTATCTGTTAGGCACTTTTTAGGAGTAATGTGGCCAAACGAAGTCACAGTTCAGTGTCACAGTCTTACCACAAGAGGTATGAGAGCTACGTGGAAAAAAGAATCAGAGCTCTTTCCTTCTCCACCACTGGGCATTAGGGGTGGAAGTTCCCAGCTTTTTGCAAATGACCCTGACATATTTTTTTTTTCTTCCATAGCTAATTTTATTTATTCTTCTGCTTCAGCTTATCTCTGAGTGAACTTTGTGGCCCTGCTCCTGCCTCTCAGTAAATCTGAGAGACTCTGCTAAAGTCAAAAATCTTTAATCATGGTAGACTTACTTTTTAATAGACCAACAAGGCAATATAACTTCTTTATAGAGATACATAGCTATTTACTTTACATAAACCTTACAAACAAGCCATTTACCATCAGTGCCGCACCAGATACCTGTGTACATCAACTGAAGTGGGGTGGGGTGATTCAAGTTTCACTTCTTTCCAGAAGCCTTCCCTGGTGGCCGGCCGATCCGTTTCATGAGGCTTTTCCCTGTACTGAAAGTCTATTGTGATGTCTTTGTTTTCCGTAACACACAATTAATTATAAATAACTATGTATTCTCCATTCAGAGGTTTGCCTCGAAGAGCTAAGGCAAATCTCCCAGCACTTTATTATGTGATTCCAGAGGAGAAATACATATTTGTGTAAAAATCCAGGCAGCATTTATTAGTGTGCAGACATTTATTGAGCACCTACTATATACCACACCATCAGTTCAGTGCTGGGCATGCAAAAATGGCTAAAAACTTCAAGGTGTTACAGTTTAGTAGAGAGAACAGATTTATAAATAAAGAAATTGCCTGCTATTCAATGTAATATAGCTAAAAATATACCCAGTGCTGGAGTTGTCCAGAAACAAGTCAGATGATTTATTACACTGGACTCAGGAAATGGTACTAAGAAGTCCCCCTAGAGATTCTTATTTCTGGGTTGGGTTCAAAGAATAACAAGGGTATTTGTTGTTGCTGTTGTTTATTTTTTTTTAAGTGGACAAGTAAAGGAAAAGGCATTGAAAGCATAACCATGGAAGTGTGAGACAGCATATATTTATGTTTAGAAACTAAACGGACTTCCATAAAGAATGGCATTAATCAGGGGAACTAGGAAATAACGCTGAATAAACAAGGCAGAGATGAAAGGCCTTGCATGTTATGCCAGCGAACAGCAAATTAGAATGAAGAAAGTCACAGTGAAAGTAGCAAGGAATGACGTCTTCCAGGGAGGAAGGATGCATGGGTAGAAAATCCTTAGAGGTCCTAAAGCCTGGGGCCACTTGGTGTCCAGGCAGATGGCTTTCTAGGACTCAGTAACTTCTGGAAGCACTGTGCTCCCACACCACAGTACAGTGATTGAAATGCAGAGTTACGATCCCAAGTCATCAAGGAATGGAAAAATTATGTGCAATAAGCTTTGTTTATGAAGTCAAAGAAGTGTGTAATAGAGTTTAGAATGCCATCAAACACTGAATATTAGAAACAAGGTTTTTGGTGCTTAAAGATGTGTTAGTTTATAAGTATATGAATCTTCTTATTCTCTGACAAGACCAACTATAATAGGCATTATTGTAGTCTATGCTACTTTTTCAGATCCGTGTTAGGGTAGTTTTACCTTTTATAATTTAAGTTCCTTGTTGTCAGATAACTCATCTCATACTTCCTTACATCTCTGAAGCCAATGCTGTAGGTCTTCAATAAATCTCTTATGATTGTTTCTAGACCATGGTCCAGCACGTCTGTCCTGCCTTCAGGTTCTTTGCTGAGTCATTTATGGGACATCTCAGGACAGTCACTGAAATTTTCTGTGGTTTGTCCTGTTAGAAATAAATACATTAACTGTATCTTATTTTGCAGAATAGTTTCCTTAAGAAGCTAACTGGTAGTTCAGAGGATGACATGATATAGGGGGGAAAAAAGAGTGTCAGTTTAGGACCCAGAGAACCTTTGGTTTGAATGCCAGCCACTATCCACTAGTGGCTCCATGAGCCTGTTTCCCTTTGTGTAAGCAGAAAACAGATACAAAGACTGCAAAACCCTTGTAAACAAGAGAAATTATTTTTGTAAAGCCCACAGCATACTGTTTAGCACAAAGCAGTCATTCAATAAATAGCTATTAGTATTTTA
Organism: Prionailurus viverrinus; assembly: GCF_022837055.1. Lineage (NCBI taxonomy): Eukaryota > Metazoa > Chordata > Mammalia > Carnivora > Felidae > Prionailurus > Prionailurus viverrinus. The sequence continues at coordinate 82,133,100 of NC_062565.1, forward strand.
AAGTCATACTTAAAGACATTATTCTTTAATAACACGGCTAAAAGGTACACAATATAATTCTGAGAAAGGTGAGTAACATTGAAAGTAGTTCACCAAATATAAACCAGAGTAACCTCTATTAGTTTCCTTTTTTGCCCCTGGGATTTAATACTGATGGCACTTCACCTTGCCCTAGGTCAACAGTTCCTGCAATATTCTGAAATAAGATAATATAGAATGCATTTTACTTCTGTGGGTTTTTTTGGAATATTTAGATGTTTGAATATGATAAGACTGATATAAAGTGAAAGAAGAAAGAGAACTAACAGACTAGCAATTCAAAATATAACACTGGAAACCAAAGGAAAAGTAGATTTCCTTTTTTAAAAAATTTTTTTACATTTATTTATTTTTGAGAGACAGAGAGAGAGACACAGCACAAGTTGGGGAGGGGCAGAGAGAGAATGAGACACAGAATCCGAAGCGGGCTCCAGGTTCTGAGCTGACAGCACAGAGCCTGATGCGGGGCTCAAACTCATGAACCGTGAGATCATGACCTGAGACGAAGTGGGAAGCATAACCTACTGAGCCACGCAGGCACCCCAGAGAAGTAGATTTCTTAGAACACAGAGGCACTGAGAGGGACAAGGGAAGGTATTGACGGTAGAATCATTTCTCAGAACGCATATGCTGTAACAGCAAACTTATTCTAAACATGTTTCTTATTTATATTTTTAGGTTATTCTTATTGCAAATTCAAAATTTCACAATCACAAACCCTCTCTTTCGTTCTAACCCCTATTTTCCTATAAGATCACAGGACACTGTCAGCAAGATTTGTTCCTTTTTTCCTGGCCTCTTCAGCACAAATGCATTTTTATGTCTGCATTTCCAGAAGGTTGTTTTATTGGTTTTGTGTTTTGTTTTGTTTTGTTTTTGTTTGTCTTTGACGTTGATGATTAAGAAATGGCAATGACACCTAGGCTTCTTTTCCCTGGTTAAAAAGAGCAAAGTACATATTAGTAGTGACTACCTATTTTAAATCCCCTTTTTCTTTGTCTGTCGACCTGTCTGTAATCATCAGAGTGGAAAATAACTTTGAAAACTCAAGCTCAGGGGGAAATAAAAGGAGCTTTAGTGACTCAATATGGCAAAAGGACTGGTAGCCAGAGTTGTCTTTTTGAAATATAAGTTTTACCCAGTGTCTGCAAAGTTCTACAAAATGCACAACCACGTAGTGTAAATCCCAGATTGGTCTCCTTGACCTGTAGTTTTCCTGTGAATTTTGTCACATGGGTACCTAGGGAGAGAAGAGATGGCTAGTTGGTCATTAAGAGAGAGAAGGAAAGGAAAGGAAGAGAGGAAAGGAAGGAGAAGAGAGGAGCGGAGAGGGGAGGTGAGGGGAGGAAAAATTTACTCCAAACTGGAAAGTCTGAAATTTACTTCTGGCTATGTTGGACTCAAATTTCATTAATGACCCTTATCTGTTTGCCTCCCTCAGCAAATTCACCCTGGATATTTTGTGCGTGAGAAATGGTCCTTCATGTTTGCCCTGGTTTGTTTCTCGTCAGTTTCCCTTTCACAGTGTTCATTCTGTTGTCTGTGCCAGACTCTGTGAAAATACCTTAGCATTCTTTTCAGGCTTTGAAGACTTTTTTTTTTTTTTTTTAATGTGTTGAGCTTAATCTTTTCCAGCTTCATTTCTATTAAGGTTGTAGGAGGTTTCATTATTTTTCTTTCTATTTCTTTTCTCCTGCTGCTGCATTTGTAGACACATTGTCTCAATGGTCTCTATGATGTGATGTATTATGCATGCCCTTTCTAGTGGGATTGGCGTGGGAAGAGCAACAAAGGGATGGGGAGCTCTGAGAGGTCATATACCCTGAGGAACGCCCACTGATGACAATGCTGACCGACCGCAATGGATGGTCTGGCGGAGCTGGTGGGGGTGCGATTCCGAAAAGAACATTTGTTTTGTTTCATCCAGGAGCCTGAATGAAGAGCAATCTTTTTGTTTGTTACAGTGATGGGTAATTTGGAGCACTTCCCTTTGCATGAAGAAATTTGCTATTCTAATCAAAATCTCGTCCCTTTCTACAAACCATTATAAGATACTTATGAAAATAGGCAGATTCAGATTTCCTGTTTGAATCTTTGTCAGCTTTCACTTTTATGCTCATTTGCAGAATCACATAACTATGAAAGGCCAATTAGTTCTAAGTCCCCAGAAAGTGACAGAATAAATTGCTTTCTTCCTAGCAAATCAAGAATAATATTGCGGGTGCAGTGCAAAAGTGTCCACCCAGAGATTTCAGTTCATTTTATCAATCTAATAGAGTGCTTTCGGCCTGTCTTCTGTGACTGGTGGATGCTTCCAGTGTACATGTTCCTGTCAGAGCTCTTATATAACACTTCTCCCCTTCCTTGCCGAGATAGGATAAATCTGTAGCTTTGAGTCGTGCATTGGTCAAGACGCTTAGTATGGAATAGATCTCTCATGCCAGTCAACATTTAAGTTCAATCAAGGAATTCACAGAATTCTGTTCAGCAGTGTTGACCGTCACTCACTTCATATCCCTTAATGCAGTGTAGTGGGCAGTCGATTGTTTTTTCCCCCACAGAGGATGGCTGGGATAATGTTCCTGTTAATTGGGATTGCTATGCAAATAGGGTTGGAGACCATAACATAATTGTAATTTTCAAAATCAAGCTGTCTCAAAAGAGATTCAGCCGATTATGGCTTTTCTGAGATACTGCTCCTCCTGAACACACATATGTGAAAATTGCTTTCTGCCTCCATATTTCTCTCCGTGGCATTTCTCCATTTCTTCAACACTTTTATCTCAAGTTGACCTGAGCAACTCCACCATGCTGGGCAAGCTCATGGCACCCAAGCAAGAGAAATGCCATTTTTCAAGCTATAAGAGAACCATTGTTCTAGCTCCTCTGGAAAGAGGTCACACGCGGTCAGGAACATTTCTAGGAGTCAAGGTAAGTTTGATCACCAAAGAAGCAAGCCATCTCTCTTGTTCCACGCTCAGGATTTTCACTGAAGGAACCTTTGCTGCTTACTCATCATTGCCAGAATTATTATTCTTGGTGCCTTAGAAATGAGGGCATAATAACAAGGGACTTGACATAGAATTAGTGTTGAATTATTTTGTTCTCTTAAGTCCGTTAGCTCTTCCTGAAAAACAGTGAATTACTAATAGTTTCTTGCTCACATGTGGCATGTACTTTGATATAAATGAATTGTATTCAATCAGTGATGTTTTATAATGAGTAGCAGATTTATTCACAGTAACTGGATAACGAGGAGGCTACAGCCTATTTTTGTTGTTGTTGTTCAGGGGAATGGATACAGGATATTTGGAGGAATTTTGTTCCGGATTCCCGTGGAGTTACATACAACATTTCTATTAATACACAACGAGTTTGACATGATTAGTGTCATTACAACAAACTCCAAAGGGATTAATGAGGATTTGCTACTTGTACGGAAGTATTGCTGTGCAGAGACTGTCACTGTGTAATTCCAGGGTGGCCTCATTTCGTCAGAACTTTTGGATTAGAGATATTCAATAAAAACATCTGTAAACTGGTATAAGATTTACATTCTTCCCCCTGTTAGAGATGACATTGCTAACGCTACTGCACCACTGGGGCTCATTTAATCTAGCAGTCATTTCAGCAAGCACTTCATAAAAAACAATTATTGAATTAATTGTGATGTTTCCAGTCCAGTGTTCATTTATGATATCCTCTCCACCTGTAAACTTCTCTCCCAGTTGCCTTGTAGAAGTAAAACTGGATAATTTCACAGCCTATAAAATATGTGTTCTTTTTGTTAATATAAAATCTCTGACAAGAACTCTATTGGTAGAGAACATACAGTTCTAGTGTCATTTTGTCCTGCTCTAGGGAAATAAAACCTTGTCAATTTACCAAGAGATAAGTTCATTCAAACTCTGTGCCTACCTTTCAGCTGTCCTTCCTTGAAAGGGCTCCTTCACATACCCTCCCACAAAAATTCAAAAATTCACTGAATGTTTTCTTCCTTGAGTTATTTTTAACTATATCAGAAAAGAAAAAAAAAAAAGAAGAAGACTCTGAAGCTTGAACATATTTATAAAAAAGAAAAAAAAGTGTTTTATCTTCCCCAAATCTCACACTTTTTTTGACTGGAGGTTCTAAGTTATGTTTTTGTTTGGTTCATTTGCGTTGTTTCTCAAAACTTCGCAAGGTTGAGCTGGGCACCTTCATTTCTAAAGTTTACATTTAAGTAATTTTCTAAGATGTGTGCTACATAGGGTGATGAAAAGAGCCATGAAGATGAACCAGTCTGGTAAAGAGCAATTTGGAACCGAAACGTCTGAGACCAGAGCATAATAAGTTGGGGTGACACAAATAAGGGTCTTTGTTTGATTTCTATGCAATATGGAACCTTGAGTCACTAACACATCATCAGGCAGCTCAGTGTGTTCATATCTGAGCTTTTCTCTTGTACCTGCAGAGATCGGTGCTGTAGCTACAGTTACAGATACCTCTTACCCTACTTACCTGACAACTTAAGGTGTAGATTAAGCATCCACTCATCCTAAAGGAATGTGGTGCTTTTTTCGATAGTATGGGTTGAATCTAAATAAACTGTTCCAATGCAGAGGCTGTTTCTGAAGCCAAACAATACATACTTAGGGAGGTCTGATGGGGGAAGTTGTGTGTAAACAAACCTGGGAGTGAGAAGAATCACGCAAGATATTACACTTGAATAGAATTGCATTTGTATTTCAAATAAGTCAGTGGGGATCAATACTTGGAGTAACTTTTTGAAAAAATTCAGTTCGCGTTCAACCTTTGAAAAACTAATGGCATGGTGGACAGCAACCTTCAGAAAATGGGACCCACTACAACAAAGGAGTAGTGATCACATGCATCTTGACCAACAAGTTATTGATTCTAGTTGGAATCCACAGCCAGTTCTGTTACGCTGTGGAGGGATCGACGGAGGCAAGAAGGTAATGGATTCCTGGTGATGCTTAGCTAAAAATAATCACTGCATGGCGGAGATGGGGCGGGGGGGATGTTCTATATCTTCATTGTGGTCATGGTTGTACCAATTTCTACATGTGCTAAAACACATAGAATTGTAAACCAAAAGGAGTCAGTTCTACTCTGTGCAACTTTTAAAATAGCAGTAGAAAGAGTTACAGTGAAGTGACAGTTTAGACTAGTTCTGTGTGTCATAGAAGAATAAGGATGGGGACTTGATTGATGGATTAACACATTAATATAAAAGCTGAGAGAAAAAAAAATCATGTAATAAGATATAGTAGAAACAACAATTATATTTTCAAAAAAGACATTGAAAATGTCTAAAAATTGAACATGTGAAGTTATTTGTAAGGATGCCCCATCAGCTTCTGATGAAAGCTGACTCCCCAGCTAGGCATTCAAACCTCTTATAATATGCTCCCAACCAACTTTTCAGGCCGCATCTCCCTCTACGTACCCCCATGCACAATTTATCCACAATTCAGACATTTTAAACATTCCAAACACTGGATGTTCTTCTGTTATTCATTTGGTGGCAAACCCTGCTCTGAACTCACATGAGCCTATTTATGTCTTATGTATGTCACTTTGTGTGAATATTTGCATGTTTGATGTAGAAATACTACTTTGTTTGATTACTAGGTGTTGCCCAGAGCCTACAGGGTATGTTTTAATACATAGTATGTGAACTGCATTCCCCTTTTACAACCTGATAAAAAATCCAAATTCCAAAACATATCTGACCCCAAGGGTTTCTGATAAAGGATTACGGGCTGTGTTTTCAAAAGAAATAGTCGAAAGACTATTTCTGAACAAAACAGATGGTACCACCTACTACTTCAGACTGTTTCGTGTGTTTGTGCTTTAGCGCATTTGCTAATATTACTACCTGCATTCTGAATGCACAGTTCTCTTAACTCAGCCATATGAAAGTCAAGTTTAAATGCCACTGCCCCCAAGCGGACCACCCCAGCTGAGCTTGCCAACTCTTTATTCTCTGGTTGTAACTCCCTTACATATCCTTCTAGATTACAATTCTCATGAGGGCACAGACTACTCTCATTAGACATGGCAGTCTAGGATCTTAATAACAAGGTCTGGGATCAGAATGTCTCTGGAGAAATGGTTAAGATCATGGCCAAGGATAAGGGCCAAAGGATAGAGGCCAAAACTCCTGGTTCAAGGCTAGTATGAAATGTTGATTGAAGCTGAGGTCTTACCATGGGGCTTAGCCGGAATTGGTTGGTATAAACATGGTAGAGGCCCCTATACTAAAAAGACTAGTTACCATGCATTAACCACTGATTAAGAATCAGGACCTGTGAAGACACTTTAAAATCATTATTATTTTTTTTTAATCCTTAAATTTTTAAGTAGTTACTATTACCTCTATTTTACGGGTGAAGGACTAAAGCTTAGAAAGTGTAAGCCCTTGACTAACATCATATAATTAGTAACAAGCAAGCCATGATTTGAACTCTGTATCTCTAACACCCTAGTCCTTATTCATAACCCACTCTGTGACACTGCCTCTTCAACTGGGGCAAACAGAAGTGGTGAGAAATTAAAGTTAAGTGAGCTAGATCCTGGAGTTGGAACTTGGGACAGGATTTAGCATGATTTTCAATGCATGCCATTTTACCAATGGTATACAGTGGCTAATTTTGATCTTACATTTAGGAGCACTTGGGTTTTTCCTAATAAGCTCTGAAGTGTCACCTCTTTCTGTTCTTACAGTTCTGTTGTCTCTCAGGATGGGTTCTATACCCTAACTGAGGCAGCAAATACACCTAAGAATATTCACTGTATGAAACCACAGAAGATTAATGAGAAGACAGATTAAACCACACAATGGGAGATCAAGTGGAGATAGAATACTTTAAGGTCTTGAGATTTTCTCTGGGTATTCTTCAGGATATTACCTCTTTTTGACTTCTTGAACCTGACAAGAACCAGATCCTACTCATTCTTGCTCCTAGTATTAAACAATACAGTGCCTTGAGTATAAAAATAAATAAATAATTTTTTATGGAACAAATTCCTGCTAATAGAGACTGGAGCCCGGGGCACCTGGGTGGCTCAGTTGGTTAAGCATCTGACTTTGGCTCAGGTTATGATTCATGGTTTGTGAGTTTGAGCCCCACTTCGGGCTCTGTGCTGACAGCTCAGAGCCTGGAGCCTGCTTTGGATTCTGTGTCTCATTCTCTCTCTGCCCTTCCACTGCTTGTGCTGTGTCTCTCTCTGTCTCTCAAAAATAAATAAAATGTAATAGAGACTGGAGCTGGACAGCTTGATAAGAACATAGTGCTGTTGACAGCTATTTTGTGATATCAGGCAGTTTCCTTATGCTCTAAGTTTTGAAGATTTCAGAATAAAGTATAGATCTTTATAGACATTCAAAGAAGAACTAATAAACTTTATGTTTCTTTAGTTGGACACGATGTTGGAAACCACATTGATTTCTCCCAGCATTATTTTATGGTTTCTGTAGCCTAAAGGATTTTGAATGTATTGAATCCAATGGGAGAGCATCCCAGTAGTGTCAACAAAAAGCTGCCACTCCTTATTCTTCTCAGTTCAGCTTTTCATTCTGAATCCTATCTGTGCAATCAGCAACTTTCACTCCAGGAAAGGAGACTGTAGATGAATTAATGAGAACGGACTTAGCATAGGTCCCCCTCAACAATTTATAGCCAGTAAATTAAAATCACCTGTTGGTCCAATGCATTAGCATTGCTGGCTCTTTGCTCAAACCCTTCAGGATTAGTTTAAGCTCAGAGGGATAAATAGGCATAAATAAAAATGTATTTTTCCATCTCTCATTCCACAAAGTTGTAAAAATAGTTGAGAATTTTTTTCCTATTATATTTGGCTTTTACTGTTCTTGAGAAGCAGGGAAAAGGAAAACATAAGAGGATGTGACACTCCTACTACTTTTGCCCTGTAATATGTAGACATATACAAAAAATGGGGTTTTCCATTATTAATCAGTAAACATTGACAATGGCAATATTTTATTAAGTAACCATATATTTTTTACTCAGTGTTTAGGAGGTTGACTTTGGATGTCATCAGACTTCTACTCCAGGAGCCAGGTAGAAAAAAATTCTTAGGTTCTCCTCATTGATATACCAACAACTGAGCGAAGATTCTTTAGTGATCTCTGAAAATGGACTTGAGCAGTCAATTCTCCCAGGCTGTCTTTGGAGCACTGGAGGTTACACTAAGGACTCTCCTTGCTGCCTGCAGTGGTCTAATTTATGAACAGAGACATACATTTCAAGGATGGAAGATATTTTAAATGTACCTGTTGCCAAGTGGAACCATTAGAAATACTTTGGAACTCTTGTTAAAAGTACAAATGTTGGCACTTCAGTTCACACCTAAATTGTCAGGATCTCCATGGTTGAGGCCAGAGAACAAATTTTTAATATGTTTTATAGGTAATTCTGATGAGCAGCCAAGTTTAGGAGTCAATTGCTAGTCCAGACTATGATCCATTTATTCTGCAAATAGTGATTAAGTTTCTATGGCTAATGGTCAACCAGAGTATGGTTAGTCAAACAGTTTGCACATAACCTAGGGATCATTTGCCTGAGTCTCTAATCTACTCAAGAAACCTGGGTATTTAATATTTAAATAGAATACACTCAAACCCACAGCTTGCACATCTTTAGAAAATATTCCTCACAACATCTTTGAGGATTATGGAGGGAAATGTAGCTAGTTTGATTTGAGTTGTGCTGTGTATAAAAAATACACACCAGATCTAATGATTTTTTGAAACAAAAATGTTATATATATCATTAATAATATTTTATATCGATTATATGTCAAAGTGCATATTTTAGATTTATTGGGTTAAATATGTAATTAAAATAATTTCACCTGTTTCTTTTTTAATGTGGCCACTAGAACATTTAAAAGTACACGTGTACCTTGCCTTATATTTCTGCTGGACAGAACTGCCCTATATTTTAGAGGACTGAGCCACAGAAAATCAGATAGAGCATTCAATTTCATTTGATCACTCTTTAAAATCTTCCTTCTTCCATCTCCAAAGTATGATTTTTTTTTTACCATGTTTTTGAGAATCAACTGTTTGCCAGGGTATTTTATAAATGCTATTTCTAATTCTCATAACAAGCTTCACACAGGTATTTCACTGACTTTTCAGAGGAAAAAACTGCTGTTTCCAAAGAGTAACTATACATCATAACAACTGCTCTTTATGGCATACTTACAATCTGAGAGGCATTATACATATTATATCTAAAAATATGTATTATGCCAATTTTGCACATGAACAGAATGAGGTTTAAAGAGGGCAAGCTGTTCATCCAAGACCTGTGCTAGGTTCCAGCTGGGGCTGACTCCAGAGTCCTTGTTCGTTCCACCACCTCCACTAATAAGCAAGTCTATATTGTTTTTTGAGCATTATTATTTAATAAGCTGCAATACAAGGAGACACAGTGACTGGCTTTTATTTATCAAATATGTGTTATCTTTGGTTTGGCACTGTTGGAGGTGGAATTATATAGCCCCTTTTTCACTGCTTATCACATAGCATGTGCCGTTTGAGACCCCAAACAACTTTTTTGCCTTAGCATTCCCCTTGGCTGAAATAAATTCAGACGGAAGGCTCATTCTGGCCTCGCCCCCGTTCTTCACCGCAGGGCAGCTGTTGCAGGTGCTCAGCCGTCCTGGAACATGGTACTGCTGTGTGCTGGCAAGAGCAGCAGCCATGGGGGAAATGCACCTATTCGTAAACTAGCATGACTAACTAGCATCCTCTGGATGATGAGTAATCCAGGGCCAACCACTTGGACGACTGATGTACCCTGTGTGCCTCTGGGTAACGGCGGTGCTACGTACACCTGCACTCGTGCTTGCAGTGAGCGAAGACATCGGGAAAGTGGCCTTTCCCGCTGATCTGGATAGGCCAGTCAAGGAATCATAAAATCGATCAGTGGAAAAAATGCCTCTTTACTGTGGACCCAAGTGGATGCATCAAGACCTGTCATTCCATAATCATATACAGGATGCAAATAGAACGAGTAATAGCATATGCTACCTGAGTACCTTCCATGAGCTAGCCTTTGTGCCAGATGCTTTACAAGTTTTATCTCTAATCCTCACTGTAACCTGGAAATCTAAGTACTACTATCTCTAGGTGAAGAGAGTAGGATTTTTAGACTGAAAACACCGGAGAGCCTCAGAATGGAGTTTCCAGCCTATTTTGGCCTTATGGAACTGTTTTTGTTTTTTTATAGTGCAGTCAGTTTTACCAAAAAGGAAAATTTGGGAAGAGCAGCAATTTTAGTGTATGTTTATTGTTTTTACCTTTGCTTCTGGAAGCATAATGCCATTGTTATAATTGTCTGAAAGTCAGAGAGCAAGCTGCCTGAGATGCTTTGTAGATATGAAACAAACTTCAAAGAAAATCTAGTTTACTTCCCCTCCATATTAAAGTTTGATATTTATATTTCATGCATCTTAATGTCTACAAAGTGAAAAAGTTAAATCCCAGTGCCTCATTCCCATCCAGTTTTTTATACGCAACAATATACCCTACTTAAAGGGTGTTGGCTTTCACTAAATTTTGATTTTTTTTCCTAAATGGGAGGAAACTGGCAAGTAGAAGAGAAACTTGGTGGGCATTGCTTAGAATAAAATGTATATAAGGGGTTAAATAATAACATTCTTAAAATAGCATTGATAAGTAGCCACATGATAAATTGAAGACAGATTGTTATGTGTAAAATGGGAGGATATTCCACAGATAGCATCAAACTAAGCAACTTTAAAAGATATGAAACTCACAAATGTTGAAATACTGCAGTTAAATTACATTTGGGAATTCAAAATAAATCCTTTGGCAGATAGCTAAACCCCAAAAGTGGCAATTATAACATATGAAGAACAAATGTGGGCCTTGCTATGTTTTTAATACACCATAAATTAAATCATTTCTAATGTGAGTTGTTTAATACTATAAAATTTGCTTTTCCTAAGGGTTGGAAAATGTAGTTAGCATTGTACACATGTAAATATTATTTACTATAAAAGAGGAGACTTTAGAGCCAAGTTGCTGAGGTTTCTAGAGGGGTTATGTTATATCAGCAGAAATAAAATCTCCATTTACCCGCCACTGCAGAGACCAGTGTCACAGAGAAGGGCTTGGGAAATGGGCCTGGTTTTGGACCTTTCCCCTTCTACTTTCCAGCTATATCAGCAGTGACACATCACTTAACCTCTCTGAACCTTAATTGTTTGAAATGAAAAATGGGTATTGTGCAACGGCCTTGTTGTCAGGAGGATTAAGTTATAAAACTTAAATGACACTCCAGGCAAACAGTAGTAATCTGAAAATAAAAATATTAGTTTTTCTTTGCTTTTGATCAATTTACTTAGGAAAGTAAATTAATATGGAAGTTAAATCTTCTAAAGTGATCTTTGCATATTTCCCATTAGGAATAAATTCCTGGAATAGTGGAAGATATACAGCATGATTGGGATTATTCATTATTTAAAGACGTTCTAGAATGTTTCTCCTAAAAGTAATATTTAGGCGTGCTTGATGTTCTTGTCAACTGATTGTCACATCAGTTGTATAGTGATTTGTATCCGCTTTTTATTTTTAACACATGTTCTTTAATCAATCATGTATTTATAGCTTGTTCCATACCTAAATTATAAGCTACTTGAGGTCAGGGTTTTCTTCTACTTGTCTCTTGTAATGAGTGTCTGGTTTACGAGCAAACTCATTCATTGTTTCTGCTGGGAATATAAAGGTAAAAATATGTGTCTTGGACACATGTTTTAGACTATTTTCTAAAGAAAATCTTGAAACCTTTAGTCCTCTTTAATATCTCTCCACTGCTCATGAAACTGAGTACAAACCCAATTGAAGACCATCTGGGATATGGATCCATAGTGGTCGTTCACACATTCTTGTTCTACAGTTCTGATAAACATATCCTACACAGAAGACTGCATACTGCTCAAATACTATGCTCCACTACTACATGTCATTGAGTCTTTACTCAGACTGTTCCTTTTCAAGAAGTAGCCTATCCTATTGCTACCTGTTGAAACCCTACATCATTCTTCCAAGCATATCCCAAATTTGGATATTATCTTCTCTATTTCTCTCTCTTCTCTGAAACCTTTTCCCACGTTGGTTTTATCTCTCCTACAGAACTTGTAGATCACAGAGACCTATAACAGACCTTAGAGATAACTATTACACAACTATTATTATGGGTCATAATAGTCTATTAACCATACAAAAGGTGGGATTCTATTTTGCTTCTTGTCTCTCAAACTAGGGATAGTTCTGTTGGAACAGGATTCCTGCAATGTTGTCTAAGAACCCTTCCTTACTCCTTCAAACCTGGGTATGTGCATCCTTAGCTGTCTGCAGATACCTTTGTCATATTGCTTATCAGATGGCATTGAACCTCCTTGTTGGTTTTCCAGTGCATCTACTAGTCAAGGGGTTCCTGGATGTCTTTTATTGCTATACACACATAGCCTCACAAAGTGCCTGACAAATAGAAGACAATAAATGTCTGTGGAATGAATGAGTATATCGTCTGATTGTTGAATAACCCTCAAAATCAATTTATTGTGAATATGCCTCATTTGAATACAATTAAAAATGTAAAATGTCTCATAATCTGTGTGCTTCTTAGAACTGGAAAATATTCTCTCGTTGTTATCTGTTTTGTTTCTCTTAAAAATGTAAAGACAATTTAGCTAATTACCTCATAAACCTCCCTTTTTCCCTTAGTAATTTTTGCCCTCATGTCTATCAATGCATGCCAAAAAACCCCCCCAAAACCAAAAAGTATATTTGGGTGAATGGCTGGGATGAAGCTTACCTTTAGAAGAGCATCATCAGAATCAGTACAACCAGTCAAGCATCGTTGCTACACATGCCTGGAAAAGTAAAATAAGAAGAATAATATTTTCTTTGGGTGTTTGGACTTTTCTTGCTTTTTGTTTGTTTGTTTGTCTACAGAAACACAAAAAGTATTAATGTATATGCTCTCAATTTTCTAACAAAGGAGAGACTCTATTTTGTTGTAAGGAAATTGCAAGGCTTTTGTTTTGCTTTAAGAGGTAATTAGTAAGTAGAATTTGAAAGACTTGATGGTTGACTGGATATTAGGAGATAATGCAGCACACAGAAGAATCTAGAGTGAATCTCAGTAATTGTCAGTTGTCAGATTTATAGATTTTTATTTAATTATGTTTTCAGCTTCAGGTCAGATCTGATATTCAAATTTGGATATTTTACCTGTTTAAGAATGACTTCATTTTGAAGTTGTGTGCAATATTTTATTAATGTGAATTATATTCTTCTGGTGGTAATGATTACAACAAATTTAATGTTATACAATAGGTGTATTTCTGTGTTAAAATATTTTTACAAATAAAATCATTTTAATGTAACTGAGAACATTTTTTAATTCTGGGAAAGAAAACTTGTGGGATATTTTATAATATTAGTAATGAACACTTTTATTTATCTGTGAAGCAAATTTACGTTTTCATTGATTATAATTTATTCCAGGAGAAGACTCTATATCTGGCAAAATTAGATTCTATTTGAAATTATTTTATTTTGCTGATATTATTAATTATGAAAAAAACCATTTTGTATACAATCAACACTATTTTTAAAAGCTGAATTTTCAATATTTTGGTTAGTTTTTGATCCATTAATTCTGTCTTCTGGTCAGTTCTCTGCCTGCTACTATCTACGATTGCAATTTCTTGGTGTCTCTTCCCAATATCCACTCTTTTCAGAATTGTTGTCTAAGATGCAAAGGTATAAATTGTGAATTTCATCATAGAGCTTCCATCAAAGGTTTTTCGAATGTAGCGATTGTCATTGTCTCACATAGTTGACATGGAAACTAGAAATTAAGGAAAAAAGACAATAGCCCTTGCTTCTTGAGGGAATAAATTTAAAAAAAAGTCAGGTGGTGGAAATAAGTGCTGCAGTGAACTGGAAAGCAGGATAAAAGGTATGGAGCTTGCTGGTGAGGTTGAGGATTGATATTTATATACGGAGGTCAAAAAAGCCTCACTGATAAGGTGATGTTTGAGCAGAAACCTTAAAGAAATGAAGGAGCAAACCATGTAGGCATCTGGGGAGAAGAGTTCCATACTGAGGGATTAATAAGAGCAAATGCCTTCATGCAGAAGCATACTTGGAATGTACTTGTTCACAGATTTGGGTGTACAGCTGGAGTGCACTGAGTGGGAGAATGCGAGATGAGGTTAGCAAAGGTGAGCCACGTGGCCAGAACATGTAGGGCTTGACTGATTTATGTAATGACTGAGGTTATTTTTGTCATGGTCCCTGAGTATGAGCAGAGATGTGCCATGATCTTACTCACGTTTTAAATGGGTTGTGCTGCCTGCTTCTTTCAGAATGGATTGCTGGGGAGCAAGAATGGCAGTAGGGAAAGAAATTAAGCTATTTCAACAATACTGCTGAGTGAGAGATGATAGTGGTTCAGATCAAGGTGGGGGAAGTAGAAGTTGTAAGAAATACTCTACATACATTTTGAAGGTACGATCATACACTGATAAACAGAAGATGAGAAAACTCAGACTCCTCTTTGGCCTAAGAGATTGGAAGAATGGGCTTGCCATTGACTGAGAAGATTAGGGAAGAGGAAAGACTTGTTTGCCTGTTTGTTTGTGGGGATGATAAGAATCAGGCACTCATTTTTGGACATGTTAAGCTTGAGATTCCAATTAGATTTCCAGTTGGAAATGTCAAGCAAGCAATTAAATATATGGATTTGGAGTCTAGAGGGGAGATCTGAGCTGGAAGTATACATTTGAGAGATACCATCATGTAGATGGACTTAAAGGCACAAAACTAGAGCAGATTATTGAGGAGTGACCAGTTGATTGAAGAGAGATAAAAGAATGAAAATTTCAACATGGCTTTCTTTAATGGTTAGAAGGAAGACAAAGAGGAACAGTCAGGGGGGATGAGATTCTGGAAGTCAAGTGAAGAAAGTGTTTCAAGAAGGCAGTGGTAATCACATGTGTCAAGTATTGTTGAGTAGGATGAGAACTGAGTATTGATCATTGGGGATTAGTGGGATTAATTTTTGACTTTGACAAGAACTACTCTTGTAGAGTGGTAAGAATGATTGGAGTGAATTTCAAAGTGAATGGAAGGAATGGTGTTAGAGATGGGGAGTATAAGAACTCTTTTGAGCAAACTTCTATAGAATGAAGCAGAAAAATGAGACAGCAAATGGATATTTTTAGTGGGAGTGATTATTGTATGTTTGATTAATGATGTGAATGATCCCACAGAGAGAGGAACATCGATGAATCAGGAGTACAAAGAGAATTGTTGGAGTAATGTACTTGAGTAGGCAAGAAGTGATGATTGCACCATGAAAGAGGAACCTGAGGGTTTGCCTTAGACAGAGTGTTGGGAAATCATCCACAATAACAGGAGAGAAGACTGTGTGGGTACACAGGCTGGTCCATTGGCAGATATGACAGTAGGCGGTTATTAGATTGGAAACCAGGTTATCAGCACCAAATAAGACCTGAGAGGGAAGTCCTGGAGATTAAGGTGGGGAGAGGAACCTCTGTCATCTAGGAGGGAGTGAGGTAGAATGGGCTAGGGAAATGATTTAGGATTTCTAGGCAGCACTGAGGGCCTGCTAATTCATATCAATAATAGCTACCTGTTTACCAAAATCTATGTTCTCTCCTTCCAGGTCACACAAATGACATTTCCCAAGCTCCCTTAAAATTAAGTGTGGTTTGATGGCTAGAATGTGAGTGGAAGGGATGTGTTCTACTTCTAGGCCCAACTTCAACACATCTCCCATGAGCACTACATTCTATTTTCCCCTCTGGTTAGCAGAATGGAGATAAACCCCAGGGTGACCTTAGAAGGCTACAGATTAAAGAGAGGAAAACCTTTTTTTGTCAGCCTGGAACCTAAAAGGGGGGTAGGCTTGAACCACTGACCTGTTCACTTAACCAGTATTATTACATGAGCAAAAAAATCAACTTTTGCTGTGCTGGTGACATTATACATTTTGGGGGTGAGTGGCAGCTGGGCATAGGGAGGTTCATGTCCTAGAGCAGCTAGATAAGGAAAAGCTAATTGATCTTTATTACAGTTGATTCTTTCACTGTGCTTCCATGTTGTATTCACTGGTTTTTAATTTCTTCTTTTCTTTAGATTCCTTACTGACAAATTAATTTTTAAAACTATCTCAAACATTTATTGAAAGATGGTGGTGCAGTTGGTTAAGCGTCCAACTCTTGATTTCAGCTCAGGTCATGATCTCATGGTTTGTGGGTTCAAGCCCCATGATGGGTTCCACCATGTCAGTGCAGAGCCTACTTGGTATTCTCTCTCTCTCCCTCTCTCTCTGCCCCTCCCCCATCAAAATAAATAAATGAGCTTTAAAAAATTACTGAAATAAAAAATAATTGAAAGTGTTGTAAAAGTATTTGTAAATAAAAACACCTAGGGTGGCATCTGACTTTGGCTCAGGTCATGATATCACAGTCCGTGAGTTCCAGCCCAGCACTGGGCTCTGTGCTGATGGCTCAGAGCCTGGATCCTGTGTCTTTCTGTGTCTTTCTCCCTCTCTGCCCCTTCCCTGCTCACGCTCTGCCTCTCTCTGTCTCAAAAAATAAAAATAAAAACACCTAATGCAAAGAATATATTATATTACATTTTATTATTTTATATGTATTTATATCTTACATATTTATTTGTTTATATTCATGTATTAGTTTCCTAGGGCTGCCATAATTAAGAACTACAAACTGGGTTATTTAAGTAGCAGTTTTATCATCTTATAGTTTTAGAGGCTAGAAGTCTGAGATGAAGCTTTCAGCATGGTTGCTTCCTTCTGAGGGCCATGGAGAGAATATGTTTCATTTCTCTCTGCTTTCAGGGCTTTCCTGACAATCTTTGGCATTCCTTGGCTTACAGGTCCATCACCCCAGTCTTTGCCTTCATCTTCACATGGTGTTCTGCTTGTGTGAATTTCTCTATGTTCAAATTCCTCCATTTTATAAAGACACCAGTCATCCTGGATTAGGACCTGTGCTAACAGATTTCATCCTAACTTGATTACCTCCATAAAGACTCTGTCTTCAGACTCTAAGTTAACTAAGGGTTAGTATTCCAATGTATGTTCTTTGGGGAGATACAATTCAACCCATAACAATATTATGCTACAAGATCTGACAGCAGAAGGGAGGGAGCATGAATCTCATGGAATCAGTTTGCAATCCCAGCCCTGTCACTCACTTTCTTTGTTACTGAATCCTGGGTGTTTTGACTCTCTGAGCCACAGTTTCTTCTTTTGTAAGATCATGGTAGGGACACCAATCATATTAGATTTTTATAAGTATTTTTATGAAATGTTGGGCAATTATTAACCACTTGATAGCTATTACTCAGATAATTATTACTCAAAATAATTATGATACATCTCACAACAAATAATTGTTATGATCCAAGTGTACATTACAATATTCTTGCTATGGAAATATTAGGGTTAAGGAATGATCCTGCTATCTCATAAAAAAAAAATCCAAGTAACCTAAGCGCTCTTAATTTAATTACTATTAATGTCATCGTTTCAATGTAATCTTGACTGTGGGACTCACAATCTCAATGCATCCTTTATTAATTGACACCTGTACTTGAATGCTTGTCCTTAACTGAGTTTTATTTGATACGAAATGATATATCATGGGATTAGCTACTTACTTCAAAGTCATGTTCTTTCGTGATTTGTGTGTTGAAATGAATCAATTGTTTGCAGTTAAAAAGCTGATGAACTACTCACAGGACTGAAAAGCTCCCCAAAAGTTTAGGATTCTGAAAGTGCCTATGCATCTGAGGGGCACACAACCAGTTCCCTTTCAGGTGTCACATTGTCCTTGAAATGGAGCGCTACCAGATTTCACAGTATAAATGCACGATTCTTTGATACCCTACCATTCTCTATTCAATCTCTGCCCAGAACAGTAGCTCCAAAAGCACGTTCATTCTTTTCTTTTTGACTTCTTTATTTTATTTTTTTTAATAACTTGTAAGGTTTATTAGTTTTCCCACCAGGATGAACTGAGCAGGAGACAGCTGCTGGGCTAATAGGTGGAACAGCTGGCTGTATTATTTCTTCAGTTACTGCGTGTACCTCTATCTATTCACCTACAACCCAACAAATTTGATCCTTAGACACAAATGCTAAATCAGAAACCGAATCAATGGAAAAGCAAAAAGAAGTGAAAGGAAAAATGAAGTCTCTCCACTTGGATGTGGGTAAGAGGAAATGGTGAAGTTCAGAAAGCAATTGTAATATCAAATGAATCAGGATATGATTATCAAGAGAAGCAAAGAGAAAAATACCAGACAGTTGAAGGCAAACAGGAATGTTTTCAGACATCTTACAGTGCCTTTTGTCCAAGTGGATTAACACATTGGCATATGATAGCCCCTGGCAGCATTTTTTCCACTTACATTCTTCACCTGTCACTGTACAATTTGTTTCACACCTACCTTTTGGAACTTAAAATGGATTCTGGGGCTTCCAGTAAGGGACAAAAGAGGAAAGAAAAAAACCCAAAACAGTTGACATGAAAGTCATCACAAATCACTCACAGCTGTAACTGTACTGTCTATGTCCCATTTTCTATTTACCAACCTGAGTGCTAAGTAGGTCCATGTCTACTCTACAGATTTTCTTTATATGGACGATAAAACGCGTGTTGAGCTATTAGCACCTGCTACAACTAGGGTTTCATTAAGGAAAACAGATACAGTACCTGGAAACGTCAGTCATAAAACTCCATTCAGAGTACAAACAGTGCTTAAAAACAGCGGAAGGACAGCAAAAAGAGAAGATGCGGTATGGCCATTAGGCTGGAGTTGGAGGGGGAGAAGCAGAAAGGAACTGAAGCAGAAAATTAAATGGTCTGATGCTGACTTTGAATAATAGCTCTTGGGTGACCCTGAATCTTACAACTGGAAGTGTGCACATATTAAAATTCTCCAGTTGTGATCAGTTTTCAGTGTGCAAGATACTTCCCCCTCTAAATGTGCTGTTAGGTGAGTGGGAAGAAGCCAGTCATTTAAAAAACTCTTGGAGGCTCTGCATCCATTTTATATCCTTGTGAAAGCTGTTGATTTCCTCTCCTTTCATTAACTCCTCCAGAAACATTGGCCCTCATGTGGGTCCTTCACTCATCAGAATCTAATTATTGCCATCCATTTTGGTTCTGCTGCCCAGCCCTAGCGCTCCGAGATCACCACAAGGGATATCGGGTCTATGGAGGTATTTGTTAGCCCTGCCAGATACATCTCCACAGAGATGTTATTTCCCCCCTCCATTTTTATTAACTCTTCTTTTGTTTCAAAACTGCCCACCCTTTTCCATCCTCAGTTCTTTTCACCAATGATTTGCCACAAAGTGAACTCCATCTTAAGTGTTGAGCAGTAGTATTTAGGCTTTGATGTGTTATAATTACTCACAATTAGTTAATCCCACAGTGTCTCTGACTTTCTAATATTTTAGCTATAGGCATTATTCAGTTATTATTTTTCTATTTAGAGGGAAAATTTTCCTGTAATAATTTCTCTTTAAGATAATTTTTATTTCATTTTTTTAAATGTTTATTTGTGTGAGAGAGAGAGAGACAAAGTGTGAGTGGGAGAGGGGCAGAGAGAGAGGGCGACACAGAATCAGGGGCAGGCTCCAGGCTCTGAGCTGTCAGCACAAAGCCTAATGTGGGACTCGAACTCATGAACAGTGAGATCATGACCTGAGCCGAAATCAAACGCTCAACTGACTGAGCCACCCAGGAGCCCCTTTAAGATAATTTTTTAAAAAATAATATTCCTAAGGAGAGAATTATGGGGGAGGAAGACCTAAGGTGCATTTTCACTTTTAAGTTTTTGGGGCAATACAGTCCAGCATTGTACTCTTAACCACCAGTCCAAGTTATCTCTTTTGTTTTTTCAGTCCAAGTTATTTCTGATGAACTAAAGATGCTACATGCAAAACAACCAGCTTTAAAAATTGCTGTATCTTAGTAACTTCCAAATATCTATCTCTTCCTATTTGATTATTCAGAATGCAATGAAAGTGATATTTTCTTTATATTGATTATGATATAAATAAGAAAAGGCTAAACAAATTATTAAATTATAATCTCCAAAAGAAACAAAATATGTTTTTAACTCCCAAGAAGCCCTAATAATGTCTTTTCACTTCTATCTTCTTCCCTACATGAGGTCTAGAACCGCCACATGTATGCCATTCTCTCCTTCACAGATGAACTTCTGGGTCATGGAAAGAGTGAACAAGTCTCACAACCCCTTTACAGTGTCTGGTTCTTTTGTTCCTGAGTGGGTTTACTTAATACTCACTGTATTAGTTTTCTATTGCTGCTGTAACAAATTACCACAAACTTTTAGATTCTTAACACATACTATCTTACAGATTTAGAGTGTAAAAGTCCAGTGAGGATTTTTTTCTCCCTGAGCTAGAATCCAAGTGTCAAAAGGGCTGCATTCATTTTTGGAGTCTCTAGGGGAGAATCTGTTTCCTTGCCTTGTTTTAACTTCTAGAGACTGTTCACCTTCTTTGATTCATAAACCCCTTTCACTTTCAAAGCCAGCAATAGCCAGTCAAGTCTTTATCTTACTCTGACATTTCTGCCTCTGTTTTACCCATTTAAGGCCACTTGTGATTGTGCACACTCACATAATTCAGTATAATCTAAATATGGCCAGCTGATTAGCAAACATCCATAACCTTAACTTTTCCTTGCCAAAAACATATTTACAGGTTCTGAGAATTATGTTGTGGATGTTTGGGAAGGCCATTGTTCAGCCTACCACACCCACCCTCTTAGAAGCCTAAAGGAAAAGAGAGATGAGATTACTATGGAAATTTCCAGTTACATAAACCTGAGAACCATATTATTTGAAGTTAATTAACTGTTATTCAAAATTTATGTTCAATGCAATATAAATTTATAAGTAACTTCTGCTTTAGTTTCCTGTCTTTAATGATGTGTCATAATTTTGGACCAGAGACTCGATGTGATATAAGGGAAAGAATATGACCTTTGGGATCAAAAAGGCCAGTATTCAAATCCCAATGTCATGACTCAGTGAGCCTCTGTTTCCTTATTTTTACAATGGGGATAAAGATGTCTGTCTTGAGTGCAATGAGGAAGACACAACTGATGCACACAAAAATATGCAAAGTGTAATATTTGTATGAATAGTGATAGATGGTGTAACCCCTATGAGAAGTACCAGACACATGGTAGCTGTTTGGCAAAGGTCATCACTCTCCTTAGTGCTCATTGTATAATGAGTGACACTGAAGCATCACTACATTCTGGAGGCGAAATCTGATTGGGAAATCTCAGGATTCACACAACACAAATTTTGGATCTGAGTTCCTGCAAAAGCCTGAGGCCAATACTAGTCTTTGGTCTCAGTTGGTCTTGGTGAGATTGTCATGAAGCTCAGATTTGGCAAGTATAGTAAAGTTGTTATTTGTCCCAAATTGCATGACAGCTGGTTCAATCCCTGACAGCGATTTCAGTCAGGGAGCATTCAGCCCTTTGAAATTGATAATTTGCTGCTCCTACTTATATCTTTTTCTCTTATCCTCCTTTATATTCCACTGTTAAATATAGAATGGGGAGAAATTATTTTGGCTTGGATACATGAAATAAAGGAACATATAATGATGTATTTTTCAAATTAATATAGATTATATCATAAAGCATGGAATACATAATCCTATATGTTATATAACCCATATTTTAGATATATAAACAGTATAATAGACCTAGGATAATAATAATAAGCTATCACATCCTTCTAAAAATAATTATATACGGTGGTCAGCAAAATAATGATCCCCAGAAGATGTTCACATCCTAGTCTCTGGGACTTGTGAATATTGCTGTATATGGCAAAAGAGAGCTAGGTTGCTGATTCAATTAAGATGCCAGTCAGCTGACCTTTAGATGGGGAGATTATTATTTAGATGGGTTAGCTGGGTGGGCCCAATCTGATCCCATGACCTCTTAAAAGTGGAAAAGAGAGGGGCGCCTGGGTGGCGCAGTCGGTTAAAGTGTCCGACTTCAGCCAGGTCACGATCTCGCGGTCCGTGAGTTCTAGCCCCGCGTCAGGCTCTGGGCTGATGGCTCAGAGCCTGGAGCCTGTTTCCGATTCTGTGTCTCCCTCTCTCTCTGCCCCTCCCCCATTCATGCTCTGTCTCTCTCTGTCCCAAAAATAAATAAACGTTGAAAAAAAAAAAAATTTAAAAGTGGAAAAGAGAGAAAAATAAAATAAAAAGAGGTCATTCTTCAGGACTTAAATTGGTATCTGTTATTTTGTAAATTTCTTAACCATTCAGAAATAAATGTTGTAATATCCTTAGAAATGAAAACGGTACATATACTCCATAAGCTTCTTGAAAACACTTATAGTTTATTGTTTATTGTTTAAACTGTGGATATCTGGTACACATAAATTAACTCTCTATTTACCTGTGCTTGAAGGAGAAGATGAGGAGTGACTATTGTTAGTGTGAGGTTTTCCCCAAACTCCATCACTTCCTTTTTCCCCTCTGGGGCTCCCTTGCTGATAAAGTGGTATATACAGGGACTAAGCCAACCGGGGAAACAACGATAGGCTCATTTTTTAATAACCAGGAGAGTATCTGCTATTTTCAGGTCAAGACTATGGGAAAAACAGGGCACCTGGGTGGCTCAGTTGGTTGAGCATCTGACTCTTGATTTGGGCTCAGGTTATGATCTCAGGGTGGTGAGGTCGAGCCCCACGTTGAGCTCCAAGCAGAGTGTGGAGCCTGCTTAAGATTCTCTCTCTTTCTCTCCCTCTGCCCTTCTCCCTGCTCACATGCTCTCTCTATATTAAATTAAATTAAATTAAATTAAATTAAATTAAATTAAAGTAAGATAAAATAGTAAAGTAAAACAAAATAAAATAAAAGTGGAAAAAAGAGAACCAGAGAAATGATCATGTGAAAGGGACTGGCCCTCTGTTGCTAACTTTCAAAATGATCTTCTGTGAGTCCAAGAATACGGAGGGATTCTAGAAACTGGAAAAGGCAATAAAATATATTCTTCCCTAGAGCTTCCCAAAAGGAACACAACTCTGCCAGCACCTTGATCTTAGCCCAATGAGATCAGTCTTGCACTTCTAACCTACAGAACTGTAGAAGAAAACATTTTTATTGTTTTAAACCGCTATATTTGTGCTTGTTTGTTATTGGAACTATGGAAAACCAATACATATGCCATGTATCTAAATTGCTATAGTAATTTATCGGGTAAGTAAACTACTTACAACACGATAATAACTTTAAAAATATGTACCAAGTGAATATCTTGGTAAACACTGTGCCTATCATTTTATTTAATAAATTTCTTCCAAAATTCTACGCTTCATAGATAAGGTTTTCATTAAATCAAACATAACAGATTGAGATACTGTAGAAAATTTTAAAGGAGATTTCAAAGCAAATGCAAAAGTTCAGGGCATTGCCATTACATTACTGTATGCAAAGAATTTTATTTCCGGTGCTATGACAACTGAAAAATGACAACTGCATTTGACGAGGACAAATGATGTTCATGTTTTTTAGATGTGGGGATAACAGTATCAATTTATTTTTAAAAGCCATTTTCTGTTTGTATCTACCACACCTATAGTCTAAGATATTAAATTTTTTAAGTTTTAAAACTCTACAAGATTTCATGAAAGCCCAGAATACTGTCTCATATGTACTCCTATCATTATGAGGGAGGCAGATAGTGTTTTCTGACAATTACATCATTTCACTAATCATTCTGACAACTCTCCAAGTCGATGGCAAGTATTTTAGAAAAGTCAATGTACCCCTCTCCCATTGAAAGGGCAACAGAGCAGGATCAGGACTGTGTATATTGTTCCAGATCATTGTAGAAGGCTGGATAGGATGGAAGGCGAGCCTGTGTCTGCAAGCTCTCAGGCTCACATTTTCTGCTTTGTTTAACTGCAGTGTTTCTTCTGTGAAATGCATTCTTTCTCCAAGCTCTCATGTAACAGTCTGACTGTTGTCCCTTCCCTTTTACTTTCCACTTCAAAAAAGACAAATAAGGACATGAAGGAAACGTAAGTGAGAAATACTTCAAAGTCAGTTTTCTGCTTGTCATGGCCTACACTCATCTCTCCACTCCTGAGACAGACTTGCTGGAAGACTGAGGTTTGACTTAACACTTAAGAATGTTCCAGAAGTGTGCTTTGTAGCAATGCCCCTGAAGAAAATGAATGCTTACTCCGTGAGCTGCTGTGAAGCAAGGCAATACACACAGAGACACATCGTTCATCTTCTTCTGGCTCCAGGGGCCTCTCCCACCAGCCTGTTTGACATATAAAATTTCCACGTCACTTGGTGGTAAAGCCGCCTGCTGCTGTCTCTGTATAGAGAAAAGTGCTAGAGATCTGTAAAGGTATAGAAGTTGTTACTTTTGTAAACGAGAAGTACCAATTACGGAGTAGGAAGGGAAATAGGAAGAGGAGAGAAAGTAAAGTTGGAATGAATGCAAGATGGGAAAAGAACTGAAAGCTTACCACAAGAGGGATCATCATGTAACCTTATAGATTTTAGGGACCACACTTTAACATGTTTAAGGACTGAGTTACCTCATAACAACCATAACAAACAACAAATTTTTAAGTAAGATTTTTAATGTTAACATGTTTAAGGACTAAGTTACCTCCTAACAACCATAACAAACAACAAATTTTTGTTTCTACAAAAAAGCTATGCTACAAGTTCTGCTTGTACACAGGCAGAAAATACAGATGCCTGCCTGACTGGAGTGCTTTTCTTTATATACATACATGTATAAACATTTGTATTTGGCACAATTACTTTTTATTGTTATGATCGTTTAACACAGGTTCTCATGGAAAGTACTTACTGCTGCATAATTTAAAATTCCTCTTCCATGGGATCTTGAAATCTTCAAAGATAAATCTTGATGTTTTTCATCTGTAAAGATGGTGGTTTTATAATTGGTGGGGTTCCTGCAAGAATTAAATGAGATGACACATAGAAAAATGCCTAGCATAATCCCAGGATTTAGATGCTCTCTACATGTGAGTTTTATACGCTTTTACCTTTCTGCTTTGCTGATATTCTCCTTCTCTATTAGAATTATCTTCTTCTTCCCTTTGTTGTCTCTTCTTAGTTCTCCACACTTCATCCCCTACCCACAGCATTTTAACTTATAGCTTGATATCTGAAGGTCCTGATAAGCTTAAACTGGCAGGCTTCTGTTTGACACTATAGAGAACTTTGGATCTCTGGATCTTTCACTTGGAAACAGTTCACGTGATGGACATCATTGTAGTTCTAAATGTGGGTTACTATAGAATCACTCTAGTCTTTACTTATCTGTCTTTATCTGTGCATAATTGCCTGAAGTAGGGAAGCAGCAATAAACAGCCAGAAAGTTCTACCACTGTGTCTCTGAAAGGACTTGATGATAGTGAACTACTGGGTATGATAGTAAACCAACATTTTGTATTTAAGTACCAATGATAGCACATGATATAACTCAGAGGAGGGTTATATGGAGACACATTCAGTTATCAAATTAAATCATGATTATTTATTGACTGCTAATGTGTGCTAAAACTCAGAGATAAGATGATGAGTAAAATGGACACAATCTTAAAGTTTAGATAAGCCTGAAGGATTTATACCAAAAAATAATGTTGGTATATATCTTTTTGTGCTTTTAAAAAAATTAATTAAAAATATTTTTAATTGTAAATGATTATTTTAGGAGCCTCACATAAGTGAAATCATACTATATTTGTCCTTTAGAGATTTGCTTATTTCTCTTAGCATGATGTCTTCAAAATTCATCCATGTTGTAGCATGTGTCATAATTTCTTTAGTTTTTAAAGTTGAATAATATTCAATTGCACATATAAACCACATTTTATTTATTCATGCATCCACTGATGAACAGTTGGGTTGCTGCCACCTTTTAGTTATTGCAAATAATTCTTCCATGAACAGGGATATGCAGATACCTTTTACACACCCTGCTTTCAATACTTTTGGGTATATACACAGAAGTAGTAATGCTTAAATATGTTTATTCTACTTTTAATTAAAAAAATGACAAACTCTTTTCCTTAGCTGTAGCCATAGTTTACATTCCTTCTAACCATGCATATGGATTCCAATTTCTCCATATCTTTGCCAACATTTTTTATTTTATTTATTTTATTTTATATTTACTTTATATGTATTTTATTTTATCTTATCTCATCTTATTTTTTTAATTTATTTTCAAATTTTCTCATCTTATTTTTAATTTAATTTAATTTTTAATTCTTTTATAGTCACCCTAATAAGTGTGAGAGGACATCTGATTGCAATTTAGGTTTGCATTTGCCTCATGATTAGTAATGATGAACATCTTTTCATGTGCTTAGTCACCATTCGTACATCTTCCTTAGGGAAAAATGTATTCAAGTACTTGTCCTTTGCCTATTTTTTTAATAGGGCTGGGATTTTGTTGTTATTGTTGAGTTGTGATGTTGATATATTTTTTAAGGCTAAAAGTGCCTTTTATTTGCTGTTGTCTTAAACTTTCTAATGATCATAGAAATATTATATTCCAGAGAAATTCCACCTATTTTTTACATATTTTCTTTTATTTTTAGTAATATGATTTCAATAGTTAAGTCAAAACTAGGCCATCAGTGGGATTTGCCTCATATTACATTATCTGGTCCCAGAAGTTATCTCTTCAGAAAGAGGCCTTCCGAACCATTCCATTTTCACTTTCTCAGCTTTTTGTAAAGAAATACATCCTCTGGAGATAAAATTTCACATGCTTACTCATTGCATTAATGAAAAATAAAGTTCTGAAATGTTTTGAAGGTGGATTCAAAGGTTTTTTTTTTTTTTCTATTTATTGGAAGACTTGGAATAAATTGCAGACACAAAATCCTTTAGGCCACTGGGTCACTTTTAATCAACAGCCTTGTTTAGATGTATTAGTAAACTTTATTTTAATCTTCTATTTTACGATATGTTAACAGGAACTAAACCAAGTTTTCAATGTATCCCTGAGCATACAACAAACATGCGGATGATTTACATATTCTAAGACACCATTCTACCTTATATAAATATACTTGATGCTATTTTCTTGCTCACAGTAGAATAAAATGTTAATAATTTGGTGAGTCCCTGCAATTTTACTATCCATTTCTTCCTGGTTCTATATAACATTTAGTGAGCACTAAACCCTAAAAGACTCAGGCAATTCAGTTTGAATAACCACTTAAAAGTACATATGCTTACTCAAAATAACTGAGGTACTTGATTCTGCAAAATGAAGTTGAAAAATCCCTGAAGAACAGACTCTTATGAAATAGAAGATTGCAAACTGACTTTCATTTATATCCCTGGATATTTTTTCCAAGAAAATTACATTCACCTGCATATTTCTTTATACAAATATTTTCTATTTTTAAGAAATGGCTAGAAACTCACCTAGGGTAATTTAAGTGCCAATCCACCTAGATTCTAAGAGATTAACTTTTAGATTCTTTCCACTATTTGGTTGAATTCTGTCATTTGTCACGAATTCCCTTCTCTGCTCATATATACAATGTTAAATTAGTCTGAATATTTTATTGTAAATATGTAATATAATAAAATTATTTATATGGATGTACTTAGTATATAATTTAATCTATAGTAATATATAATGATTAGATATACTCCTTTCTAAAATATTTCTTGAGAGGCTCCTGGGTAGCTCAGTCAGTTAAGTGTCTGATTTCAGCTCAGGTCACGATCTCATAGGTTCGCGGGTTTGTGAGTTCAAGCCCCGCAACGGTCTCACTGCTGTCAGTGCAGAGCCCTCTAGGTATCCTCTTCCCCCTCTCTCTGCCCCTCCCCTCCTTGCACTCTCTC
The DNA here is from genome assembly GCF_022837055.1 of Prionailurus viverrinus. Lineage (NCBI taxonomy): Eukaryota > Metazoa > Chordata > Mammalia > Carnivora > Felidae > Prionailurus > Prionailurus viverrinus. Next base: position 82,161,197 of record NC_062565.1, read on the forward strand.
TCACAGATGAATAAACATTTAAAAATATATTAAAAATATTTATTGAATGAGTGGTATGCTGAGCATTGTCTTAAGTGCAGCATAGGCTCTGGTTAACAAGACCTAAATAGTCTGTGTCCTCATGAAGAGTTCAGTGGAGAGGAAAGGCCATAAATGAATGAAAAAGCAAACAAGCAAAGTACAACACAAATACATTTTGGTGAGTCTCACAAACAATATGCAGAGATGGAGAATAATGTTGGTAGAGAGAAAAGGTGGTTAGAAAAGGCATCTCTGTTTTTCAGCTGAGATGTGAAGAACCAGATAAGAAGGAACCAGACATATAAACTCATGGGGGGGGGGTGAGGGGTTGGATGGGTGGGTGTGTTGAGGGTAAATGTGTAGGCGATTGGTTGTAGTTTTTCAGAGAAAAAGCAAAGCATCAATGGAAAGTAAAAAAAGGGGAGCTTGAGATATGGGTCATGAACAGATGAGGCAAGTTTAGATAGACCATCATAAGGATTTCACATTTTATCTACTGAGGAATTTAAAGCAGTGCAAGGACATGATTTGATGTATGCTTTTTTAAAAGATTATTCTGACTACTCTTTGCAGATTAAATTAAGGAGTAGAAGTGGGAATTGCAGGTCAATATGGAGGCCATTTTTCATGGGTTGATTTGGGGATTGCAGTGGAACTACAGAGAAGTAGAAGAAAGTCTATTGTCCTTCATCTGGATGGTTATATTTTGTCAGTGTTTTTTCTAGTACAAGTTTGACTTCTATTTAGGATGTAAAAAACCACAGGGAATGCCACTTCCTCTCCAACAGTGAGAAAAAGCTATATAATGTGCAAAATTACCACTTTTAAACTCATCATAGTGTTGAGTTTTCAAGACCACCAGGTGACTGGAATTTCATAAGACCCTTGGAGGAGCAAATCAGTCAACATGATACCTCACACCAGTAAAAGAAAGGGTAAGAATCATATTATGATCATTTCAATGGATGCAAAAGGAACATTTGATAAAGTACAACATCCATTCATGATAAAAAACCGTCAACAAAGTAGGTTTGGGGGGAACATACCTCAACATAAAAAAGACCATATACAAATAACCTACAGCTAACATCATCCTCAATGGGGAAAACCCGAGATCGTTTATCCTAAGGTCAGGAACAAGAAAAGGATATCCACTCTCACCACTTTTATTCAACATAGTACTGGAAGTTGAAGCCACAGCAATCAGACAACAGAAAGCAATAATAAAAGGCATCCAAATCAGTAAGGAAGAAATACATCTTTTACTATTTGTAGATGACATGATAACTGTATGTAAAAAACCCAAAAGACTCCACCAAAAAAACTAGTAGAACTGATAAATGAATTCAGTAGAGTCACAGGATACAAAATCAGTGTACAGAAATCTGTTACATTTCTACACACCAATAATGAAGCAGCAGAAAGAGAACTTAAGAAAACAGTCCCATTTACACCAAAATAACAAGATACTGAGGATCTTGAATAAACCTGACCAAAAAAGTGAAAAACCTGTACTCTGAAACCTACAAAACACTGATGAAAGAAATTGAAAACAATACAAAGAAATGAAAAGACATTCCATGCTCATGGATTGGAAGAAACTGTATATATATAACTATAGTTATATAGTTATATATATAGTTATATATATAGTTATATATATATTATTAGTTATATTAGTAACTATATATAGTTATATATAATATTATATATTATAGTTATATTAGTTATATTATATAACTATATATATAGTTATATATATAGTTATATAGTTATATACATAGTTTATATATTTATATAGTTTATAAATATAGTTTATTTATATATATATATATATTTAATGTTTATTTACTTTTGAGAGAGAGACACAGCACAAGCAGGGAAGGGGCAGAGAGAGAGGGAGAAAGAATCTGAGACAGGCTCTGGGCTTTGAGCTGTCAGCACAGAGCCCAATGCAGGACTAGAACTCACGAACCGTGAGATCATGACCTGAGCTGATGTCAGAGGCTCAACCAACTGAGTCACCCAGGCTCCCCAAGGAAGAACAAATATTGTTAAAATGTCCATACTACTCAAAGCAATCAACACACTTAACACAATCCCTATCAAGATACCAACAGCATTTGTCAAAGAACTACAACAAAGAATTCTAAAATGTGAATAGAACCACAAAATCCCTTGGAGGAGAGTAGGACGGTCAAACTTTAGCCTTTGGCAGATTACAGGAGGAAGAGGTGGCAGCCATCCAGGTGTGAAGTTCAGAGGAAACAACTGAAATGTAAATGAATTTTTTTAAAGTTTGTTTTATTTATCTTGAGAGAGAGAGAGAGAGAGAGAGAGAGAGAGAGAGAGAAAGAGAATTAGCAGGGGAGGGGCAGAGAGAAAGGGAGACTGAGAATCCCAAGAAGCATGAGATCACGACCTGAGCCAAAATCAAGAGTCAGATGCTGAACCAACTGAGTCACCCAGGCACCCCTGTAAATGTATTTAAAATTAATTTTAAAAGGTTGGGTGTGGGGTAGCATGACAATTTGAATCTGTGGGAGTCCCAGACATAGAATTTATGCTTCTTCACCACTATTTTCCATGGACCTTCACTGGATACCTGAGAAGAACTGGGGACAGAGCAGTGAATATCAGAGAGGCCTCTCTGGTAATGCATGTGATAATACCACCTGCTAGTGGTTTAGCACTGGTGCACATGTGTGAGATCCACCTATATTGTGGACGCTTCTCCTTAGGTGAGGCAAAAGCTGTCTGCTGCTGGGTGCAAGGTAGGAGACTCTTTTGCTTCCCCCAGTAACACCCAGAAAAGACTGGGTGCTGCCAGGGGAAAGATGAAAGTAAAAGCATCTGTCACTGAAGGTGGGGAAGGAGACCCATACATGCCTGGGGTCTTACACAGAGAGAAACTATTGTTCCACTGCCTCTGGGAGAGGAAAAGGAAAGCTACTCATGCCAAAGATCCTCACCAACTGAAAGCATTTTGGCATAAATGAGGAGGGCCAGGAATGCTGAGAAAGTTCTATCCCTCAGGTGTACACGACATGTTTATGACTGAAGCTAATGCAGTAGAATTGAAAAATGCTCTCTGCCCACATCATAGCATTTGAACTGAAAAAAAGAAGAAAAGCAGTTGATGGCTAGAGAAGAGGCAAGAACATGAAAAGATACCCTTTTTGTTGTGCCGGTGTGCAGAGATTGCAAAAAGTAGAACAACACTCAGAGACTCTCTGCTTAGTCTAACTCCAAGACAGCAACAATCCATGTGTGGAGGAATTTGACATATGAGTTGCACAAAATGTAACTATGGCAACAACAAAATCCAAGCTTAATGCCACTATTCAACAGTTCGCCCCTTCCCACTCCCTAACCTCACCACCAAATTCACAACCTGACAGGAGAAAGACATACACCTTTGTGGGTGTAAATATTACTTACTTCAGGCTATAGTGTTCTTTTATATGGCATCCAATCCTAAATTTGAAGCATATAAAAAGAAAAAAAATAAATTAAGCCATTGTCAAGAAATACAGCAATCAACAGGATCAGACTCAAAGACAGCTCAGATATTATAATATTGAGAGAATTTAAAACAATTATGATAAATATTTTAAAGTATCTAGTAGAAAACATATGCATGAAGAAACGGGAAAATTTTGCAGGTACATGCAAAGTATAATGCAGTGTCAAGTAGAAATGCTAAAAATGAAAAATGCAATGTTGGAGATGAAGAGTCCTTTCCATGGGCTTAGCTGACTGAACATAAAAGAAGGAATAATCAGTAAATCTTAAGACATATCATTAGAAATTACCCAAAGTGAAACAAAAGGGGAAATAAGGAGTAAGTAAAGAGCATCCAAAAGCTGTTGGAAAACACAAAATGATATAGTAAAAAGGAAATTAGAGTCACAGAAAGAGAGACGAGAGAAATCAGGACAGAAGAAATATTAGAAAGAGACAAGAGCCAATCATTCATCCAAATAATGAAAGCCAAAGAATCACAGATTCAAAGAGCTTAGAGAAAAATGTATGTAGGCAAATCCTAGTCAGAATTCTTGTAATGAGCTAAATTATGTCCCACTCCCAAATTTATATGTTGAAGTCCTAAGCTCAGTACGTCAGAATGTGACCCTTTTGAGGGATAGGGTCTTTACAGAGGTAATTAAGGTAAAATGAGGTCATTAGAGTGGGCACTAATCCAATATGACTCATGTCTTTTTAAGAAAAGGATATCTGGACACAAAAATGTACAGAGGAAAGTCAGCGTGAAGACACAGAGGGAAGACAGCCATCTACAAGCCAAGAAGAGAGGCCTGAAAAAGATACTTCTCTCAAGGCCCTCAGAAGGAACCCAGCCCTGCTGAAACCTTGTTCTTGGACTTCAGCCTCCAAAACTGTGAGAAAATAAATTTCTGCTGTTTAAGTCACCCAGTCTGTGTTTCTTTGCTATGGTAGTCCTAGAAAGCTAATACAGTGCTGAAAAATAAAGATAGAGATAATCCTGAATCCAGCAAGAGGAAACAAGATAAATCATGTAAAAGAAATAGAAGAATGAGAGTAGATTGGTCATTAGAATTTTGCATGATGGAAAGCAATGGTGCAACATTTGTAAAGTACTAAGTAAATGAACAAAAACCCTATCCTTCCAGAATTCTGTATTCAGCAAAAATCTTTCAAAAGCTAAAGCAAACATTTAAAACAAAACCCAAAAGTTGAGATAATTCATGATCAGCAGACATATACTTTAAGGTATATTCAAGGAAATTTCTTCAGGTGAGGGAAAATGATACAGACAAAAATTTAGATCCATACAAAAAATAAAGAGCACGTAGGATGGTAAAAGCACATGGAATTTTTTAATTTTTTTAAATCTATTTAAAAGACTCAAAGGCTGATGAAAATAGTGGAGTTTAAACATATGTAGAAATAAAATGTATGAGATCAAAGGACAAAAGGATCAAAATGGAGAGATATTGTAGAGTTCTTATTTAAAGTAACATGTTATTTGAATAGAGACTAAGAAAAATTAAAGACACAAATCACTAATATTAGGAATGATAAAAGGTTGTCACTATAGATCCTATAGATATTAAAAACTGATAATAAATTCATATTTTGATAAAAATTATGCCCAGAAATTTGACAAATTATACATGATGAACACAATTATTGAAAAATACAAGCTATTAAAAGCTTGCTCTGAAAGAAATAAACTGAATATCCTTATACCTGTAAAGAAAATGGAATTTGTAGTCAAAAGCTTTCCTGCGAACAAACTTCAGGTCCAAATAAAATCATTAGAGAATTCTACCAAAATTTTAAGAAAGAAATAATACCAATTCTACACAAAATATATAGACAATTCCAAAGAATCTATGAAAAAGCTACCAGAACAAAGAAAGGAATTTACAAAGTTGAGGGATACAAGGGTAATATATACTAAACAAATCAATAATATTTCTGTATGCTAAATTTCTAACTGGTAAAAACAATTTTGAATTAGAATTTAAAAAAAAAGACACCATATCCAATAGCATTAAAAATATAAAGTACTTAGGGGCACCTTGGTGGCTCAGTCAGTGAGGTGTCCGACTTCAACTCATGTCATGATTTCATGACTCATGAGTTTGAGCCCTGCGTTGGGCTCTCTGCTGGCAGCTCAGAGACTGGAGCCTCCTTCAGATTCTGTCTCTGTCTCTCTCTGCCCCTCCCTTGCTCACACTCTGTCTCTCTCCTCTCAAATATAAATAAACATTAAAAAATTTTATTTAAAAAATATAAATTACTTAGGGATAAATTTAGCACAGTTTGTACAAAGCCTGTACGCTGAAAATTACAAAATACTGTTGAAAGAAATTAAAGAAGACTTAAGTAAATGAGTTCATGAATTGGAACTCAATATTATTAGTTGTCAATTTTCTCAAAATTGGTCTATCATAATCTCAATCAAGATCTCAGTAAGTCTTTTTGTTTTGGTTTGGTTTGGGGAGTTTTTTTTGCAGAAATTGGCAAGATGATTCTAAAATTTTTGTGGAAATACAAAGGACCTCTAATAGTCAAAATACTTTTGAAAAAGGTAAACAAAGTTGGGGAACTCATCAAAACAATGTGCTATTAGTATAAGGTAGACATACAGATCAATGGAACAGAATAGGGAGAATCAGGTACAGAAGTACCGAAGGTAAGTTTATGGTTTACTTTCACTGAAATTCTTCATTTCCTCTTAATGTATCATTAATCATCATTGCCTTTCACTATAGTTATTTCTATAAATATTTTATATCCTTAAGTGGATTGTGATAACATGAAAGAGATAGGATATTATTTTATGTTTCTTATATTTACGTACAATCTCATGCTTCACCATTAAAAATTCTGTCCCAAAAATTCTGTTCAAACTCCTTTCCAGTATTCTAATATATGCTCAGCCAATTTTATCTCTATCGTTTTTTCTTTGTTAACAGCATAACATCTGAAACATAATAGGAGATCAGTAAATATTTTTAAATTAATAAATGAATAATAAAAATTGAGTCTAATTTTTTGGCATAGTTTATTTACACTTTCTTATGTAAAAGGCACATGAACTAGCCATATTCTTAAAAAAAAAACATATGAACTACATAGCATTCTTACCTAACAAGAATTTATTGTTATCTAGACAATGTTTTGAATAGTTGGGGCAAAATCATTGCAACACTTCTCATTGTTGTCTTACATTGCTGAAACAATCCAATCACTGGTTTTACATTAATTTTGTTTTCTTAGTGTTTAAACATTATGCCACATGATTTAATGGATATATGCCCATGATTATTATATTACTCATCATGTGGGTCCCCTTTGGAGTTAAGCACAGCAAACATCCACGAAATCCACAAACAAATAAGTATATGTATATATATAAACACACACACACACACACACACACACACACACGTATGTATGTATGTATAACCTAGAAAATAAAAAAACAAAAAGTTTATTTATGTGTAAAAATTTTACAAACTAAGGTTACTGTAGGCCTGTGACTAAAATGTAAATACAATTTGCTTCTCTCTCTTTCTAAAATAAAATAAAACAATTTTAAAAATCAAAAATTAAAGAAAAGTTGGGGGCACCTGGGTGGCTCAGTCGGTAGAGCCTCCGACTCTTGATTCTGGCTGAGATCATGTCATGGTCCCAGTGTGTGGGATCTAGTTTCACGTCAGGCTCCAAGCTGAGTGTGAAGCCTACTTAACATTCTCTCTCTCCCTCTGCCTCCTACACTGCTCGTGTGCTCTCTCTCTCTCTCTCTAAAATACAATTTAAAAAATAAAATAAGTAAAATGTAAATAAAATTTGCTAAATCTATATCAATTATACCAATATAATACTTCTTTTAAAATGTAATTGCATTGTTAAAAGTTAATGAGAAGTTAGATAAAATATATGTTATCATATTTTTCAAATTATTCTTAAAACATTCTTATCCCCAAATTATCAGATATGGTTTATATTTACAAAAGTGACTTGAGGAATTTAAAGTAAAACAAAGGAAGCATTTGTATTTACCCAATTTTCATTTCCTAATAATTTTATCCAACTAATGCATTTTAAAATGACCACAATTACATTTACATGTTTTGCAAGAAAAAAGACAGAGAATGACATTAAATGTATTTGAAAACCAATTTAAAAATAGATGCTTGTGACTCCAGATTACACATATGAAAAAGTAAAATGATTTTTTTTATAAATTGGGGAAGTATACTATTCATCAATTTATCACAAAATGGATCTATAGTTAAAATTTACTTATTGGAAACTTTGGAGTATTTGATTCAATTCAACAAAGATTTACAGAGCATCTGTCCTGTACCTGGAATTGTTCCAGAGATTTGAGATACATCAGTGAAGAAAACAAAGATTCCAGTATGTTGGAAGCTTACGTCCTAGCAAGAGAGAGCCAAAATTAACAATAATTAAAGTGTGTGTGTGTGTGTGTGTGTGTGTGTGTGTGTGTATAGCTAAGTGTGTATATGTATATGTAAGTATGTATGTGTACATACATATACATGTTAGAAGGCTGAAGGGAACATGTGTGTAAGGAGTGCCAGGAGTCTTGGTTAGGAGACATGGATTGAGAAGGTGCAGAAAGTGGCCATGCCTATGTCTAGTGGAATAGTGGTCCAGGCAGAGTGAAATGGCCTAGGCAGAGCAAAGAGCTGTGCAGATGTCCTAAGGCAGCATATGCCTGAGTTTCTGGAGTGTTTGTGGATGAGGCCAGTGTGGCTGGAGCAGTATGAACAAAGGAGCAAGTAGTAAAAAATGAAGTGGGGGAAAAGGGAGAAGGAGGGGGTTTAAAAGGAGGAGGGGAGGAGTTGACCATGTAGGACTTTTTAGGCTATCAAAGATCTATAGCTTTTTCTTTGATGAAATGGGAGGAAACAATTCTTCCTTTTGTATTCAAGGAGAGGAATAAGTAAGGATCACCTAGGGAATGACCTCTCCCTGACTGAATGCTCAGCAAGGTCATCTGCCCCAACTTCATTAGGAAGCATCTCTGATCACTCCAATCCTCTGGACTCAATATTTCCTCTGGGTACCAGGTATCACTGTATTTGCTGGGCACTTACAGGGTTCCCACTACATCTTTGCTTCATATATTTATTCAGTATTTTCTTCAATCTCTACATACATTATATATTTCTTGAAAGTAGTGAGTTTGTTATCCTTCTCAGTATAGCTTCCTTCCACAAAGAATTCAATGAATGTTTTGTAAATGAATAGGGTCTCTGGACTTCATGGAAATGTCAATTTCTGCACTCTTCAAGAGGCATCTTACCTAGAATAGACAACAAATGTTCCATCATCTTGAAATGCATGCCCCCTAAAAAGTGATACTGCGCTTTTAGGGTTTTTTTTCTGTTATAAGCAAATGTTTTTTCATGTTGTTTCTAATTATTGAAATTTGGGGGGAATGAAAATCCTTTGCTAACCAGATTCCCTTTAATCACATTGCTTAATGGGCTGCTAAGTCTTACATTCTATATTGGTCCTAGTTCTTCCTTCAAATAAAATACTTGTCTTTTAAATAGTTATGCTTTTAGTTCAGATATAATGTAATATTCTGATACTATGTCTACTATATCTTTCATGGGAAGTTTCATATGTTTAACTATTCGATTTTTCTTAATCATATATCTTTTTGCAGAGTTTAATATTTTTGTTCTAATGAAAAACTGGTGAAAATCAAGTTACCAACATGATTTGTTGCTCTACTATGGGTACACTGTGTTAGAAAATTCAATTATATGTCAATTCTATGTCTTCATCATAGTTTTTCTTACACAACATCCTATATTTGGAGAGTCATTCATGGCCCATTGGGAAAGGTTAGAACTATAATTAGACCTTTTCTCTAGACACTTGAGCAATGGAATGCATGAAGGTTAGTAACAGCTTCCCATTAATTGCTCCCTTGTGGTTTTACAGTAAAGCCGTTAACTTATGTACTGGGGCTGCTACCCACGGCATCCTTGCACTGACATTTGAAACAGTGATTAGAATGTCATTGCTTTCCAATACTTCATTGCTATTCAGGGAACACATTCGATGTCTTTCCCCTCATACTGCAGGGATCACAAATTCAGACACAAAAAAAAATAGCATCTGTTTCTTTATCATCGGAATAGGGCTTTTGAAAGTGGGTTTGTTCTGAATACAGTGTTCATACTGGACTCTGTTCTGCACAGTGTCACTGTCTTGTCTTTCAAACTAATGGGAACAAAGCAGAATCATTCTTTATGTGCAAAGCAGTGCACCCCAAGGGCAAAACATCTATCAGTATGAAAAATAGTCAAGTAACAACCAAGAAATTGTGTTTTGTGGAAGCTCATGGGTTTGATTGTATGTTTGAGCCAGCACACTGCCATGTTAGTTTTCTCAAATCTTTGAACTTAATAGTGTCTTATTCAAATGTCTTCCTTATCATTTATACCGCCTGAATTCAACTATTCAGTTTGTCCTGTCAGTACTTGCCTGTAACTCAACTAAGACTGAGATTTACTGAACTAGAGAGCACAATTATCCTTCTGTCTCAGAAATAAATTACAACTCCAAAGCCCTGCTCTTTCTTCATCCCACTCATTCATTAAAAAAAAAATCCACACCATGGATAGCATGAGGATATTACGTTTTAGTGAAGAATTCAACCTAGCTCCCCTTATTTTTTCTTTCCTTACTCTCTCTTAATATATGTACATGAGTGTATGCATGTTTGTGTGTGTATGTACTTCATGTAGAATATGTATGATGTGATTTATTTTTTTTATTTAATACTTTTCACATTTAAGATTCTATAAAGTGAGATGCTTGATATCATTTCTGTTCTTATCATCAAGGCCATCCCAGACATTTTTCTTTATAAAAAAAAGAAAAAGACAAAAAAAGACTTTTGATATGCGCTGCACCTTAATGTAGATATCTGATATATTGCATTCTTGTAAAAAAAATTACTTTTCTGCCAGCAGAAGTGGCTGAAGAGTAGCTGCAAAATTGAAATGATCATGATGAAACTCTGAGGAGCAGGGTCAAGGGAAGTAAGAAGGATTATTAAACAGCTGAAAAACCAGACTGAAGGGGAAAGGTCCCAGAAGTGAGATTATTGAGGGCAGAGTAGAGAAGTTGGAATGGAGATGGTATTTGAGTGTCTGAAAAGTTAGGATTCTGATTTTTTTTTAAAGTTCACAGTCTTCATTGGGTACAGACAAGGAAAATGAGCATGGAGTTCTTAGACTGATATAAAATTTTTCCTATAGGTCAAGATTTCCTATAGGTCAAGATTTAAGGCATTGAAATTTTAAATGTAATTAATGATGTCTTGAAGAAAATTTCTTTGTTTAAATTACTTTAGAATCTTGCCTCATGCTTGTAAGATGAACAGAATTAATTCCTTCTGTCATGAAAGTCTCTATTATTAGCTGTCAGTGTTAGGGATGAGGAAAGACGATTGATTTTAGAGTTCTTAGGGACAAAAAGGGGTTGCGGATGACCCTTATTGGCATGGAAATATGGAGATATATGTTGCAAACTAGTCCCTTATAAAATAAAGGATGAAGGGGCCTCTCAGAGAAGTGTAAATAGTTGGGTGAAGGGGACAAGCCTGTCATCTAGAAGGTGTAAATCAAAGGGGATTGATTACTGGGGAAGGCTGGACCAGCAAGAGAACAAGGTGGAGGTGGGGGTCATGAGAATTTTAAAAGATGTGAAAAGAAAATGGGCAAAAGGGTCTAGGTCTTGGGAATCTTGGGGCATTTTGTTAATTTATGGTCAGTTCTCACAGTCTCTGCAAGCGATACAATAGAAGGATGGGGCCTTATGCACAAAAGCACTTTCTTAAGGAAAAATGCAAAGTGGATTGAGACTGAAACTGCAGACTCTTTGAACCAATGTTCCAAAATAAGGACTCAGTGAGTGTGAAACAGTCTAGAGACTAAGATGGTCACTGAAACCTTCAGGCCCCTTTGATCTTCAGAACTTGAGAGAACAGCTCTTATTTATTACATGAAAGGATATATTCTGAAGATAAAATTATATATAAGAAATATTTGAGATTAGATGTGAAATGTTAACATTCTTTCATTCATTGTGTATTTATTGAGCACCTTCTCTGAGTGCTGTTCTAGTTTGGAATTGTCAATGAATAAAGAAGACAAAGATCTCTGCCCACCTGGGGCTTATGTTTGAGTGTGGGGAGCATACAGTAATGGATAGGTAAATTGCATAGTATTTAGAAGGTAATGGGTGTTTTGAAAACAAGTAAGTAGAGCATGATGAGAAGGATCAGTAGTACCAGACTGTGGGTCAGATTGCTGTGTTCAAAGCTGGGGAGAATAGACTTCATGGACAAGGTGCTATCTGAACAAATGCTTACAGGAGGTGCAGGGGGTTAATTACATTGATATTTTTGGGAAGATGATTCCAAGCAAAAGGAACAGACAGCACAGAAGCTTTAAGGCAGGAGTCTTTTTAAAGAATCTCAAGGTATGTGTCGCTATTGCCAAATGAGTGAAAGCAAAAGAAATGGGAGACAATCCTAGTGATACATTCAGTTGTGACCCATATCAATCTAACAGCTATTGAATTAATTCTCAGAAAGGAACATTCCAAGAATTAAAAGTTTCAAAATTAAAAATATCACTGTTAAACTAGAGCACCAGTTTTAAAGAATCAGAAGTACCAAGCCAATGTTATGATACAGCTTATTCCAAAAAGGTGTGAGAATATATAATCTTTTTAAGATTCTACCAAAAAGTTGAATTAAGAGCTGAAACGTACTGTATTGCCTTTCGCTGGTTTATAAACATAGATACTTTTGACTTCTTCGTATTTAAATTCTGGATTTGACATTCAATATTCTAACATATCAAAACAAAAATTTTATATTGGTTATTCTCTCTCTATAGTCTTTAGCTTAGCTGTTTGTCACAACCCATTTTACTTCCATTTATAAAGTAGCATGGCTGTACTTTTCACTCTCAGATGAGTAGAAATGCAATCTTATTTTCTATAACTCAATTCAATTTGCTGTTGTATCACTAATTATTATTATTATTATTATTATTATTATTCCTGATGGCTGTAAAAAAGATAAAATTTTTAAAAACACCATAATCTTGAACCTTTAATATTTTTTCTGTAAATATTCGAATCCAGGCTTCTTCCCTCCCTTCTTTCTCCCAAATGGCAGGTGAGACTAACATGCTGTCTCTGTCCTCCCCATATCTAGTACTGTTGTCACCACTGCTGGTTTATCCTGTGGCCACTTATCTACTCTACAGAGCCTAGTTTATCTCCTGATGCTGACCAGGCCTCCATGTTGGCTCTTGTTGAAGGTGCTCCCCATTGAGGAGCAGTTGGAAAGAAGCCACCTCTCTCCCAGGATTTGGGTTTTATTTTCCACCCCACCACCATCCTGGAGTTTCAAATTCCAGAAGGAGGAGTAGGGTGAGGCCACATACTCAGATCACAAATCACAACTTTCTTGCTTCCTTCGTTCTCCCACTACCTTCTTTTATTTTTCCTACCATCTTCTTTTGCCAATTTTGTATCCAATCCATCCCCGAAAGGATTTTTTTTTACCTCCTCATGGGACAGATGAAATTATAAGCATTTTGTTTCTAGTACCTTCTCTAATTTATGTTATTAGGAAATCCTTGTTCTGTTGGGGTGACAGCCTCTGTTTTTGATATTTAAAGGGAAGTTTTGGGAATTTGTGTCTCTTAAATTTATCTCATGCCAATGAAAGTCTTGGTACTCACAACCATTAAAGCTGAAGTAATGTAATTTTTAATGTACACTTTGCCGTTTAACTCTGAAAGTGTAGTCACCCAGCCACTGAGTGCATCAACCTCAATGGGTGGAGGCCTATGAAGCAGCAGGGAAAAACATAACCAGTTGTCCATAAATTTTTAGCTGAATGCTTTGTTTATTGTCAGTACTTAATAATTAATCTTCGTTGCACTGAAATATATTTCTAAATGCTGTAAGGCAAACGACCTTACATTTAATCTAAGAACATTGAATATTCTGGTAAAAATAGGTTAGATTATCATTTTGCACCTCCACATCATTCTGAGATGGAAAATTTGCAAGGATATAACTCTCTACTGGAATATAAGTGTTTAATGAGGACAGGTAACATGGTTTTACCTTCTTTTGGATAACCTACCCAATGGTCAGAGTGGTGGGGTGGCTCAGTTGGTTGAGTGTCCGACTCTTGGTTTCAGCTCAGGTCATGATCTCATGGTTTCGTGAGTTTGAGCCCCGCATTGGTCTCTGCTGGCAGCTCAGAACCTGCTTAGGATTCTCTCTCTTCTTCTCTCTGCCCCTCCCCCATTCATACTGTCTTTGTCTCTCTCAAATAAGTAACAACTCAAAACAAAATTAAAAAAAAAAAAACAACTACCCAATGGCTGATACATGAGAGCATGAGAGTTGCAAAACAAGTTATTCCTTTCAAGCCCATGAAGTGAGAAAAGAAGCATGAGCTGGGAGCGAAGGGCAGAACTAGTTTAAAATTCTGTTTTCTCATTAAAATCTGTAGATTTCTAGAAAAGTGTTACACTCAATCTCAATTTCATCATTTTTAAAGTGAGGATATACTATCAATTCTATATGCTATATGTGGGATTACCTAAAATAATATATTTCAAAGTTTTTTGTGAACATTTTATAATGCACTATGCAGCCATAGGTTGCTATTATTAATAATAAAAGTAATGACCAGGAAGGGTAAAATACTTAAAGAAAAAATTTAGGAATTATGTCACTTAAATGTGAGCTACAAAACCTTGGGAATTGTCTGTTTTGAAGGGACTTCAATCCATTTTGATTGAGGATCTACTATGTCTTAATATGCTGAAGTATTTGCCAACTCAGCCACAAAAAATGTTCTTTTTCCTCTATAGAGGAATATTATTTTTAGACCATAATAACCAAAATGGGAAGAATGAACAATGGGCAATAGCCTAGTCTAGAAAAAAATGTTCATTTATTTGTACTTGAGCTATAGAAATTGTATATCATGAATAGGCAATAGTAATATTGATTTCTTTAAAAATCCTTTATAAGAATCTGATGGCTTTGGTAAAATGTGTGTCTGTTTTACATGCTGAATATATAAAGTATTTCAAAAGCTTGTCTAGAATGGGTTGCAGCAAGTACTATAAAATAATTGTAGTGTATGTTTTTTGGTTCAAGTTGAATAACAGTGTCATATTAACTTGATGAGTTAACAAAGAGAAGGTATGATGGTTAAATTCTGGCCTTTGCTTTCAAAAGAAAAGATTGATATAATATTGTGCATGACTTTACATCCTTTTTGCTACTTTATTGTACAGAATTGCTCATGACTTTTAATCACAAAGTTAGATAGCAGCTTTGAGAAATACTGTTTTAATAAAATAATTTTAAATGCAGCACATGACCATAGTTTAAAAGTAATTACACCTCACCAAATGTGCAAAATTAAAAGCAAAAATTTAGCTCCATTACCCCTTCCCAGGATCATTTTCCAGGGGTGACCATGTTTTTATTATGTATTTAGCTCTTCTGTTGAAAACAAACATAATTCTGAAGTGCTTATGCTTCTATTTCTTTTTTTTTTTTGATTGACATATAATTGACATATAGCATCGCATTAGTTTTGTACAGTAAAATGAATGATTTGATACATGCATATATTGGGAAATAATTACCACAGTAAGTTTAGTTCACATCCATCACCTGACATAGTTACACATTTTTTTTCTTGTGATGAGAACTTTTAAGATATACCAACCTAGCAAGTTTCAATGCAGGAAATTATTGTTAGTTATAGTCACCATGCTGTATATCATATCCCCCAAACTTATTTATCTTATAATTGGAAGTTTGTTCCTTTTGACTACATTCACCCACTTCATCCATCCCCCATTCCTGACCTTTGGAGGCCACCAGTTTGCTCTGTATCTATATGAGATCATTGTTATTGTTTTTTTAGTTTCCACATATAAGTGAGATCATACAGTATTTGTCTTTCTCTGTGTGGCTTACTTCACTTAGCATAATGCCTAAAGTTCCTTTCATGTTGTCAAAAATGGCAGGATTTCCTTTCTCATGGCTGAAAATATTGCAGAGAGAGAGAGAGGGAGGGAGGGAGGGATGGAAGGAGGAAGACTGTGTGTATGTGTGTGTGTATCACATTTTCTGTTTATCCATTAATAGACTCTTAAGTTGTTTCCATGTCTTGGCTACTGTAAATAATGCTGCTATGAACATGGGGGTGCAGATATCTTGCCTCTGTTTCTTGATTAATCAATTTTAGATTCTTTATCTATCTTTTACTACCTTTACTAACCAATCACTTAGATTTTCCTAATTAGCCCATTGCAGTTTTTTAAAGGCTTCTGGTAGTTATCTTCATAACTTTAAATAATGCACTTCAATTTCTGTTTCTTTATTTACATTAAGTAGACATCACTGGCTTTTGCCACGTTGAGTACATTG
The DNA here is from genome assembly GCF_022837055.1 of Prionailurus viverrinus. Lineage (NCBI taxonomy): Eukaryota > Metazoa > Chordata > Mammalia > Carnivora > Felidae > Prionailurus > Prionailurus viverrinus. The sequence goes on from NC_062565.1 coordinate 82,177,253, forward strand.
CTAAACTTATCCTCTGTCCATCATTTTTGTCTACCCTGCTCCCAAACCTCTGTCAGCCACACCATTCTTTTCTTTTACCTCATCAAGGTTTGTAACCTTTACATTTCATTCTGTATAATTAAGTCTCCCATGCTATTATTTCAATGGTTCTAAACCTTAGCTGTGTATTAATCATCTATGAATGTTAAAAAAAAATGTTGATGCCAAGTCTCATCCCAGACCAATTAGATCACGATCTCTGGTGTTGAGCCTATGAATTACTATTTTTCATAAGATACTTAAGCAATTTTAATGTGCCACCAACATTAAGTACTGCATATATATCAGTTAGTATAAAAATTGAAAACCAATAAACAGCATTGATAATATTATAATTATACAAATATTATTAAGTAGAATACCAAATGTGTGTGTGTGTGTGTGTGTGTGTGTGTGTGTGTGTGTGATTATACCCTAGAACAGGAGACATATTCCTATTTTAGTAATCTCATGTGGCATAAATCCAATGTGGCACACTTGATAATAGCGTCAAGTTCAAGTTCAAATGCCTTCTCTTCTGTTAAACATCAGTTATGTACAGTCTGGCCATAATATGTTATGAGTTATATTTATTCTCTTATTTATTATATCTTTTCATTTACAGAGTTTCTGATTCTTTCTTTTTGTATTGATAGAAGAGATATATATCTTTCAGTTTGAAAATTTTCCAAGTTCTAGTCATACAACCTATATACAATATATGTTACCTACTCTTGGATTAATATTTGTGCTCTTTTGTTTTCAGGAAGGATAAATGTGATGGGAACTTTTAACTTTTTTTTTCTTTGCTTTCACAAATACTTAGAGATTTCCATAGTTTTCTTTATTCAAATGATCTTTCTTTAGAAACGTAATCTTATTAAAATATTTGCACATACTGTTTCACCCCTAATTGGTCTAACACCTACTAGATACACTGCAATTCAATTCTGACACTAACTACCTGCAGTTAGCACAGACTCCATAGGTTAAATCCCCTACCCCTTTTTTACTTCAGACATCATCTACAGCTTTCAGGGTATCCCTATCTCACCCACATGTCTGAATGACTGGATGCAAATTTGGGGATTCTTATGACCCTCTCAGTTTCTATAATTTGCCAGTGTGACTCACAGAACTCAGGAAAGTACTGTATTTATGATTACAGTTTAATTATAAAGGATGCACATAGTGCATGGCCTGGAAACGATCACAGAACTTCTGTGCCCTCTTCTTGTGGAATCAGGTCATGTATCCCCCACCCCCCACCCTCCCTCTCCTGCACACTGATGTGCTCACCAACCAGGAAGCTATACCGAGCCTCATCCTCCAGAGTTTTTGGGATTTTATTATGTAAGCATGATTGAATCAATCTGTGGCCCCTCTCACCTTCCCACAGATCAGGCAGCTGAAAGTTCAGGCCCTCTACGCAGGTTGTTTGTTGGTTTTTCTGGTGACTAGCCCCTATCCTGAAGCTAACTAGCCTTAAAGTGAGTCACCTCATTAGCATAACAAGGACACTCATCATTCAAGAAATTCTAAGGGCTATTGATGCTCCCTATCAGGACTCAGGACAAAGACCAGACAAATTATTATACCATCTCATTTGACCTGGGGGATGGGTATGGTAAACAGGAGAGAGTATGTGCCTGGAAACAGGAATGCTGCCTGATTTTGTACTGTCAGAAATTCTGGTGGCCTTGTCCCAATAGAATTGGTTTTCCACTGTAGTGTGATTTTTTAGCAGTAAGGAATATAGAGTAAGAGGCTTATTGTCTAATATTTTTATCTTCTTATTATTCTTTAAAATTTTTTCTAGTCGTTTCTGCAGGCCTGGAGCCCAAGCCTACTTCAAAGAGAGGCTCCCTCTTTTCCTCACTAAGACTAGGTTATGAAAATTAACTGCATAATTCTGACTTTAGTAGGGAAAATTTTCTGGTATTCTAATATACATAATTTGTAACAAAGGAAATATAGTTTATATATATCTCAACCAGCTAATAACATTCTTATAATATATTCTATGATATGCTGACTACATTTTTCTTTGGTATTTGGGCTACCAGACAAAGTGAGGACTACAGATACTAACGCGTTCTGAAGACACTTAGAAGAATATATAAAACAGATTTTTTTTTCAGAATATTTCAGTGGATGGCACCGTTCTATCATTGTCTTGAAACAACTTCAGCGTATAATTATTGTTAGCTATTTGGTCTCTCATTTCAAAAAAAGAATAAATATGTCCATCATTTTTTTACATGTGCTATAAACTTTCTTTGATAACACCTTCAATGATGACTTTGGGGACATTTAGTAGTTGTTATGTTTATTATCTAGAATCCACATATCCTACATTTTTAAAAGTCAGTTGTGAGGATAGAGCAAGTGTGCAGCTAGTCAGAACAATTATTTGTGCTGCAGGCAATTTGTATATATCTAACTGGAGAGCTGTTATCATGAAATACCTTACTGAATTTGAAAAGGTTAGGGAGTTTTGGGGGGTTATCACACACAGCTTCTTCATTTTGCCTGAGGTCATGTAATTTGTGTCCGTATAGAACAAGGAATGGAATGGAGGGAAAATGGTTCCATGTGCTTGCTGGTTCACAATGGTGGGCATTTGATTTATTCAATCTTTGTACTTTTATTCAGTGGGGGGACATCTTATCAGAGTTCTGCCAACCATCTGTGTTTTAGAGGTGTTACAGTATCAGCCTGGGTCGCATTTTCTATATCTCTTTTATAATCTGCCCAGCTTCTGAGAAATTATTGCCATTTCCTTCTTCCTACAATCAAAATGTCAGTGCCTCCCACCAAATAGGTTTTGCTCCTTGACTATGAACACGTAGACCTATAAAAAAGCCCATGTGAATCAAGTTTATAGTGACAGTGCATGGCCTTATTTTACATAAAAATACAAGAACCATGTTTTTAATAGATAAAAACAATCTTTTTCACAAAGAAGAGCAGAGTGCTTTACTCCATCAGCACATCACTTACCACAACTCCGAGGTAGATACAGAATAATCATTGGTACAAAGTAGGAAAACCTCATAAGGAATATCAGGTTCAAAACAATTGTGTGCAGAGCCTTCAGAGCTTTAGTGAATTTCATCATCCAGCATAAATGTTATTTTATTAATCCTTTTTAGACACATCTCTGCTGCCGTTGTTTTCAATATTGTTTCCCCTTCTTCCGAATGAAACTTCACCTACTTGAGAGAGGCCGAGCCCAGGCTCTTCTTGGTTCTCCTGTCTGCCCATCTGCTCAGCCAGGATAGAGCCCTCACATAGTGATGAAGCTTGGGAATAGCTACACCACCTTGAAAGAAGAGGATTGTGAGAAACTGGCAGCCACCTATTCAAATATATTTGGGGCACTTGTAACCCAGTTAGAGTAATTGAAGCTAGGCAATTTAATGAAAAGATTAGATTCAGTCTGCTTGCTTTTCCAGTCATTAGATTTTAGTGAGCCTGCTTCTAAGACTTTTTATTTTATTTTGTTTTGAGGAGATGAACAACTGCTTCTTTTTCTGCTGCTGCCCACAAGGTGTTCAAAATGCCAAAAATAAAATCATTCCTGCACTTGGTAAGAGGGCATGATTGTCCCAGACCAGTAGGAAGACTTGGTATTCTTATCAAAGTGTCCTTGTAGAACAGATAAAATGCTCTTATATTTTCATGGTGGAAGGAAACTCACATGCAGGACAAGTTTAAAAGTAAGCATATTTCCTTCATTTACTGTAAATTTTTTACTTGAAAACAATTACTATTTTAAAGTTCTGAGTAGAATGTTATTCTCACTTCTTAATCTTGTCGATTAATCTCCAGGTGCTTTATGGTGCAAACGTTCATTTTTATGAATAATGTGAATGTAATACTCTGATGTATGAATTTTTAATGGTGTAAGTTAAAGACTGGCATATTCAGGAGCTAACAAACGCACATAATTTGTACAGGACAATCATTGTACTTCTAAGAGTGAGAATCTGATTGTGAAAATTAACAAAGAACTCAGAAATAAAAATAGCAAATTCCCAGGAGCTCACCTCCCGTATCATAAATGTCTGTCAATTGGTGATGGTGAATCCATCTCTTGATCTTGAGCTAAGTGGCTGCTTTACCCTGACTCCTAGAGCTGGTTGACTGTGTGTGTGTGTGGATGGAGGGAGGGTCTCCAATCTTAAACCTGAATTTACCCAGGTCCCCATCATTCCCTTATCCCCACTTATTTATATAAACAAAGACAATGTAGACTGGTCAAAACTAAATAATAAGCAAATTAATAAATTAGAACATCTTTAAACTTCTAACTAACAAAGTAAATCAGACAAGTAAGGGTGGGTAAAACAAGGGTATACCTCTGAGCTGGTCACCACTGTGGGCAACTGAAGCTTCATCCCACTGGGACACTCTGAGGAGTCATGTAGAGAACACTCTTGAGGGTTGGCAGGGGAGAGAATTTAAGACATTGACTTTTGTTCCTATTGGCTAAGATTTGTAGCACGGAGTGTCAGTGCCCTCACACTTCCAGGTTTGGTTGTGCATCAGAAAGGCTAACAGGGTCCACAAGTTCCAATGGTAGAGTACAAAAGTGGGCCCTGGAACCTTGATACTCACTGTGTGGTCCAGAGTCCTGCAGCATTTGTGTCACTCAGGAGCTTGTTAGAATGCAGAATCTCAGCCCCACCTCCTATAGAGTGAACCAGAATTTACTTTTTAATGAGCTCTCAGGCACCTGGGTGGCTTAGTCGGTTAAGCATCCAATTCTTGATTTCTGCTCAGGTAATGATCTCACGTTTGAGCCCCACGTCAGGCTCTGTGCTGACAGTGCAGAGCCTGCTTGAGATTCTCTCTCCCTCTCTCTGCCCACTCTGCTCTCTATCTCAAAATAAATAAATAAACTTAAAACAAATTTAACAAGATCTCCAGGTGATTTAATATGCATATAAAAGTTTGAGAAGCGCTGGCCCCAAGGGTGTTAGCTGGGGTTCTGGAGGAGTCTGTTATTTGCAGCCTACAAGGTCACCTGTGATCTGTCTCCTCTCTTCTCTGGGACTCTTTCTTGTGGCTTCTCATGGCAGTAGCTGTGCCCAGTCTTACTGATATTTCTCTGGCCCTACAGCCTGTCAAATTCTTCCCTTGCTCAAGGCCTATAGTTTCCCCTGCCTGCTATGTTTCCCCTGCCCTGCGCATGCCCAGGTCCTTTCTATCCTTTGAGTCTCCGTTTAAATAACACCTTATAGAGCCTTTCCCTGTATAGTTCATGTGAATTAGGATCTGCACAGTTATTTCCTACCTTAGCAATTGGTTTTAAATTTTCCCTTCACAGCACAGTTTTTAATTGACATTTTTTACCTGTTTATTATATATTTCTCACACTAGATTATAAACTTTTTATAAGGGTAGGAACTGTGAATGCGTGTTCCCCATTGCATTCTCAGAGTCTACCCATGTTTAACACATGGCAGAACCCAGTATACATTTGTTGAGTGAGTGATCAAAAACTGGAAAAGATAGGCTTTGAACTGAACAGACGTGAGTTGAAATTTTGGTTCTATTACTAAATGAATTGAGTAATCCATACAAATCTCTGATCATCTCAGACTGTTCCATCTATAAAATGGAGATAATATTATACACACTTAATGGAATGATTGTAAAGATGAGCACCCTTTAGAACTCTGTCCCCTGGCGTTGTCTTTGGTTTAGATAACCTTAGAATGTTTTAGATTCTGTAGGATATTTGCCAGCAACATAGGGCTAAGCAATATGATGTCTCAGGCAAAGTCCAAATGAGTAATTGTGAGAAATAATTTTATGGGTTAAAACACTTCTCCAATGACCCATTTTCCCAGATACATTTCCATATCAATCTTCTACTACCATGGCAACCCACAGTCCATCATAAAACTAGAATGTTATGGTTGGAAATAGAAGTGAGCCTAAAAGTAGAAAACTTGCATTTAGTTTGAAGGCCTAATCTGGTGATCTTGCCTTTGTATGCACTCTTGATGTATTTTGGTATATCACAGAGTACTTACCCGTTCCCCTGGGAGAGTCTTCAATCGCATCTCCTGGTATCTTGGCATCAAAGACATTTACTGGAGCCATGTATCCTCCCTAATGTTTAACATCAATAAATTAGACTGCTATCTAGGAAAAGTGAGCTTTGCCTGCTCTAATAATTTAACACAACTTAAATCACAGAAGAAGGGGTTTCAGTTTCTAGAAGGCCCTGTTCAGGCCCATCCAAGCAGACAAAAACATGTGTATGTATAAATATACATATATTATATTTATATACAAATAGAGAAGAGAGACAAATGTATAGTTTAAGGTGAATTTTGTTTTCACTCTGATTTCAAAAGTCTGTTAACATAAAGTAGCCTTTGTAGCCCACTTATTGTCTGGTTGGGTGATTCTTTTTCATGTCTCACCAATTGTACATAGCACAGTGACTGGTTCATGAGAAGTACTGAAATAATTTGAAACATTATTACATACACAAGGAGAAACAGTAAAGGGGATAAGTACAAAGTGCAATGTGCCCCGAAGAAGGGAGTAGGGGTCGAGTCTGCATTAAGTGTACAAGGGTTTTGAGAAAGTTTCATGAAAGAGAAGGTATAGTAATTGGCCTTAAGAGGCATCTAAGAATTTGTCAGTTGGAAAAGAAATTAAAGTTATTTCAGGCTGAGAGAACAGGAAAGAGCATGTGGGCACGTGGCACATTTAGGGATGACTTAAATTTGAGTGTACCTTCAGTCAACATTAGAATAATAAGACAAACAATGACTAAAAAGCCCTTGCCTTTGCCTTGGCAGGCTCACAGCCCAACTGGTGGCTACAGAGGGCGTTTTGCTCTGTGGACGAGTTTGAATGGTTTCCTGAAATCAGTGTGTGTGTGTGTGTGTGTGTGTGTGTGTGTGTGTATGTATAGGAGGTGGCAGATACTGGGGGTGGGGTGGACTCTCCATGGAGATAGGAAGTAAACACATTACTTGAGAGGCTCTTTTGGTCCAGGTAAAAGAATGTGGATTTGGTGCAGAAGGTTTCCTTTTGAGACATAATCTGTCATTCTTCACTTATTGACCTCCCCCCCCCAAAAATAAAAAATAAATGGATCTATATCTTCCTACTTGTTTTGTCATGGAAAAGGAGTGGGGGTAAAATATTCGTACACTTACACACACAAGATACAATCCATGCCAAGAGTTTCACACTTTGCACATAAAATTAATGATTTTATATCAATTTTCATAGTGACAACATTTCAATACAAATTAAAATGTTTACAAATTAGCTTGAGACTAGGACTGACCAGAGTTCATGCTGATGAAAAGTGATTCAATTCTGAATAAACTCTTTGATAAGCAAACATAAAAGCTACTGGACCACACTTTTCATGCTTCATTTTCCCCTGGTTACTAGAGAGTTATAGCTGTCTAAACTAGATTCTTTGCCAGATGTGAGTCTAATATAAATGTGAAGCCATCTCTTAAACAATAGTTAACATGTATTTACATTTTTGTTTGTATTTACTATATTTATCATAGACTTTTTTTTAACGTTTATTTATTTTTGAGACAGAGAGAGACAGACCATGAACAGGGGAGGGGCAGAGAGAGAGGGAGACACAGAATCCGAAACGGCCTCCAGGCTCTGAGCTGTCAGCACAGAGCCCGACGCGGGGCTCGAACTCAGACTGTGAGATCATGACCTGAGCTGAAGTCGGACGCTTAACCGACTGAGCCACCCAGGCGCCCCTATCATAGACTTTTTAAATTAAAATCTTATCACAGATTCAATAGAGAAGGGAGGATGAGCCCAGAGAAATGTTTTTCAAGCTGCTCACAAACTATTAACACATTACCCTTTAGGACAGAAAATTCAAACCCCTGACTGTGTTCACTGACAGTGGCTAATACCATAACTATGCTGGCTCCTTGTCAAATTCAACGACTCTATAGGATGCAGCAAGAGATTTTTGGATACTTGGACTAGTTCCTTCCTGGCAACTGTATGAACTAGCTATTGTCACTCCCATTTTATAGACAAGAAGACTGTGACAGTTTTTAAAACTTGCTTATAATAATACAAACGATGTCAGAGTGTGACTATGAAATGAGGGCTCTGAATCCAGTCCTCTTCCTCTGTATTTTCTCTGACCTTTCAAATCGAGGTCACTAATCACTAAAACTGTCCCTGTAAGCTCAGCATGCCCAGAAATATTATTAGGTTGGAGTAAAAAATGGGATAAGCGATCAATGCAAAGTTAAAACATTTTGAAATAGTTTGCTGCAAGAACTTAGACCTTATGTTAAAAGTGAATACTAAATCCATAAATAACACTACTAGTTTTTTCTAATTTGACTGTAGCTGTGAGTTTATATAGGACAATTACATTACTGTAGGTTCAACCTCTTAAGAAGTTATTTAGAGAACTTTTCATCTGTTCAAGCTTAGATCATCTGCTGGGATAAGGCTGGCAGTATTACTTTGAATCTCATGGTGAGGAAATAGATATTAGGAAAGTATACATTGCATGAAGAAGCCAGAGTATAACCTGAGTCACAGGCCATGAAAATGTGTTACCTCATGAAATGTACCTTATTTCTGGGTAAATTACTTCAGTCTTCACTTCTGTCCATCTGGGGTCTTTCATGAATAATATATCCAATTAAGTGACATGAAATACTAATCAAATTCTTCTCACTTGTCATGAAAGTTATTTTTGTTATTTGTAATTTTTCATTTTTTTTTCATTTTTTTTTCAACGTTTATTTATTTTTGGGACAGAGAGAGACAGAGCATGAACGGGGGAGGGGCAGAGAGAGAGGGAGACACAGAATCTGAAACAGGCTCCAGGCTCTGAGCCATCAGCCCAGAGCCCGACGCGGGGCTCGAACTCACGGACCGCGAGATCGTGACCTGGCTGAAGTCGGACGCTCAACCGACTACGCCACCCAGGCGCCCCATGTAATTTTTCATTTAAGTATTTTATCCATGACTATAAAACTTATTCTAACATATATTTCTTATTCTATGGTAGTCCCATTGATTTACTCATTCAAAAACTGATACAGCATGGAATTACATTTAACTATTAAAACAGATATAGTCCCTCTGTGTGAAAACACACACACACACACACGTGTGTGTGTGTGTGTGCGTGTGTATATATATATTTCCTGATGCATGTTCTATTGCTTAATCACTTTTAATGAAAAATATTTGGTTCCCTCTACATACTATCCACTATGGCTGCCTGAATGTTTCTTGTAATAAGTAAAAAAAGCAGACTTAGAGCTTTCTTGTTTCAATATTTCTCTATCTTCACATCTGTTTGTATTTTATATCCAGAAGAAAGTATAACTCTTTCCTCTCTTATTTACTTCCTTTCACTACCTCATTATTGGTATAAACATAGTTTCCACATTCTCATTTATTAGCATTATAATACCTAAGAGCAAAGGCCCAGGAAAGCTTTGTAGATGGGTAGCTTTTTTGTCTTCATATTTATCAAATGTTGCTGGCCCAGGCCCTGAGTCAGCAGACTAGACAGTAGGATTTGTAAAGATGTTAAGCTGGGTTTTTTTCAATAAATATCTAGTGAATTTTTACCCTTATGATTAATATACACTATTTTTCGAAGTTTCAGGAAAGTTAAAGTCAGCCTCTTGGAGCCTGTTATTTATTGTTTTAGAAATCACTCAGATGCTCAACTGTGCAATAGAGCAGAATTAATTCAGCTAGAAACAGAAAGAAACTGAGCAGTGTTGCAGATAATCTTATGATTTCCATAGGCATAGACTGTTAAACATGACCCCGAAGAGATTTACACTGAGTCTCATTATGGTTCGGGAAGATGTTTGCATTCATACAGATGAGACCTTTAGGGATGCAGTAATAACACCCTGCAGATAGATTCACTATCCATAATTTCTCAGTTTATGTCTTGGTTAGTTTTCAGTTCATAACCAGAAACTCCTGTGTAGATATAGAGCTATTTGGACTCACTATTTTCCTCTTAGAATAGGTGACTAAAGTTATCAAATAGTTGTAAACCAATAAAGTTAGCACCTCCTAAGAAAGATGTCATCAGAAAATAAATTTTATTATCTTGATATCGAGGTGATGCTAAATTTGAAATACTTTTGAAAAAAATGATTATTACTTGTGATTATAAATTACTTAAAATTAAAAAAATATTTTAAATAGAAAGGTGTTTTCAACTGTTCTGAAAAATGCTTGATCAGTGCCATAAAAAAACTTTTAAATGATTTATTGGTTCATGATAAAAATGGACAGCCCTTCAATTTTTAAAAAACGAATTCACAGTGCACTAGGTCAAGAGTTAACCTCCACTAGGATATTTCACTATTTGTAAGTGAATATAGCCTAAGGTAGTAATCTTGAGCTTTAAATGTAGGTAGAATGGTTTAGTTGTGGTAATATAATTTTATTTATGTTAATAATACTGAATAAAAATGCAAGCACAAGAATCTCCCTACTTGGGGAGAGCATTTGGAGTGGTGAATGTGAAGAGACTCCCCTATGGATAGAAAAGTTTATACTGTTACACTGGTATAAAATTCACGTCTGCTTTTTTTTTTTTTTTTTTTTTTTAATTTTTTTTTTTTCAACATTTATTTATTTTTGGGACAGAGAGAGACAGAGCATGAACGGGGGAGGGGCAGAGAGAGAGGGAGACAGAATCGGAAACAGGCTCCAGGCTCTGAGCCATCAGCCCACAGCCTGACGTGGGGCTCGAACTCACGGGCCGCGAGATCGTGACCTGGCTGAAGTCGGACGCTTAACCGACTGCGCCACCCAGGCGCCCCACGTCTGCTTTTTTAAAAATTATTATTACATATAGATACTGAGTGTATTGCAAAATTAAGAGTTCCTGGAAATTGTTTCACATAGGAATATGCTCAATAAACATTCTTTGAATAAGTGAGCAAGATAACCAAGAAAAAAAAAACACTGGATGTTAATTCAAATATATTGACCATATTGGGTAAAGAGTTCCCCTTGTCTATATTACCCATAATTGTCACAGTGCCAAGATGTCAACATGGAAATATTATACCCATAATTTCACCAAAATTATGTCTATATTTTATATCATGATTATAAAATGCTTTAAAATATCTGTGTTTAATGACATTTATTACTTTTGCTCTGAATTCTATCCAAGAAGCTTAAAAGTCAGCTGAATTATACTTCATTTAGGGCATGATCATTCACTCTATCTTAATACAAAGTGATTTCTCCATGAATTTACATAAACACAGAGTTTTATTAAAATTATAATTATATGTGCTACTTGAGACATGATTATAGATTTTGGTTGCTAGTTATTATTAGTCTCTAAGGATTCAAAACCTATAATTTAATATTTTCCACTATTGGCTTTCTTTACTGGTTGACAAGTTCACCATAACCAAAATGACCCATATGACTGGCTTATGCATCTACTTAGGTATGAATGGCAGCCCTCATCTACACAGTGGCTCTTCCTCCTCACTCCATTTCAATTCTTCCTTTCTTAGCCACAGTGGCAGAATTTTTTTGATGTCAACTGTAGCAGCTCCGTGGGAATTGGCTTCTCTTCCACTCCTCCTTCACCCCTCTCCCACCTCTTATATAGGCAGCTTTGGTTTTCCTGGATCCCGGCTGTCTATGTGATTATACTGCCATTAGGCATACTCCCTCTCAGCTACTTCACTGTCGCCATCCTCTCTAACTGTCATCTTAATGAAATGGCAGAGCCCTGCCTTTCTTTCTCAATAGCTAGCAGAGGCAGCCAGGATGTCATGCCATGAAGATGACATACAATCTCTAATGTGGAAGTCTGGCAGAGTACACAGGCCTAAAGAAAATGTGTGAGCAGTTATTAAACACATGGGATAGCACCAACTGTATGGCCATCTCCCAATATTAAGGAGGAGTCAGTTGAACCAGGGTCACATCCTACCTTGGACCTTTTTCCTAGTGATATGACTCTAGACAAATTACTTAACCTTTCTGAGATTCAATTTCCTACCTATAAAATAGGGCTAATCTTTCCTACCTTTAAAAGTTGTTGTAAGGATTAAAAGATAGCTCAATGCTGATACATATTTAAACGAAGGCGAATAGACTTTCTGAATAAAATTATATTCTTCATCCAGACAAAACTATTCCCAAATGAATACAATTAATTATTTTGTTTGAAATGGAAAAAATAATGAGTCGTAGCATGACCCATTCAAGGGTCCTTGTAAAAACAGCTGTAATTGAAGTCATCGGATAGCTCCTTATTTGTCATGTCAAGACTTTTCCAAATAGGAGTAATATTTCCATCTGGAGAATGGCTGCACATTTAAAACACACAATCAGAAAACCGGTGCCTGCTTGCAAATGATCTAGCATGAATTTTTCCTTCTTGCACGTGAAAAAGATACTCAAAGCAATTTTTATTTTTACAACCTAATTGTTTCCCTTACTTGCCCTCCCACCTGTGATGGATGCAGTGAATTGATTCACCAGTCTCGTCCCCACCCCTTGCAGCATGATTCTGTGTAGGCCAAAGGCTAAATAAAACAAGACTCTTCTGAATACAATCGAGCTTTCACTCAACAGAGGAGCCGTGATGACACGCGAGAGGGAGATATCCATGTCATGAGACAGAGGCCACACTTCTGCTGCTTCTGCTCACAAAGTGTCTCTGTGGAGGTTTTTGGTACCAGTCTCAGGGGAGGTCTGAAATGCCCACCCTCTAAATCCATGGGTGTCAGGTGGTGAGGACTCTGGCAATCACTTGGCTGTCTCTGAGCACACAGAGGGATGTGATCTGGGCTGTGGTGGGTTCTCATGAGCCCCTCTGTGTCAGAATCATGGCAGAGGCAACAGTTCTTCTGTGTTTTAGGAGTTGCTTATTGAAGCCCAGTATAGAATCTGGCCCCCTAACACTTCCAATTAGTTTGTCATTGAACTCTGACTAATACTCCATTGAAAGCCAAAAATCATACTAGAATACTTTAGCCCCTAAAGACTTTGTAAATGATTAAATATATTAGAGGTTGTATAGTCAAGCTTTTTTTTATACAGATGTAGTTGGCTTTACTTTGTCAAATTATTATGTTCTGAATAATGCTTTCCATTTTGCATGTTTCTCTTTCAATAATAGATTTTAAGGTATATTCCAAAGACAGCAAATAATTTGAAGAAACAATTGTCCTTATCAAAAAAATCCTCTTATTTACTTTTCACAGTGATTGTTTCTGTATTCCTTCAAATTTAATCAGTATATAAATATGCACATGTATTACATATATTGGAAATAAATACTGTACATATATATACAATGCATTTATTTGTGTCATTGATGTCACATTTTAAAAGGCAAATTAAAAGTGGCTAAAAGAGAAAAAAGTAAATATTTAAAGGGGGTAGCCAATAGGCAGTTTATCATAAGAGCCTGAAAACTTGAGTTTTGATTTCAGCTTCTCTTTGTACTGTTTTAATTAAGTTGAAATAAGCCACATAACTTTTCTGAGCCTAATACCTATGTCAAAGAACTATTGAAAGAATAAATGAGATGACAACTATAAACTGCAGGGTGCAGAATGGGTACTTATTAAATGATTGGGTGATAGAAAGTTGTAAGGATACACTTTGTCTCAGTTTCTACTGAGACTCACAATGCTGAGAAAAACAACAACATGGGTACAATAACATGAGGAACACAGCCCCTCTTCAGGGCATGCTATAAGGCACTATGAAATAATTTCTCCCAATCTTAATCACTGTTTTTCTTCCAGGGTATATAAGGAGGAGGCAAAAGATTCATGGGGAGCCTAGAGTTCTTGTAGATTGTGGAAAATATCATCAACTGTAGAGCAAAGTCTGTTCTTTCCTTCCATAGAGAGAGAGTTGTTGCTGGGCACATGGCTGATGGTTGCAGTGTGTTTCTCAGGCAAGTTGGTATGGCCAATGGGATGTGAGCAGAAGAGATGTGTGCCACTGCTAGGACAGGGCTTTTAACAGAGTGGATGTGTCACTCTATGTTCCCCTTCTTTCTCAGTCTGGGTGCAGATGGTGACGAGCCTGTAAGAACTCATGTAGCTGAAGATGGAAAAAGTCCCCAAATGATCATCTGAAGAGAGTTAGCCACTTACTTAATAGCCCCCCCCATCCCCCCACCACAGGACTATTATGGGAGAGCTAGGTAAACTTCTTTTTTAAGCTGTTGAAATATGGTGTTCCATTTGTTGTCATTTTCTAGACCAGCCTAACTAATACAGAGAGTCTAAATTCTCTTGGATAGAGTTGCTGTGGTACTACAGCATTTCCCCTTTCCAGCCACTCATGAAGCTAGGGGAAGGTACACCATCCCAAGCCAAAAATAGGGGCTGTATGAAACAAATCATTTGAAACACTTGCTTTATGTTCCCTGGAATATGGTCACATAAAGACACTAATAATTCTCTAAAACCTAGGGCAGACTAGATAGTGACAGAGGAAAGAGGGTGGGAGAGAGGAAAAAGAAATGTGTCATCTTTTCCAGAAGCAAATGTGCACTCCACCAAAGGGAGCAAGCCTGCAGCCATCTTGATAGGGAATCATACCAAAAAGGGATGAAGGGGTGAATAGATCCAGCACTGGACAGACTGCTGGAACCACACAGGCTCCTGAGACAGTGGTGAGCTAGATGCCATGTCTCCTGCCTCACAAGATCTGAGGTTAGAGGTCCATAGCAGGAGGATCTCAAAGGCATCCAACCAAAGGCCCAGAGAGAAAAAGCAGTTGCTTATCTGCTGCCCCTAGAGCCCTGTGGCCATGTGCTAACTATACAAGTCAGGCGGCATTTAAGAGTTTTTCTCCCTGACACTTCCCCTCTTCTTCACCACTTTGGAAGGGACAAGCAGCAATGGGAAGGGGAAGGCTGAAGAATTTAGACACCAAGTGTGCGTTCCTTGCTCTTTGCAGGATGCACAGCTGTGATGGGCCCCAGCTGGGGAAAGATAATTTAAATTGTATAATAGATTAAACTGTAATGTTAGATTTGATGAGATTTTTAAATTTTTGAAATGAGATTGCTATTCCTTCCGAAAGGGACCAGAAAAGCTTTGGGAACCACTTGAGATTTCATCAGGGGTGGGAAAGATCAATTACAAAAACCACTATTGAAAGGACACGGGAGGGAGGAGGATGGCTACTCTCAACAATCATGCAATTGTGTCCAACAAGTTCAATAAACTGATGAAGTAGCTTTTGTCATTGGTTAAAGAAAAAATAATTGGCATTTCAAACTACAACTGCTTGTGTTCACTTTTGGCTCTAAAAAAGTGGCAAAAAAATTTTCCTGAGGTAGATTACCTACCCCAGAAATGTTTAGCAAAAACAATTAACAAAATTTCTTGCTTACGATGCAAAGGCAAGGTCCTGGGCCTTAATCTAGAGCAATACTGTCTTACAGAATTATAATGCAAGCCACAAGTGAGCTATATTTGTTTTTTAAAAATTTTAGTAGCCATGTTAATTGGGTAAAATTATCTTAAGAATATATTTTATTTTACAGAATAATATCAAAATGCTATTATTTCAACATGTAGCCAATGTAAGAAATTGTTCATGAGGTCTTTTACATTTTTTAATACTAAGTCTTCAAAATTTAGTATGTATTTTGTACAGCAATCTCAACTTGAACTAGCCACATTTCCAGAGCTCAGTAGCTATTATATTAAAACAGCACAGAACTGGAGTTAATTATCTTTAAATCTGCCCAAGAAATGAGTAGAAATATTGCATTACAGAGAAAGTAGAAAAGAGCAAGGGGAAGGAGAAATAGTGAGAATGACAGAAGGAAAATGTTGGCCAAGAAGGAGTTCTGAGAAGGTGGAGAGAACAAATAATGTCTAAAACCAGGAGGGTTCAGACTAGTGCTTGGCCCATAGACAGTGCTCCATAAATGCTTGCCCACATTACCCGAAACCTCCTTTCACCCTGATATTGACAGATAGATAAATAGATATATGATATATAAATAGATAGATAGATAGATCGATAGATAGACCATATTACTATTTTACATCCAACCTGTCTTTTTCTACCTTTGTTCAAAGGTCTTCATCTAGACATACTAGAACCATCATCTATCTGAAAACTTATTGTCTACTAAGACTGGCGAAGAAAATAAACACATTTGGTCCAATGTAACTTTTGATTAATCAACCCATGTTGTTTTTCAGTGATAATTATTTTTTGTCTAAAAGTTTGCATCTTTATAGTAACCAAATACACTAAGGTCATTCAAAATATTTTATACTAGTATCATGGGATCAAATATCCTTAAACTCTTAAACCTCATAGCTGCTCTAATTTGCTTCATATGTTTGATAAAGTGTCTTAAATATGTAAGTATAAACTTGGCAGGGTAGATGAATGTTTCAGCACTCTGGAATGGCCTTTGCCACAACTAGAGTCAAATGTTCTATTCTTGACAACATCACAGGGATTAATACATATTATGTTAAATGAATATAAAATGTATTAATTTTCCATGACTACAGTAACAAATTACTACAAACATGGTGGCTTAAGACAAAAGATATTTACTGTCTCACAGTCCTAGCGTCCCAAATCTAAAATGAATATTATTGAGGCAAAACCAAGATGTTAGCAGAGCTGTGCCTCTTCCAGAGGCTCTAGGGAGAATAATCCTAGGGTTTGTTCCTAGGGTTGCAGGAATAAAATACCACAATCTGGGTGATTTCAAAACAGAAATTTATTGTCTCTCGGTTCTAGAGGTTCAGAGTCTGAGATTAAGGTCCAGCAGGGTTTGTTCATTCCGAGTGCTGTGTGGGAAAAGCCATCCCATGCCTGTCTCCCAGCTTCTGGCAGTTTGCTGGCAGTCTCTGGCATTCACTGCCTTGTGGTCCCATCACCCTGATCTCTGCCTTTATCTTCTCATGTTTCCCTTTTGTGTGTGTCTGTCTCGAACTTTGCCCTTTTATAAGGACACCAGTTAGACTAGGGGCTTACCCTACACCAGTATGATCTCTTCTTAACTAATAACATCTGCAACAACGTTTCCAAATAAGATCACATTCTGCCATATTGGTTCACACTTCAACACATGAATTGTGATGGGACACAATTCAACCCCTAACATTACTCATCTTAAGATCCATGGGGTGCCTGGGTGGCTCAGTCCATTAAGTATCTGACTGTTGATTTTAGCTCAGGTCATGATTTCGTGGTTTGTGAGTTCAAGACCCACATCGGGCTCTGAGCTGATCATGCAGACCCTGCTTGGGATTCTCTCTCTCTCTCCTTCTCTTTGCTCCTCCCCATCTCGTACGTGCAGTCTGTCTCTCTCTCTCTCTCTCAAAATAAATAAATAAATAAACTTAAAAAGATCCTTAATCACATCTGTAAATATCCTTTTCTTTTCAAATAAGGTAACATCCACAGTTTTCAGGATTAGGATCTGATATCTTTATGTGTCCATTATTCTGCCTACTCCAAATAAACATGGAAATTTCTTCAGCAAATTTAAAAAAAGAAGAAGAAAGAGGAAGACAGAAGAGGAAGAGGTGCAAAGTCAGAGTTTTAACAAATTCTTTATCGAACACTAATTCTCTTCTAAGCACCTAATTCGCCAAACTATCTCAAACTGCTGCCTTATGGCCTTAAGGCACTACTTGCCTTAATGAAGCACAATATTGGATGCCTCACCTATATCTGGGGCTATGACCGCTGTAACAGGGTCAGTTTTCAAGCAAAAGAATCCCGCTCAAACTTGACGCTGATCCTGACTTAACTCTGATTATTGTTGAGAGCTTATCTCTGGGCCAGTTTCTAAGAAGTTTGAGAAGGGTTTCATTCCTATACAGCTACCACTTTTTCATCGTAGGGAATCAGGGAGAAGGCAGTGCTCCCCTCTGATTTCAGTGCTTCTTCTAATTTCATATGTCCTGGGATGGCCCCGCTTTGTGGCTAGCACCCTTATTTCACAAACCAGCTTCTGGGAGAAACCTTTAAGTCTTTGGAATATCCTGCCTGAGAAGAGTGTATTTGTTTGCCTAGGGACTTTAGCCTTATGAGACAGTTCATACTCAGAATGTGGTTTACGGTGAATGCCTGTTTCTGTTTACCTGGGATCCTGGGCCATGCTCTATCAGCTTGATATTTGGAGGGGCTAGAGCCTGAGTAGCCAAGGGCAGTCTGTGCCTGCATAACTAACCTGCAATAAAAACTCTGGACACAATGTTTAGGCGAACTTCCCTCATTGATAATAACTGGCACATGTCCCACCTTGTTGCGGGGAGAATTAAAAGCTGTCCACGTGGAGTGACTGGAAGCTCATGCTTGGTTTCTCCTGGGCTCCAAACTCTGCATGTTGTTTTCTCTGCTGATTTATCCGTATCCTTTCTCTGTAATAAACCAGAACCATGAGTCTCACGGTTTTTTCTCAGTTCTGTGAGTACTTATACCAACTCACCAAACCTGAAGGTGGTCTTGGGGACCTTTGGCACATTAATACAAGCTGTTTACAGCAGTTTGTTACATAGATAGAACTTAAAACATTGTGACAATAACTAATATTCGTTGCGTACATCTTAAGCCAGGCCTTCTGCCAAATACTTTATGGGGAATGCCTTGTTTATTGTTTTGCATCAGCCCTCTAAGAATGGAAGAAGCTCATAGAAGTTAATTAACTTGTGCAGACTCACACAGCAAATGGCAGGGTTGCAAAGCAAACTGAGGCTAGACTGATTCCAAAGCCAGGCTCTCAATCACCGTGTTTTATACTCACATGGGCCAAATGATATGCTAACCTAACTTTAATAAGGTACACATTCACCTGGATGATCTAAGAACACTTTCCAACATAAAATAACAACTTCAGGGAAAGTTCAGGGGTTTAAGAAGTAGTATGTTAGCTAATTAAGTTTATATAATAGGAGATAAATAAGTGCCCTTTTGATAAGATCGAAATGAGAACTGCATCCTTTTTTGTCTTTTTCCTCTGCATGTGAGACTCTAAGATCCTCAAGGAAGGCTCCGGGAGGAAGTTTATTTCTACAGTCATAGTTGGGTTTCCTGTTCTAGTATGTAGCTTTCTGCCTTATGTTATCACTTGTTTTCATGATCTTGCGTAAATTTACTGGAAATGAATTTGTATGGATGCATATGGTTTGTAGAAAGCTGAAGCTATTCGTGGATTTAACATCGGTGCAAACAAGCACAAAGTTTGGCTTCCAATTTCTTGTAACCATTTCATTGTCTCAATTTCGTGGCAGTTTCCCTGGGTAGGGTTTTAGTAACTCCATTTTTTCCACTACATAATTCAGTAACTTTAATAAACTCGTCTACTGGCTGAGCACCATGTTAAAAATCCATGCACAGTGTCTTCAGTGCAGCACTTTATTACCGGTTTTACTGTAATGCAATATTCATATAAAATGATGACACTTGGACTGTGGAGGCACTATTGTGCATTTACAATAATATTTATACAAATAATTAAACTTTCATTTTATTGGCTAGGGCATGTCTATACAAGGGGATCTTTTGCACAAATTAACTGAAAAAAAATTAAAAAACCGTATTGGCCATCATGGGCCCTATCTGGATTTCCTCTGATTGGACTGCGGGAAAATCTAGTTTCAAATATTGCATCTGTCATCTGTACTTCATATCAAGGAATTAATCAAACTGACGGTGGAGAGAGTTTTTTGAATGTTCATTATTTCAGCTATTAATTTTTAAAAGCAGCAAATGTTGCAAGTCAATAGCATCCATAAAAATTGATTTATTGTGCAATTTCCTTCATACTCCTGGAAGCCAAGAGCTGATTCTGTGTATCTAATGCTTTCTATTTCTAAGCCACTCTCTTCACATCCATTTTTTTAAGATAAATTATTTAGATGAAAGAAATGTAATCCTGTTTGAATTCCACTGATTTGAATTCATAGGAACTGACCACATCAAGGAAATGTGAAATTTAGCATGAAAAAGAACTACACACAGAAGCAATTACATTGTGAAAAATCACAGAAATGTAACTTATATTAAAAGTGCAAAAGATTCTTGATCAATCACGTTACTTCTGTGATACAGGTAACCTCACACTACGCTCTGATAGAGTTCTGGGACAGCCAAGACCATGGATGCTGTTTCTACCACTGATGTCTCAGTTGAGACATACAGTTTCCTTTATACACAGACATCACCTGTCATCCTGGAATTGTTTACCACTGAATAGGTTTGCACTTCAATTTCAGAATGGAATCTAGAGATGGCCAGTCTGTGTTTAAATCCTGAGCCTGGTTCTGCTAATTTATAGCTATGTATTTTTTTTTCCCCTTGGACAACACTTAATCCTCTGAATTTCAGTTGACTTCTCTGTAATACATAGATTACAAAGTTTATTCAATAGATTTTTTTAAAGAATTAAACATGAATGAATAAGATAATGTTTGTAAAAGCATTTATCACAGTACTGTTCATTAAGTGTGATTATCCTTCCATCCAGAAATGTCCAGGTCTCAAATAATATAATTAGATTATGAAAAATAAGTATTGCTTAAAATGCCATTACTACTAACTGGTGTTATTTCCTCTTTAACCAACATAGATTATTACATTCTGAAATCCAAAGGAAAACTCATGGCTCTTTAAATAGTCCATTGTGGTACAAAGTGGTGATACAAAACCTTGATATTAATCAAACCTGGGGTCCCTTCTGTTCCTCCCATATGTTGCCTGCTCCTTACTGCAAAGAATGCTAGTCTCCATACCTAAAGTGCCCTCTCCCCAGTGCCTGCAAATCAAAATGGTAGCAGTTTCACCCAGTACCACTCATGGTGTTCAAAACTAAAGAGATGAGAGTGGTCTGTGTGTGGGAATTGAACAGGAGGGACAGACCTGGTTAGGTCCTGTCATATTGCATCTAGGGAGATATTCCACGTGCAGCTGGCTCTACTCTGCTAAGAGAGATAAAGGAATAAACTGGTTTTAAACAAGGATGAAACTCCAAACCTTCGGACACCTCCTACTGCTAATAACTCCATCTTTATCATGTAGGAAATATCAGTTACTATCCAGGCAAGGAAAAATCCAATATAACTTAAATATTTTTCTCCTTTTTAAGAATTTATTTTAGATGCCAAAATAACCATTATATCTACTTTCATAAGGATAATCAAGCAGAGAAAAATAACCAGGTATATTAAAAAAATTACCTGTTCAAAAGAGGGAAACCATTTGAGCATTCAAAACATATGTTTGCCAGGGTATCACAATTATTACAGGAAGTTAGGGATAATTTTTTAGAGCTAATGGTGATTCTAATTGGGGCTCAAGGAAATTTTGCAGTCACAAAAGATGTTGATATAGTGGTACAATTTTGGAAATGTAAATAATTGCTGAACTAAAAAATTTAATTGTTCCTAAGGAGAGCATTTTCAGTATCAGTCAAACAAAATGAGTACATTCGAAGACTGGAACTCAGATGAAGACAAATAATGATGGAATGGGATGAAAGAAATATGAATAATAAAGGATATATCTATATGATCCAATACATGTTTAAGTTTGAATTTTGAGAGGAGACAATGGAACTTGCAGAAGAAAAGCAGTAATAAAATAAATAATACAACAAACTTTCTGAGCTGACCAAAGTCCTGTGTATTAGTTTTCTATTGCTGCTAAAAGAAAATACCACAAACTTAGTGGCTTAAAACAACACAAATTCATTATCTTACAGCTCAGTATGTTAGAAATCTGACACAGATGTCCTTGGGATTAATCAAAGTGTTAGCAGTGTTGCATTTGTTTCTAGAGACTCTAGGGGAGAATCTGTTTCCTTACACTCTCCCACTTCTAGAGGCCACCCATATTCCTTGGCTCATGGCTCCTTCCTTCGCCTTCAAAGATAGCAACTTCATATCTCTCTGGCCAGGCTTCTCTTGGTGATATTTCTTCTGACCACAGCTGGGAAAATTTCCTCACTATCAAGGCCCCTTGTGATTAGGTTAGACCCCCTCGGAAAATCCCCCTTCTCAAGGTTCTTAATTTAGTCCCAGATGCAAAGTCCCTTTTGCTGTAATAGGTATCATATTCACAGGTTTTAGGAATCAGGAGGTGAACATTTTGAGAGGGCCATTATTCTGCCAACCACAACCTGTGCATCCATAAGGAAAGAGTTTACTGAGTGCAGGGCAGAATTAATAAAAAGACATTCATACCTACATGTAATGTAAATTACAAGGACAAAGAAAACATTTAACAAGCATCAGATTTTAAAAGATGGTTATCAGAAAAGGAAAGAATAACATTAGCATAAAACCTGTGAAACACTATGATCCAGAAAACTGTCTTAGATTGGTTATGGTGAATAACACAAGATACTGTTTCAAGACCCCATATGTCAGTGGCTTAATACAGTGAAATTACTTCTTGCTTATGTAAAACGCAGCTGGTGTTTCTGAGCAAGTGGCTTTCCTTGGATTCATTTAGAGACTTGAGTTCCTCTTTGGAGCTCCATTCAGAGACCTCTCCTTTAAAGGCAGTAGATGGGGAAAGAGAGACAGTGGGGAAGCTTGTGACGTTTTTATGGGACAAACATAAAGGTGACATCCGTTGCTTCCACCTAATGTTCCATTACCCACATAGCCATGGTTAACTTCCCAGAAAGCTTGTATAACAATGCCCAGGAGGAACCAAAGTGGGTTTTGATAAAACACAGCTCTGTCAGTGACAGGCGTCACAACTTGTTTTCTTAGGATGAAAGACCGATTTCCCATAATTCTAGTTCCTGCCCAATTAACATTCATTTGACACAAACACACACATGTCTTTAGATACACAAAAAATTATTTGTCATACCACTCATGAACTTATCCTGAAAAATTACCTATGGAATCAAATAGATGAATATCAGAATGTACAACCTATAATTAGAAATCACATAAATGAATTTTTCCTAAACAATCAAAAATTTCCCCAGAGTAGCAATTGATAACAAAACATGAACTACTTGGTAACTACAAAGTGGTAGAGTGTGAATCTAATCAAGGGGTTATTATTCTGTAAGGGGTCTGGGTGAAAATCTGATTCTATTTCTTACTAGCTGTGTGAACTTGGGCAAGTTACTTAGCCTCCAGGTACCTTTTTCCTTCAAGTAAAAAGGAAATAATATTAATTCCTATTTTATAAGATTGCCATAAGGACCCAATTAGGTAAATCATGTAAATAATGATAGCAAACATTAATAAAGCACAGTTGAAGTGTTAGACACTTTCCATATATTATCTAAGTACTTGCTATGCTGTGCTATTTTTATTAATTAACATGTCAAAGATAAAATAAATGTAAAAATTACAGAATATCTAGAAATCAAATATAATAAGAAAAATATAATTATAAGGAAATAGCTACATATATATTTACAAATTATTTATATCTTAAAATATATTAATTTATATCTTATTTTTTCTCTTTAGAAATGCCTATTTTGGTATTCAACCAATGCACTGAGCTTTTAGAGTCAATAGCTATCTTTTCCATTTGTAGAAACTATACACGGCTATTTTTTTTTAATGTTTATTTTTTAGAGAGAGAAAGAGAGAGAGACAGAGCATGAGTAGGGAGAGGGCAGAGAGAGAGAGAGACAGAATCTGAAGCAGGCTCCAGGCTCTGAGCTGTCAGCACAGAGCCTGATGTGGGGCTTGAACTCACAAACTGTGAGATCATGGCCTAAGCTGAAGTCGGCTGCTTAACTGACTGAGCCACCCAGGCACCCCTGTATATAGCTATTTACAAATCCACTTTTATTTTAACAGTGTCCTGTTTTTCCTAATAGTTTCAATTCTTTTGTTTTTCTAATTTTATCGTAATTATTTTTAATCTCCTCTGACTTTTTTGTAATCTGAAGTTTGCCCTATGCTAATTATCCTGTTTGTGGTATCTGCTGATTTTACCTTATAATTTGTTTCTAATATACTCTGTAGCATTTTTCTGTGAGCTCATGATCTTTAGATCTTTACTTTGATGTTGTTGATTTGCTTTTCTTGTGGGTCCTTAGGTGTGAAATGGTGCTTGAGAGCAGTGCTGAGCTTGGGCCTGCTCCAGGAGGGTGTGGCGGCCCTGGACCAGTTTAAAAATCTTAATTTCTTTACCTGCAGCCAAATTACAAAATTGTTTTACATTGAGACCTCACAGATGAGCTCAGTGAGACTGAGGTTTTGACTTTTTTTTCATTTCACCCAAGGCTGTAGATACAGGCAAACCTCCTCATCCCTTCCTTACTTCGGAACAGAAGGGAACCTCTTGAACTCCTGGCCTATACAGATGGATTGGTTTTGGATTCCTGTCTGTCCTGGCATTGGACTGAGGCCACATATCCTAATTCCATGGGTCAATAAGACCCAATCTCCAATCTCTTGGATATCTCCAAGACCCAATCTCTTGGATATCTATCTGTAATTCAAAGACCTGAAGTGGCCAGGTAATCTGTTCTCAGGTTTACTACATGGACTTTGCCTTTTCTTAATCATAGAACCAGAGATGTTCCTTCCTTTGTTCTTTGTTTGTTTGTTTTTTTAATTTTCTTAATGTTTATTTATTCTTGAGAGAGAGAGACAACATGAGTGAGTGAGTGAGTGGCAGAGAGAGAGAAGGAGACACACAATTTGAAGCAGGCTCCAGGCTCTGAGCTGTCAGCACAGAGTTGGATGTGGAGCTTGAACTCACAAACCATGAGATCATGACCTGAGCTGAGGTTGGACACTTAACCGACTGAGCCACCCAGGCACCCCTGTCCTTTGTTTTTTGTTTTTTTTTTTAATGAAATGGTATTTTTTAAATTATGTTTTATTTATCATTTTAAAAATATTTATAGCAGAGAGTAGGGGAGAGGGATCACCAATGTCAGTTTCACCTGCCATATTCAGGTTCATAATCCCTACATTGGAATGAGGTCATTTGCCAATGAGAGCAAACAACAAAAAGGCAATCTTATTTAAAGATATATAAGCATCTATTCATTAATAATAATTTATTATTTAATGTTACAAGTTACAGTAATTGGTGGTAGAGACACAATAGAAGATTTTAGTCCTCATAGGACTTATATGCTAGAAAATGAAAAAAAGTCCCCACAAAAATATAGCAAATTGAAGACAACAGGGGATTAAACAAATAAAACACTATAGACAATTGGATATATTCCTGAAATGTAAAGATATTAGGTTATACCTTAATGACATTAAAAGAATAATGTTGATATGGCTGATAATATGATAATATTATAATCTTTTCAAATGATGAGACTTTTAATACATATGTCTGAGGCAAATTCAGAGTATACTAACACAAAATGAGATTCATTAAGAAAGCAACAGTTTCTGTCATTTAAAGAACTGAAATATAAAAAGTATTACCCGTGAAATAACACAATAAGGATATCTGCTATCTGCTATTCAACATTGTTTAGGAAATTCTAGTCATGCACTTAAAGAAGAAAAATAAGGACCTGGGGAAGATGGTGGCCTAGGAGGACGCTGGGCTCACCGCGTCCTGCTGATCACTTAGATTCCACCTACACCTGCCTAAATAACCCAGAAAACTGCCAGAAGACTAGCAGAACGGAGTCTCTGGAGCCAAGCGCAGACGAGAGGCCCACGGAAGAGGGTAGGAGGGGCAGCGAGGCTGTGTGCGCTACACGGACTGGCGGGAGGGAGCTGGGGCGGAGGGGCAGCCTGACGGCCAAGCAGAGCCCCTGAGTCTGGCTTGCAAAAGCTGAGGGGCTGGACGGAGTGTGTTCCGACAGCAAGAGGGACTTGACATCTGGAAGGTTATAAGCTAACAGCTCTGCTCAGAGAAGGGAGGGCTGGAAGACAATGGGAGGGAGAGTTGTTGAGCCCCGGCCGACAGAGCGCAGCTTGGCGGGGAACAAAGGCACTTGCCAGCACCATCTACCTTGCCCATTCCCCAGCCAAAATCCCAAAGGGAACCAGTTCCTGCCAGGGAACTTGCATGCACCGCACAAACACCCAGTGCTATGCTACTGTGGATCCATCCCTCCGGCGGGTCTGACTCCCTCCTGGTGCTGCAGGGCCCCTCCCGGAGCGGATCTCCGAAGGAAAAGCGAGCTGAGCCTGCCCCTCCCGCCCCTGTGCACCTTGCGATCCACCCAGGCTAATACGCCAGATCACCAGCACCACAAGCCTGCCAGTGTGCAAATAGCCCAGACGGGCCACGCCACCCCCCAATGAATCCCGCCCCTAGGAGAGGGAAAGAGAAAGCACACACCAGTCTGACTGTGGCCCCAGCGGTGGGCTGGGGACAGACATCAGGTCTGACTGCGCCCCACCCACCAACACAAGTTATTCAAGACAGCACAGGGGAAGTGCCCCGCAGTTCCACACCACTCCAGGGACTATCCAAAATGACAAAACGGAAGAATTCCCCTCAAAAAAACCTCCAGGAAATAACAACAGCTAACGAACTGATCAAAAACGATTTAAACAATATAACAGAAAGTGAATTTAGATAATAGTTGTAAAATTAATCGCTGGGCTTGCAAACAGTATAAAGGACAGCAGAGAATCTATTGCTACAGAGATCAAGAGACTATGGGACAGCCAGGAGGAGCTAAAAAATGCTATTAATGAGCTGCAAAATAAAATGGAGATGACCACGGCTCGGATTGAAGAGGCAGAGGAGAGAATAGGTGAACTAGAAGATAAAATTATGGAAGAAGAAGAAGCTGAGAAAAAGAGAGATAAAAAAATCCTGGAGTATGAGGGGAAATTTAGAGAACTAAGTGAGGCACTAAAGAGAAATAATCTACGCATAATTGGTATTCCAGAGGAGGAAGAGAGAGGGAAAGGTGCTGAAGAGGTACTTGAAGAAATAATAGCTGAGAACTTCCCGGATCTGGGGAAGGAAAAAGGCATTGAAATCCAAGAGGCACAGAGAATTCCCTTCAGACATAACTTGAATCGATCTTCTGCATGACATATCATAGTGAAACTGGCAAAATACAAGGATAAAGAGAAAATTCTGAAAGCAGCTAAGGATAAACATGCTCTAACATATAAAGGGAGACCTATAAGACTCGTGACCGATCGCTCTACTGAAACTTGGCAGGCCAGAAAGGAATGGCAGGAGATCTTCAATGTGATGAACAGAAAAAAATATGCAACTGAGAATCCTTTATCCAGCAAGTCTGTCATTTAGAATAGAAGGAGAGATAAAGGTCTTCCCAAACAAACAAAAGCTGAAGGAATTCATCACCACTAAACCAGCCCTACGAGAGATCCTAAGGGGGATCCCGACAAAGTACCAGAGACATCGCTACAAGCATGAAACCTACGGGCATCACAATGACTCTAAACCCATATCTTTCTATAATAACACTGAATGTAAATGGACTAAGTGCGCCAACCAAAAGACATACAGTATCAGAATGGATAAAACCACAGGACCCATCTATTTGCTGTCTACAAGAGACTCATTTTAGACCTGACGACACCTTCAGATTGAGAGTGAGGGGATGGAGAACTATTTATCATGCCACTGGAAGTCAAAAAAGCTGTAGTAGCCATATTTATATCAGACAAACTAGACTTTAGATTAAAGGCTGTAACAAGAGATGAAGAAGGGCATTATATAATAATCACAGGGTCTATCCATCAGGAAGAGCTAACAATTATAAATGTCTATGCGCCAAATACAGGAGCCCCCAAATATATAAAACAATTACTCACAAACATAAGCAACCTTATTGATAAGAATGTGGTCATTGCAGGGGACTTTAACACCCCACTTACAGAAATGGATAGATCATCTAGACACACGGTCAATAAAGAAACAAGGGCCCTGAATGAGACATTGGATCAGATGGACTTGACAGATATATTTAGAACTCTGCATCCCAAAGCAACAGAATATACTTTCTTCTCGAGTGCACATGGAACATTCTCCAAGATAGATCACATACTGGGTCACAAAACATCCCTTCAGAAGTATACAAGAATTGAAGTCATACCATGCATACTTTCAGACCACAATGCTATGAAGCTTGAAATCAACCACAGGAAAAAGTCTGGAAAACCTCCAAAAGCATGGAGGTTAAAGAACACCCTACTAAAGAATGAATGGGTCAACCAGGCAATTAGAGAAGAAATTAAAAAATATATGGAAACAAACAAAAATGAAAATACAACAATCCAAATGCTTTGGGATGAAGTGAAGGCAGTCCTGAGGGGAAAATACATTGCAATCCAGGCCTATCTCAAGAAACAGGAAAAACCCCAAATACAAAATCTAATAGCACACCTAAAGGAAATAGAAGCAGAACAGCAAAGACAGCCTAAACCCAGCAGAAGAAGAGAAATAATAAAGATCAGAGCAGAAATAAACAATATAGAATCTAAAAAAAAACTGTAGAGCAGATCAACGAAACGAAGAGTTGATTTTTTGAAAAAATAAACAAAATGGATAAACCTCTAGCCAGGCTTCTCAAACAGAAAAGGGAGATGACCCAAATAGATAAAATCATGAATGAAAATGGAATTATTACAACCAATCCCTCAGAGATACAAGCAATTATCAGGGAATAGTATTAAAAATTATATGCCAACAAACTGGACAACCTGGAAGAAATGGACAAATTCCTAAACACCCACATGCATCCAAAACTCAATCAGGAGAAAATAGAAAGCTTTAACAGACCCGTAAACAGAGAAGAAATTGAATCAGTCATCAAAAATCTCCCAACAAATAAGAGTCCAGGACCAGATGGCTTCCTAGGGGAGTTCTACCAGACATTTAAAGCAGAGATAATACCTATCCTTCTCAAGCTATTCCAAAAAATAGAAAGGGAAGAAAAACTTCCAGACTCATTCTATGAAGCCAGTATTACTTTGATTCCTAAACCAGACAGGGACCCAGTAAAAAAAGAGAACTACAGGCCGATATCCCTGATGAATATGGATGCAAAATTCTCAATAAGATACTAACAAATCGAATTCAACAGCATATAAAAAGAATTAGTCACCATGATCAAGTGGGATTCATTCTTGGGATGCAGGGCTGATTCAACATTCGCAAATCAATCAACGTGATACATCACATTAATAAAAGAAAAGATAAGAACTATATGATCCTGTCAATCGATGCAGAAAAGGCATTTGACAAAATTCTGCAAACTTTCTTAATAGAAACCCTCGAGAAAGTCGGGATAGAAGGAACATACTTAAAGATCATAAAAGCCATTTATGAAAAGCCCACAGCTAACATCCTCCTCAATGGGGAAAAACTGAGAGCTTTTTCCCTGAGATCAGGAACACGACAGGGAAGTCCATTCTCACCACTGTTGTTTAACATAGTGTTGGAAGTTCTAGCATCAGCAATCAGACAACAAAAGGAAATCAAAGGCATCAAAATTGGCAAAGATGAAGTTAAGCTTTCACCTTTTGCAGATGACATGATATTATACATGGAAAATCCGACAGACTCCACCAAACGTCTGCTAGAACTGATACATGAATTCAGCAAAGTTGCAGGATACAAAATCAATGTACAGAAGTCAGTTGCATTCTTATACACTAACAATGAAGCAACAGAAAGACAAATGAAGAAACTGATCCCATTCACAATTGCATCAAGAAGCATAAAACACCTAGGGATAAATCTGACCAAAGATGTAAAAGATCTGTATGCTGAAAACTATAGAAAGCTTATGAAGGAAACTGAAGAAGATATAAAGAAATGGAAAAACATTCCATGCTCATGGGTTGGAAGAATAAATATTGTCAAAATGTCAATACCACCCAAAGCTATCTACACATTCAATGCAATCCCAATCAAAATTGCACAAGCATTCTTCTCGAAACTAGAACAAGCAATCCTAAAATTCATATGGAACCACAAAAGGCCCCGAATAGCCAAAGTGATTTTGAAGAAGACCAAAGCAGGAGGCATCACAATCCCCGACTTTAGCCTCTACTACAAAGCTGTCATCATCAAGACAGCATGGTATTGGCACAAAAACAGACACATAGACCAATGGAAAAGAATAGAAACCCTAGAACTAGACCCACAAACGTATGGCCCACTAATCTTTGACAAAGCAGGAAAGAACATCCAATGGAAAAAAGACAGTCTGTTTAACAAATGGTGCTGGGAGACCTGGACAGCAACATGCAGAAGACTGAAACTAGACCACTTTCTCACACCATTCACAAAAATAAACTCAAAATGGATAAAGGACCTGAATGTGAGACAGGAAACCATCAAAACACTAAAAGAGAAAGCAGGAAAAGACCTTTCTGACCTCAGCCACAGCAATTTCTTACTTGACACATCCCCAAAGGCAAGGGAATTAAAAGCAAAAATGAACTACTGGGACCTTATGAAGATAAAAAGCTTCTGCACAGCAAAGGAAACAATCAACAAAACTAAAAGGCAACCAACGGAATGGGAAAAGATATTTGCAAATGACATATCGGACAAAGGGCTAGTATCCAAAATCTATAAAGAGCTCACCAAACTCCACACCTGAAAAACAAATAACCCAGTGACAAAATGGGCAGAAAACATGAATAAACACTTCTCTAAAGAAGACATCTGGATGGCCAACAGGCACATGAAAAGAATTCAACGTTGCTCCTCATCAGGGAAATACAAATCAAAACCACACTCAGATATCACCTCACGCCAGTCAGAGTGGCCAAAATGAACAAATCAGGAGACTATAGATGCTGGAGAGGATGTGGAGAAACAGAAACCCTCTTGCACTATTGGTGGGAATGCAAATTGGTGCAGCCACTCTGGAAAACAGTGTGGAGGTTCCTCAAAAAATTAAAAATAGACCTACCCTATGACCCAGCAATAGCACTGCTAGGAATTTACCCAAGGGATACAGGAGTACTGATGCATAGGGGCACTTGTACCCCAATGTTTATAGCAGCACTTTCAACAGTAGCCAAATTGTGGAAAGAGCCTAACCGTCCATCTACTGATGAATGGATAAAGAAATGGTGGTTTATATACACAATGGAGTACTACGTGGCAATGAGAAAAAATGAAATATGGCCCTTTGTAGCAACGTGGATGGAACTGGAGAGTGTGATGCTAAGTGAAATAAGCCATACAGAGAAAGACAGATACCATATGTTTTCAATCTTATGTGGATTCTGAGAAACTTAACAGGAACCCATGGGGGAGGGGAAGAAAAAAAAAAGTTAGAGTGGGAGAGAGCCAAAGCATAAGGACTCTTAAAAACTGAGAACAAACTGAGGGTTGATGGGGGTGGGAGGGAGGGGACGGTGGGTGATGGGTATTGAGGAGAGCACCTTTTGGGATGAGCACTGGGTGTTGTATGGAAACCAATTTGACAATAAATTTCATATATTGAAAAAAATAAAGAAGAAAAATAATATATCAGTTTTATAAATTAATTTTTATTATCATTATATTATATATAATATATATAATTATATATTGTATATATGTATAATTATTTTATATATTATATATTATATTAATATTATAATTACATATAATTACCATATATAATTATATCTAATTATATCTAATTATTATATTATTATTATAATTATATATATAATTATTATATCACCTAATTGAAAAAAGATTTACTTGAAAAAATTTTAAAACATAGAAAATCTTAGTAAGCTGGCTATTAAAATATAATTTAAAATGGAGAAAATTATCTCATATGTAGTAACATGTTATAACTTTTTATAACTTTATAACATTTTATAACTTTCCATGGGCATGAAAAAAGACAACTCTACCAAAGAAGAAAATAAAAGATGACCTGAGTTAGTAAAGTGACATCCATCTAGCTTGACAAGAATCTCAATATTTGCAGGTGTCAATTCTTTCAATTAACCTATAAATTGTGTGGGAAGTTATTTTTTTGATGAATTTTGGAGAGAACTTGCCAAAACTAATATTAAGTTAATTTATAAGAGTGAATGAATAAGAATGGCCACTATAATAATGAAACACCAGAGTAATGATAGTCATGTTGAATAGGTCTGGCTTTACAAGATATAAAAATGTATATATATTTTATAGTTACTAAAATGTTGTGTATCTGAAAGACAGATTAAGTGGAATAGAACAGTAAATCTAGAAATGAACTGAAGTCTGGAGGCAGCATATGATAATGGTAGCCTTTCAAATCAGTGGGGAGGAGAAAAAATTATAAAATTTGATAACTGAATAACTGTATTAACATTCTATTTTTTCACTAGACTATTTCCTAGAAGAGTTGAAGACAAATACACTTTTTTAAATGACTATAAAATTTTAGGGGTAATATGTATAACTTTTATTTAAACTTGGGCAGTGAGGTAAAATTTATCTCTTCTATCTTTCTCTCTCTCTCTCTCTGTCTCACACACACACACACACACACACGCGGAGTGGAAAAACTGGAGAGACTGAATGACCTAAAAATAAAACATTGTTCTAGGCTACAATATCTATAAAAAATTTGACAACAAAATGGTACCAATATTTGTCATAGAAAACCATTACATATATGTTCATATATAAATACATATATAGGGGCGCCTAGGTGGCTCAGTTGGTTGAGCCACCGACTTTGACTCAGGTCATGATCTCTCAGTTTGTGATTTCGAGCCCTGCATTGGGCTCTGTGCTGACAGCTTGGAGCCTGGAGCCTGCTTTGGATTCTGTGTGTCCTCTTCTCTCTGCCCCTCCCCTGCTCATGCTCTGTGTCTCTCTCTGTCTCTCAATAATAAATAAACGTTAAAAAAATTAAAAAAAATAAATACATATATATATCAGTTAACAAAAACATATAATAAATTGAGTAAAGGTACTACATGTGTATTAATCAACATAGGCTAGGTCACATTGAAATAACAAACATCACATAACCTGGTTGGCTTACAACCATAAAGGCTTATTTCCCAGTTATGCTTCATGCCCATCATGAGGTAGCTACAGCCCTTCTCCACATTATCTTCCTGATGGGATCCATGCTAATGGAGCAGTCTTTTTCTGGAATCTTGTTGCTGTTGTGGCCAAGGAAAAGAGATTCTAAACCATAATCTCAGTTAAAATTGCCATTTAGAAGTGACATGTATTATTTACACTCATATTTCATTGATCAGACTAAGCCATACGGCCATCTCCAAATTTCAGAGGTTGGGAGTTTATAATCTGCCTGTGCAGAGGGGTACAGCATGGAGGAGTACAAATATGAGTGAATAGTAATTTAATCTGCCACTCCCATTGAGGAAGAAAACCCAAAACTCATTGGAGCAATGAGCTTAAACATCAGATCTCAGAAAGCTGCCACATTATCTCTATGTCAGGTTTGAATAAGGTTCCTTTTAAACTGAAAACATGTAAACTAAATACAAATTATGTGCCTCAATGTCCTACCATCTGTGTCCCACATTGTTGGAGCAGGAATGGATCACCCCACAGTACAATTCTCATTGAGAAATGAGACAAAAAGGACACAGCAGTCTCTGGTCTACAGAGCTGAAAACCTGTAAGACAGATGTTGTAATTTCCCCTATTTTGTGGATGAGGAATGTTCCTTGTATAAACCTTCATTATCTTCCCTGGGAACAGCTAGCTACCCAGGTCATTCTTCTCTGTGGCCCTTGTCTCTTTTCTCTACAAATTTCCTCCTTTTCGCTTTTCTTCTTCAACTATTTCTGAAATGACAGCAGAGGTTACAGAGAACCCTTTTTTTTTGTATTATGATTATTGTTTTATTGTGGTAAGAACTCTTAACATGAGACCCATCATCCTAGCAAAATTTAAGTGTACAATATATTATTGTTGATTATGGGTACTATACTGTACAGCAGATCTCTAGTGCTTGTTCATCTTATTTAACTGAAACCTTTTGCCTGTTTAGTTGATTAATAATTCCTGATTTCCCTCTCTTCCACCCAAAGGCCTGGTAACCATAATTCCAGTCTTGGATTTTATTTTTTTGACTCTGTTAGATATCTAATTTAAGTGGAATGATATAGTGCTTGTCTTCCTGTCTCTGGCTTATTATACTCATCATGACCCTAGGTCAATCCAGGTTGTCACATTTGTAGATGTGATAACTTCCTCCACTCTTTTTTAAGGCTGAATAGTATTTCCTTGTATGTATACATCACATTTTTTTTTTTTTTGAGAGGGAGAGGGAGAGAGAGAGAGCGCAAGCAAGGGAGAGGAGCAGAGGGAGAAGGAGAAAGAATCCCAAGCAGGTTACACACTCGGAGCAGAGCCCGACAAGGGGCTTGATCCCATGACTTTGGGATCATGACCTAAGCTGAAATCAAGAATCAGTCCCTTGACTGACTAAACCATCCAGGTGCCCCTAGATCACATTTTTCTTATCCATTCATCTGTTGATGGACATTTGTTTCCACTTCCTAGGTATTTTAAACAGTGCTGCAAAGAATGTGGGGTGCAGATATCTCTTTGAGATCCTGATTTCAGTTCTTTTATATCCAGAAGTGGGATTTCTGGATCATATGGTAGCTCTATTTTTAATTTGTTAACAAAACTCCACACTGTTTTCCATAGTAGCTACTCTATTTTGCATTTCCACCAACAGTGTGAAAGGGTTCCAATTTCTCCACACCTCGCAATACTTGTCTTTAGTGGAGTTTTTTTTTTTTTTTTTTTTTTTACTATTATCTATCTGGATAAGTATGAGGTGATATCTTACTGTAGTTATGGTTTGAATTCTCCCGATGGTTAGTGACAATGTACATTTTTTCATATGCTTATTGCCCATTTGTATGTCATCTTTGGAGAAATGTCTATTCAAGTACTAATAATCCTAACTGGTTTATTAGTTTGTTGTTGTTGTTAAATTGTATGAGTTCCTTACATATTTTAGAGATTAACCCCTTATCAAATACATGGTTTACAAATATTTTCTCCAATTCTGTGGGTTCTTTTCATTCTGCTGATTGATTCCTTTTCTGTACGGTACCTATTTTCCTTAAGCTTTCTCAAATATTAGGTGCACTAGGGTTATTTTATTTTATTTTATTTTATTTTATTTTCCTTTATTTTATTATCTTACACTAGGGTTAATTTAATTCTCAAATAGTCATAGTCTCATTGAGGCCAAGTCATTGGCAATTTTGATCATTCAATTCAAAAACATATTTAGCTTCTCACTTATTTGTTTGCAATTAACATTATGTGCTCACATGATCATTAACATCATCAGGACCCATATCCACAGTGTTTTTGACTTGAGTCTACACTTAATTCAACTTGAATTCATCAGGTTGGGATTTGGGAAAAACACCCTTCTGGTTTCTTTTACCTGAATTTGCTGGGTGCTAACAACCGGTTTAGTTTCAACATTCTTGATTGGTACCTTTTGGTGAGGCTGAGTTTTAACTATCCTTTGTCACTCAAAGGCTTTTTCAGTTTTGCCTTTCCCTAGTTGGTGATGAAAATTAGTTGCATCTTCCAACACTGTCATATCAGTATTTCTAGACTGTCTTTTCTCTGTGGCAAGCAGGTAAATTCTTTTAAAAATTCATTTCCTTTTTAAAGTATCTTGCTAAATGAACCAAATAGTAACCAAGGTATGCTATGAACATTCTGTTTCCCAGGTTCTTCACCAAGTAACACACTTCTTTGGTTCAAAATCTGACTTCCAAGTTAGGAATAGTTCACCACTCATGACATAAATCACCATCCACTGGGCTCTGATAATTTATTTGCTAATCACTCATCAGCCCTGAATTGAATGCCATCTATTTTGGTTTTTGTTTATTTGTTATTACTACTCACTTTTGGTTTAAGCATTTAAATTATTCACAGGGCTGCCTAGGTGGCTCAGTCGATTAAGCATCTGACTCTTGATTTGGTTCAGGTCAAGATCTCATGGTTTGTAAGATAGAGCCCTGCCTCAAGTTCTGCCCTGACAGCTCAGAGCCTGCTCTCTCCCTTTCTCCCTGCTCCTCCCCAACTTGCTCTCTCTCTCTGTGACTCACAATAAATAAATAAACATTAAAAAAATTTACAAAGACATTCACAAAAGTCTAGACTCTGTTAAGAAAACAAGTCACCCTGGGGCACCTGGGTGGCTCAGTTGGTTAAGCATCCAACACTGCTCAGGTCATAATCTTGCGGTTTGTGAGTTGGAGCCCCAAGTTGGGTTCTGTGCTGACAGCTCAGAGCCTGGAGCCTGCTTTGAATTCTGAGACCTCTCTGTCTGCCCCTCCTCTGCTCACATTCTGTCTCTCTCTCAAAAATGAACGTTAAAAAATTTAAAAAGAAAAAAGAAGAAAAAAAGTCACCCCAAACTGTCACTGACTCACAGCAATAAAAATTTAGTTCTCACTCACATTATGTGACCATTGTGTGACAATGGTTGTTGTTCTTAGGAAGAGCTTTCCCCCAACCCCTCCAGCTCCTCTCCCCAGGCACAGCTGTTCTTCAAGATCTATCTCATGGCAGAAGAAAAACATGTAAATGAAGAGCTAATTCTTAAAATTTCAGTGAAGAGGCATGTTGCTTTCTCTTCAATTTCTTTGACAGAGCAATTTGTGTAGCCATACCTGACTTCACAGTGGCGGGGTGCTTCCTCCTCCAGGGCAGAAGGACCTGACACTGAATATGGGAAAACTGAAATCCAGCCTCCTAATATGGGCAAATCACATGTAAATGCAAATGACCCCAAACATGCAAATGAAAATGACCTTCAGTGACCCAAAAATGACCCAAAATATGATCCAAATATACCTTTGAAAGCAGCAAAAGCTAATTAGAAATAAAATGCAGTTAAGGACAATATTAAATGGCACTTTTCACCCAAAATTTGGGAAATAATTTTGAAAAATGGTAATACTCAGTATTTAAAAGGTTGTGGCAAAATAGGCACTGCAGCGTCCTTCTGGGAGGTTTGTCATGAATAAATTGATATAATTTTCAGGAAGGCATTTGGCAAATACTGAAGAATAGCCTTTAAAGTGGACATACCCATTGGGCCGAAGTTTTCCCTTCTCAGTAATTATCTAAAACAACTATAAGAAAATGCAAAAATATATATGTTTGCATATAGAAAGTATTTCATGGACAGGATAATCACATTATTAATATTAATGAAAAATTGGAAACATTTAGAATGTTTAACAATAAGATAATTGTTAATTAAAGTATGATTTATTACTAGGATGGACTATAATGCAGCCATTAAAATAATATTATATTAACCCCTGATAGGAATAGATGTGTTTGCTATATTGTTAAATAAAACACATATATAAAACAGTATGCATTATAGAAATAGAAAATTATAAAGGCACAAATACTTTGATTCAGTGTTGATTAAAATTAGAGTTGAAACCATATGCCGTAATTTTCAAATGGTGCTTAGTGGAAAATTTTGGCTTTAATAATCTGTTTACATTGTGAGTCTCTGAGAATGCAAAGCAGTGACTTGGCTATTACCCTTTGTTTAGAAAGATAAGGAAGAAGGTTAAAGAATATTTGCATTCCATTACCATAAATATTAAGTTAAATCTATACTTTTCTTGTATCTTGTCATCATAAAGTTGAATTTCTTTCTGTTTACAAAAAGGACAAAGGGCTTTGTGTAAAATTCATAGTTCTGCTTTAATAGTTTTTTTTTTTCCTCAAGAATTGTTGGCTTATAACCTTGAGACAACATATGTTTGTTCTATGAAACCACAGTTGTAAGAATGTTTGTTGTAGAAGGCTTCTTTTCACTTGAAGTTGTAAACCACGTTTGTCCTAAGTGGTTGAATTTGCTTACCAACTTTGTGGTAATTAAGCAGATATTATCTTATTGATTTTTATTTAACCAACCAGGGCATAAAAACTGTCAAGTATTTGATTAACTTAGAAATGCATTTTAAAGCCCTCCTCCTACAGAGAGAGAGAGAGAGAGAGAGAGAGGAAAAATGTAGTTAATTTTAAAATACATCACAAATCTTATTCTACCACAGCATGTATGATTCGTTTTATGTGTTTACATGCATATATGTATAAATAACCAATTGAGTAATGTATGTTCACTTAACAGTAGGCCATGAACATATTTCCATGTCAATAACAACCATTCTATCAGTTCTAATGGTATAATGTTTTAAACTACATGTGTTAAACTATATATATATATATATATATATATATATATATATTATTGTGTATTTTTGAGAGCAAGAGAGAGAGAGAGAGCACGAGAGAGCAGAGGGAAAGAGGGAGGTACAGAATCCTAAGCTGGCTCTGGGCTCTGAACTGTCAGCACAGAGCTCTACACCAGACTCAAACCCATGAACTGTGAGATCATGACCTGAGCCAAAGTCAGACACTTAACCGACTCAGCCACCCAGGCTCCCTGTGTTAACTAAATTTTAATGTGTAACTAAGTTATTCTGACCACATACACCAAAACGTCAACACTGGCTATATTTGAATGTTAGAGTTTTGTTTCTTTTTTTGCCTATTTATATTCTTTAAAGTTCCTGCCATGAGTGTGTATTTTGTTGTTGTTGTTGTTGTTATGAGAAACTAAAAACAAAACAAAACACACACACACACATACACACAAATAAGCAAACAAAACCCTCTTAAACTCATGCTTTCCATCCAGATCACATGCCATTTCTTCCATTTGTTAGGCTTTTCTTGGTCTCTCCAGTTAAAGGAGACGACTCTTCAAACTCTTGTTTCTTTTGTTTTATACCATGGTTATACACTAATTTTTTCTTTTTCCAAGAAATTCTTCTAGTTCATTGGTTCCTTGGGGATAGGCACTACATTTTATTTTTCTTTATGATATGTACGACTTTTAGCACAGTCCAGCCACATCATGGCGCTTTTGAATGCAAGTCCCACAGGACTGAATGTGTACAATCAGATCCTTGCCCAGGTCACCTCCAATTTGTATCAAGTGCTTCGCCCAGGACTCCCTGTGACTCCCTGTGGAGAAGCAGGGCAGTGGCTTAGCTATCATTATAAAGCGAGCCATATCTCAAACAGCATAAATATTTTACTTGGAAATTAAAAAGCCTTGTCTTGTAAAAAGGTGGTTTTTGAAACCTCCTTCCTGTTGTCATCTGAAAATGGAATTTAAATGGGGAGAGCATTTGTTTTTCAACTCTCAGTTGATTAAATTTTCCACTTTGAGATTGCTATCTTAAACCCTCCTTGGCATCAATGAGGAGGAACGGGGGCCTTGCAGCATCTGGGTTAGACTCTCTCACCTCTTTGTTTTGATCTTAAAACCTATCTGCCTATCCGATATATATTTTTCTTTAACAAAAGCAGGTCTGGCAAGTCTGCATGATATTATGAGAAAAGGATTTTACGTTACTTTGCAGTTTAGAGACACCAAGTGCTGCTAAGAATATAAATGCCCTGCTCACATATACATTCGTGTTCTTACCATTGTTTTGCTTAGGGTGATGTTTAAGCCCTTTGGCCCTTTGTGCCTGGCATGCAGTCCTCATTATGACTTGAAGAGTGCTCAGCTGGACTTGTAGAATTTATGATGTCTGGAGATAGTTCTTCTTTTAAAACTCTTTCATTGTCCTTATCTAAACATTTCATTAAATGACAGTTTGAAGTATTTTCCTTGGTTCTCAGTCGAAATAAGAAAAATATTTTAGGAAGAGTTTTCAAAATACTTACAAGGGGTACTTAGTGGTGTGCACATTTTTTTCCCCTAATACTTGGGTTACTTTGGGCTTCTTGTTGTTAGTAAGATAACAATATCTCTAAAGCAAAAGCTTATGTTGCATAATAAGACCTTTTAAAAACTATTTATGTATTTTAGATTTAGGCTTTTTGTATAGCCCTTGGGTGGGCATTTGAAGACACCAAAATATACCCACAGGGGGTTTGTAGATTAAGTAATAAGTGGTAAGCCTCCAACTGAGGCTTTGTGTTTATCATTATCATCTTGGTACAGAAAATATTCAGACTGGTAATGATTCCAGGCTACCTGCTGTGGGGAATTTCAGCCTCAATGTAACATTTAATAAAACATTATCACTAGACTTCAGTGAGACTATGTTGATAAGAACTGCCTTTAGAAGATCTCAGAAGAGTGGGCTATTGAGGTAGAGAATGCAAACCCTAGAAATAATAAAATAAAAACAGGAGTCATAAAAGTAGAGATAAAATTTTGCCCAAACTAAATAAAAACCGTAAATGAAAAAAGAAAGAAAGAAAGAAAGAAAAGAAAAGAAAAAAACACGCAACAACCTATCTAAAGCCCAGGACTTAAATAGATAAAAGGAGTACATAAATTAAAGTCACACATTGCAAGCAAAGCAAGAAATGAATGGGGAAAACATATTAATAGCACAGAGCAAACCAAAATTCAATAGCTAGGGGACTGAAATATTGGCTTAGCTACATAATGGACTAGGTCCTTGGTCTTCGGAAGTTTTAGAATGGTGTAACTTTTCATGATGTCAAGTTTCCCACACTTGGGCTTCACTGATTCTGCACTGCATGGTTTTGTTAGCTAGCATCCATTACCTTTACACGATGTACATTTCTATGCTTTTTATTTGGATTCTGTACATTTGAAAGTTCAGAGTAATTATTACACTCGGGTCTTTGCCTTTAGATTATCCTGAAGTCTGCTCTAGTTGTTGGTTAGTATAATTCAGCCTAACCCTAGCTCATAAATCGTGTTGTAAAGAATCATAACTGCCTGAGAAGTGCTCTTCCAGGCTGGGTATTTCAGTGGGAAGTTGTTTTGGGGTCTCTGTTATGTGTTGGCATTGTTTAGAAATCATATGCTAACAATTCAGTGCTTAATATTGTTTTTAAAGGAAAGCTTCCTTCTCCTAGTTCAAATACATATTCACTGAATTAACCTTTAGTGCTTCAAGTAAAACACATATCTTTATAATTTTTGTGCTCTGCTAGCTATACATTATTAGGATTTTTTCTACCACTAACAGTGGTCTAAAGTGCTTGCTTAGGAAATGCATGAACTCTTATAGGTCAAGATATCATTTAGAACATCGTTTTTTTTCTAGTGGACTAAAAGCTGTGCCTTGACCTTTAAGCCTAAATGTCTACTAGAGACCTAACTGGCTAATGATGTCTCAACAATAAACAATTATTCTATTAATGTGTTATTTCTTTTAATTCCAAAGTTGATCATTGAATAAAAAGCCCATAGATCAGCTGATAGGTGTTTGCATTTCGTAAGTTGCTTGAATTTCAAAGTCGTATCTTACAGAATAAAAGCAAATGCCTCCCCTTACACTTTTAAATGCCGATTACAATTTGTAGTCTTAATAAAACAAAAAATAGAACTTTATAGTACCAGTGTAAACAAAAATAAGAATAATCAATTATTCTTCCTGTATGATATTCAGTAACCCTAGTTTGACCTTCAGGTATACCTCTACCTGATGTGTTTCTCAAAGGAAGAATGTATTTCTTTCTTACTTGCAGGCTCTAAAAATTTTAGGAATTATTATTTTAAGAATATTTAATTTTTTTTTTGTTTTTTGCTTTTTGTTTGTTTTAGATAAGCCTTAGCTTGTCCATAAATTATATCACAATCTGTGCTGAGTTCCTTGTACAAATTTTGACGAATTTAACTCTTTGAATGTATACTTGGCATACTTATTACATTTTTTCTTGTTTATATAATGAATATATATTTATTGGGACACTAATATGTATATGAACATATCCTAGATGATCTGATGGTGTCAAAAGAGGAAGATGCAGATTTGGGGGTTAAGGTACAAAGTAAATTACTGATACTCTAAACTGGGTATAAATGAAAATTCAAGTAAAAGTAGAAAGACATATTCCATAGCAGACATGAGCAAAGGCAAGTTTTGTCTTGATGGATAAACATAATTTCAACAGATTGTAAAGCGGGCCCAGGAAGGGTACACTCCAGACAGGATAGTTCAAGCAATGAATACGATGGGTGGATGATGAACAGATGATAGATGATAGCTAGCTAAATATCTAGTTAGCAATATCTTGATTAATGTCAACCATTTTGTACTTTATAATTTTTATAATCACCAGATCATCAAAAAAGATTTATGAAATATTTGTATACAACTTGTTCAAAGTCATAAAGCTATGATTTGAACCCAGTTCTGAAAGACTCAAAAAATAAAGCATTATTATTTTTTCCATTATGCTGCCTCTTTTGGACTCCAATTTCTCTTTAACACTATTTATTTTATCATGTCAACTATTATTTTCCTAAATTAAAAATACAGAAATATAATAGGATCAAGCAACATTGTTCTCTCTTTGTTGTATTTTGTTGTTGTTGTTGTTATTGCCTTTTTAAATTACAGTATTTACTCCTTTTCTTTCTTTCCCTCTTCCTTCCTTCCTTCCTTCCTTCCTTCCTTCCTTCCTATCTATGCTTTTTCCTCTATTTTATTAAGCACCTATTAGTTTCAAGAACTGTATTCATATAGAAGGAGAAGGAGCTGGTAAAGGAAACACTGGAATGATCTGTAGCTTGTTTCCAAGTTTAAATGCTTAGGAGGGAAAATTAAAACCATAAAAAAATTTTTAGTTTCCTTTATCGTTCTTTTGCATATTTTAGCTAATCTTAGGCTTAACCCTTTCTGGTTTAGTTTTATCTCTCTTTATTGTGTGATCCTCCTCTTGTCCTAATGCAATGTATGTTTTTTTAAAAATAATTTCATCACAGTTCTTTGTGACCCTACTTTGTTTCTGTCTTCATTTAATATATTTTATTCTTAATTGGGATTGTTATTATTCTGGGCTTTCAGTAAAAAAGAATACATTTATGTTTTTCCTGTATCAAAAAATT
This sequence comes from Prionailurus viverrinus, assembly GCF_022837055.1. Lineage (NCBI taxonomy): Eukaryota > Metazoa > Chordata > Mammalia > Carnivora > Felidae > Prionailurus > Prionailurus viverrinus. The sequence goes on from NC_062565.1 coordinate 82,220,133, forward strand.
CTATTTAAAATATCTGATAGAAGACTGTATTTTTCCTTGTTTTCATATCTTCTACTTCAGCAAGAAGTTATCTCTTTTAAAATTTATTCAGAAATAAGCTAAGTTTAACAATTCCCTCATATTGTTTTATTCATCTCCTGAGAAATAAAATTTTCAACCAAGTAGATAAAAAGTAAATATACATGCTCTACTTTTTTCAGAACTCACCTTTGTCTTAGATTGGTTTTCCTGGGAAAACACTGAGAGGGAGAATTGCACACCAAAGGCTTACTGGAGAGTACTCTCTGGAGATACTCTTTTAAGTGAGTGAGGAAGGTAGAACTGCCCCATTCTACAATGTGACTGCAATTGAGACTCAGACAATATTCCAGAGGAAACTCTGGAGCTTGGATGACCTTAAAAATTGTCTTGATTTTAGACAGAGGGCTAGGCCTTTGTATCCTAGCATCTAATAGTCATAGGCCACTGACACACACACACACACACACACACACACACACACACCACCCCAGGGCAGGGCTCAGAACCCTGGGTGAGGAAGTCCCCTGCCTGTAGAGGGCAGCTCCCAGTGAGGGTCCAGCTGTGGGCCAGCAGCTGTGGATCTTCCCAGCAGCTGGGAGAGGGATACAAAGGCCTTGAAGAGGGGACCTGGTATACTATATACACCTCAACCTTCAGGTAGGTCTCCTAAGAGTTTAACTCACATACAACCACACAGTAATATCTGCATTAAGACAAAGACTAAACTTTAGTTTTCCAATTGATTTTAAACTCATTAGCTTATCAGCCAAGTCCTTCTTAAATGCAAAAAAAAATTTCTCAGGGTTCCTTAAATTACTATAACTTATTTCTCCAAATCTGAATGTTTCAGAGATACATTTTTAAAACTTTTTCTTACACATAGTGTCTTTCAACACTATGGACTAAATGGCTACTGGGTAAGCAACCTAGAGTGTCTGCCAAATGGGGTAAGAACAGATGTCCAGAAACACAGAACAGTCAACTAGCTTCAAAGAAGGAAGGATGTTCTCCTAAAAAAGTAGTGACCATTGGCTTCTGAAGGGGAGGGGAGGGTTCAGAGAAACGTGAGGGCAGCCTCCAGTGGAGGCTGAGAACTGAGCAAGGGTGAGTAGGGCAAGGATGGAAAAGATATCCAACATGGCCAGTGCACAGACCAGGTGTGGGCTCATCCAACTCCTCCAGGAGGTTTCTACGGCCTATGAAAGAAGGTTGACATGAGTCTAAGAGAAATGGAAAGCTCCAGAAAGAACATATACAGAGTATGTGTGTATGCCCTGTGATCAGATTATTTTCTCTAAGAAGCAGTATTTGTTATTGTTGATATTGTCATTTTGTTGTTGTTTTTTTACAACGAAGTAAAGGTTGGAAAGGGGAAGTAGAGTACCAGATGACAAGTGGTTATAACATAGATCAGGGTTGACAAACTATATCCTGCAAGCCAAATCCAGCCTTCTGCCTGTTTTTGGATGGCTCCCAAACTAAGAATAATTTTTACATTTTTAAATTTGAAAAAGAATCCAAGAAGAATAATATTTCATGATGTGAAAATAATGTGAAATCCAAATTTCAGCGTTCTTAAATAATGTTTTGTTGGAAAACAGCTATGCTTATTTGCTTATGTATTAGCTACGACTGCTCTCACCCTACAGGCAGAGCTGGGTAGTTGCAACAGAGTATCCATAGCCTGCAAAACCTCAATTATTTACTATCTGGCCCTTTACAGGAAATGTTTGACTTAGATGATGAATTCTCCAGGCATTGCTAAGGTTCACAATATAAAAACCCTTGGACAAAAGGCAGAAGCACCTACTCCTCTACTCAGAAGATCTGCTCCTAGGCTGACTAGTGAGTTTATTTTTGTAGATACTGAAGCAAAATGTAGTGTCTGTTCTTACACTTTGGTGGGAGAGGCAGACATTCCAGAGCTATCCACACACAAAAACATACATTCTAAAAGAGTCATAATAGAAGTAGAGGGTGTGATGTAGCATCATTTATTTTCTATTCAAAAGGATGGCCTCTTTGAGGATGTAACATTTAAGTTAAAGGATAGCATTTGAAAGTCCAGGCAAAACTTTCGGGCAGAAGGAAGAACAGGTGCAGGCAGAACTGAACTGGGCACCGGGTGTGTTCCAGGAATGTAAAGAAGGTCCATGTGGCGACAACATAGTAGGTGACTGAGAGTAGGTAGGGGCTGGAGCAGGCACCGCTTTGTAGATCAAATGCTAAAGATGTTGAGAATACAACAGGAAGCCTTGGAAGGGTTTTGAAAGAGAAACATGATGGGATGTACTTTTTAAAGAACTCTTTGATCGCCTCTTCCTGAAGAGTAGATAGGCATGGCAATAGCTAGAGGGGATGTGGGGACATGGGGGATGGAAAATGATACACTGGGTTTTGGCTTTTGAAGGGAGGGATCTGGTAGTCAAGGGGAGGTTGAAGGTTCACGAAATGGGCAACACATGGTGGACTGAGAAGTCTGAAAAGGAATGGAAAGGCCTTCCTGGAGGTTAGATGTGGTGATTCCTCTGCCACCAGAAGGAAGGGGAAGAAAGATCGCAGGAGTACAACTTTTAATTCCAAAGTGCATCCCCTTTTCTCTATTCAGTGCTGCTTAAAAATCTTTCTCTGGCTTTTTGTCTAATTATATTAAAGATCTAAGGAGGTCAGTGAGAAGCCCATTCTTTTTGTCTTTAATATTAAGACTTATTGTAGGGCATCTTAACCTTCATCATACATTTTATTTCTCTCTTCCTTATTCATGTTTGCTTTCTTCTGTGTTAGACTATGGTTTGTGCTTCAGGCATACAGAAAAATGCATTCATACAGTGGAGAGCTCTCTGGAAATTTTTTAAACTGCGTTCTGCCTCTTCTGTCTTCATTTTCCTCTTCCATCTTTTTATTGCCCTCTTTTTCACCCTTCCTCTACAGGATTCCTCTTTTTGTTTTGCCTTCTCATTCTCTTTCTTTGTCCCAATCTTCTCCGTTTACTCACTACTTCTGTTTCTCTTCTCTCCCACCTCATCGCTCTTTATCTCCATCTTTTGATGACACCTGCCACATCTTTGTCTCCCATTCTATTGACAGTTCTAGCTGTGTGACCCCAGAAGAAAACCAAATCCATGTTAAAGATATATATTCTATATTTATATATAAAGATATGAAATAGGTATATTCACTGCCAAGGCCACATATACAAATTTCTTGAACTCTAGGTGGAATTTTGATGACCTTCATTTTAATAAAAACCTCTTTTATATGTTTTCATATATTTTGTTTTCCATCTCTCCTGTCTACTCTCCTCCAAGAAATTCAAGGGATTCTGGATTTCTCATCCCATTTTCATAATGTAGTAATAAATTGTTCTTTAATGTATGTTTATATTGTTCATGTTTTACCATGTTATAACTTTCCCCATGGGAAGAGTGAAGGGCAGCATTATACTGATTTTTAAGTTTTCAAATATACTAACTTAGCCAAATGATATATATTTTTTAATTGATGACAAGTTAGAGTTAATTGCTTCCTTATTGGGATTATTATAGTATCCCTTGTTTGTCTCTGAGATTTCCACTAAGAATGCTTGCTCCCTCTTATCTAAGGAAGACCCGGGGTTAATGGTGAGCTTTTGGTTAGAACTCTATGAGAAAAAGAAGAAAAGAATTCCACAAGGGAATCAGGTGCGCCTGAAAGCCAGGTTTTACTTTGTAGCCAAACTCAGATGGAAAAAAGGATATATTTCTACCTCTTTCTTATCTGAGGAACACGTGGGGTTAGTGGTAAGCTGTTGATTAGAACTCTATAAGAAAAAAAAAAAAAGAAAAGAAAAGCATTCCACAAGGGAATCAGGTGGACCTGAAAGCCAGGTTTTACTTTGTAGCCAAACTGGATGGAAAAATGGATATATTCCTAGAGATAGCAAGGTTTCTGTGACCTTCAGGGACTAGTTTGTTGGCTGTGGAGAGGTTTCTGTATTCCTATGTATTTATTTCTGAGTTTGGTTTTATAGTATTACCATGTTGCTGTCATGCATTTTGTTTCCTTGGTCTACGTTTCCTGAGATTCAGATTTGACTTTCAACCCCACCCTGACAGCTGCTTGTTGTTATTCTGACTGCTTGTCCATTGGCTCTTCTAGAGGTCTTAGAAGTCTTCTAGACCGTAGTCTAAGCCCTGCCTTAGCATCACTCTATAATAGTGACTCAGTGTCACAAAACATTCCATGGCCACTTGCCATATAAAAATGAATATGCAGCTGCCATATCAGTACCTGAGATGTCAGTAGCTGGAGAGGACAACTATAGTTCCATATGTATCACTATTCAAATTCCAATGGTTCTAATTCCCCACATAACTGATTCCAGAATGTCTAGACTTTTAGAACCCCCACTCTGTCAAGTGTCTCCTTTATATCTCAGGTATGTTAACATATACTCATGAATCTATCATTATCCTTGTCCCTGAGGCTGAGTTCTTCAATCTCATCAGTTGGACAGAGGAACCATTCCAAAGCAAATCATTCCCTATTGCTGCTGCTTCTGCTGTTGCTACGATCATTTGTGTCTGAGCTGGAATCTAGTTAGTGGCAGCAGAACTGGAGCCATGTGGCTCTATCTCTTGGCATTAATATTGCAATGTTAGAAGGAAACATCCCTCTTATGGAAATGCTCAACAAAGTAAGTCCAAGAGAGATTTCCACTACTAAGCTGTTTGAGTTCCAAAGTGCTATAGCATTTGGCTATATAACTCTTCCATTTATATAATTACTAAATTCTCCCCAGGAAAAGACACACATTTACAGGGTTGATGGATCTAGACACATTTTTATATTAGCTCTGTGATGGCTTTTAGATGTTGGCAACTTGGCTAAGCTGAACTACAGTCCCCAGAACTCCATTCCTAGAATGTTTCTGGGTAGGATGGGCTACAGTCAGAGGGAGACAATGTCCATGTTGTAGCATAACACATCCCTTTGTTATTCAGTCAAGCTAGGTGCTGCTGTGAAGGTGCTGCTGTGAATCTGGTTATTTGCATGCATCAGTCATCAGCAAATCAAAAGGGAGATTTTCCTTGGTGGGTCTATTTTAATTAGTTGGAAGTCCTTCCCTGAGCCCAGAGACTCCAAATAGCATTTGAATCTGTAATGGGTCTTCTTTCCCCTTGGATCTTTCTTCCTAAGGGATACGTATGGTTGACAAGCATCAGCTTGTGTTCTTCAGGTTTCTGCCTGCCTGAGATCATTCTTTCCTAATTGCTATTCTGTATACTTTAGTCTTGGATTAGCCAGTCCCAAATTGCTCATCCCTTGCATAAATTCATATGCATCCTACTGTTTCTGCTTTTGCTCTGGATGAACTGTGATTGATACAAGCTCCTACAAAACCATCATCTAAATGCTGGTGCTGAACAGTGTTCAGGAGACTTCTCAAAACACACCTCAGTCCAACATAAATAGACATATGGTGGGGAGATGTTGCCTAACACTACCAGTATCAAGCATGTTTTGGTTGGAATTTCGCAGATTTGAACATTCAGACATCACAGGAAATTTTCTTTTTTATGATTCGATTATGAAGCAAAGTGAGAACATGATTTCTGTTTTCCATGGATTTGGTATCCAAATGGATAGGAAATGTTAATACAGAGGTTCCATGAATGGCTGCTTTGGAAGAAACCAAGAAACCTGGTAGAATGGTTAGAGGGTTAAGTGTATTTTTCCTGTGGCCAAATGGAATTTAAGGAAAATGAATGTAAATAGAGTTTGTCACTTGAAAATAGCTAACCTTTGTTATTTTCCTGAATTCCATTGAATTCCAACCAGATTGATTTGTGGGTCATTACTGTTAACCCAAACTGTGCCAAAGTCAATGTCATCAAGGTGTATTAAAATTATTCACTTGTTTTTGTGTAACCCTGACTTCATCAAAATGAATCCATGCCCTATTCAATTAATATCCTCATTACCATCCTCAGAAGTGAAGAGTTAAACTCACTGGGGAGCAGTAATGGTAATATGTCCAGAGAGAGATTCATCTGGCCCCAGCTGTCCATTTTATTCTAAGTGCTAAATGCGTTAATATACATAGACTATCATTTACATAGCAAGTGACTACGCAAGATGAATTATTTATTGTGTGACAACTACCTAATACCCAGTGTACTATCAAATGCAAAGCCATTTCTTATTTGACCTGTATATAAATTTGCATTATAGAATTCATTACCTTCATATATAAGTCACATTGAAGTTTTGCGCAGCTATCTCTTCGAGAAGCTGTAGGTTACCTTTGCTTTGATTTAATTGCCGCTCTCCTTGTATGGCAAAGCAGCCTGCTCTTGGAATGGAAGAATTTCAGGGACCCCAGCCAGGCTGCATGTGAAAAGCCTCTCCTTTGATGCAGAGTAAGGTGAGAGAGAAAGACAAGCCCAAATTTAATTAAAATGTTATGAGAGCTGGAAACCAGCACATGAGACAAAGTAAAGGGGAGCAGGGTTTGTGCCTCCTGAAGTGCGTATGCTGCCAGGGATCACCAAGGTAATAAAATTCAAGCTGCTTTCCCCAGGCAGTGGGTGACCCCATCCTCTGCAGAGAGCCGCATGTTTACATTTGGAGAGAACTGGGAGAAAGTCTTCTTGAATAAAAAATTGCCTCATTTCCAATTTATTCTTTAGTCTCTGGAATGTAATTTAATTCATCTTTGCAGTTTTCATGTGCTTTTGCACACTATTTGTCTCTGGATTATCTTTGCAACCTTAGTAATATGGTTCATCAGGGAGGTTTATGCGTCTGAACATAATAGTGTTAAGACTAGTTCCCTGACCAGGCAGATAGGAAGCTAATCACCCACCTTGTTGGAGAACCAGAGCAGTACGGACTGGAAATTTCTGGTATTGAAATGAATAATGGGTAGGCTTTAGAGGCCTAAAACTTTAGGGAGCCTCCCCATTAGATTCTTAGTCAGTCGCTCAGGGCTCTACCAAATTGGATGGCCTCAAGATTTGCTTTGCTTGTGAGATTTTTTGTTACTTCCCAATTCCAGCTGGACTGCAAATACTGTGAGAAAATCCTTTCTTATTATTGGTATTTTGGCCCTTCTATTTCCCATCTCACCTGGAAACAGGCAGGGCAGAGGAGTGAGAAAATGAAAAGAACAATGGGAAAGGTAATAGAATTGCACTGAACCCTCGAAGAGATTTGCTTTGAATTCCACACGAAGGTTGAGGCACCTACAAACTTCAGCTAAGTCAGTTCAGGTGTACTTGTCCTTCCAAACGTATTTTCAGACCTCTTTTTTTCTGGAGGAAAGCTTTTTTGGCTATGAGATCGGTTGGAATATCCCTAAGATTACAAAGCTTCTTTGGTCTCTTGTCATTTGATACCTATACTCCCACACTAGAAATATTTTTCTTTAGTAAATAAAAATGTGGACTTAAAGATTCAGTTGTAATCTAGTCTCTTACTATACATAGCACTATCAGGGGATAGGCAGTATCAGCATCACATAGGAGCTTCTTGGAAATACCCCATCCACTCTTTGCTGACAGTGCGGAGCCTACTTGGGATTCTCTCTCTCTCTCTCTCTCTCTCTCTCTCTCTCTCTTTCTGCCCTTCCCCTGCTCTTGATCTCTTGCTTGTCTTTCAAAAATAAATAAATAAACATTAAAAAAATAATCCAGACCTATTGCATCTGAATCTGAAGTTCAACAAGATCCTCAGTTGCTTTGTAAGCACGTTAAAGCTTGAACTCTCTGATATAGCCCACTGACCTCCAATCATTTACATTATTTCCTCCACTGGATCCTTTCTTCAAGTGACTCAAGTGAGGCTTAGACAAGGGAGGGGAGCTGGGCGGGTATAGATGTTGAGGCTCTCAAGCTGTCCATGCCTCCTATTCCTGCTGTAGGTCTATGTTACCCCAGGGCACCATGGCACACAGCACAAAAACACTAAGCCAATTTCTGCACTTATTGTGCATTAAGAGACCGAGGCTCTGAGAGGTTATATAGCTTCCTTTAGGTCACAGAGCTTGTTAGTGCTAATGCTGGGTCTGTATACCAGGTGGTCGGATGCCCAGTTCTGTTCTCTTTTCATCCTGCCTCGTTCTGACACCCAGGATTTGCGATAAGCCTTTGAACAAAAAAATAAGCTGTGTCTGAAACTGAAGTTATTACCCAGGCTTTGCCACTCCCTGGACAGTGAAAAGCATTTAAACACCTGTCCTTGTTGAAGAGTGAATTAGTGCATTATGTGTTTATGGCTCTGATAATTGCACCCTATGCATATGATTGTCTTTATAGAACAAATCTGAGGTTGAATGCAAGCTTTTAGTTTTGATTATAAATGTTTACTTAAAAGATGGCTCCAATTCAATGCTGTGGAATCAATTCCAGTCCACTAAAGACCTCACATCTAGGCTTTTTATCCTCTGGGCCTGAAAGATGAAAAGCTTTGGATGGTGTTAAGGACTGAGTTTGTGCACAGCCTCCTGCTTCCACCCCGATTCATAGATATTGAAGTCCTAGCCTCTATTGTGATTGTATTTGGAGATATAATGCCTTTGGTAGGTAGTTAGGGTTAGATGAGTTTGTGAGGGTGTGGCCCTCATGATGGGATTAGTGTCCTTATAAGAAGAGAGAGCAGGAAGTTTGCCTCTTTCTTTTCACACCCATACATAAAGAAGAGGTCATGTGATCACACAGTGAGATGGCATCTTTCTACAAGCCAGGAAAAGAGGCCTCAAAATGAAACCTGCCTTGCTGACACCTTGATCTTGTACTTATCAGCCTCCACACCTATGAAAAATAAATTTCTGTTGTTAAGGCACCCAGTCTATTGTATTTTCTTAGGGCAGCCTCAGGAGACTAATACAGGTGACATCGCTTTCAAATCCATTTACAATTGATATCTGGGCATTCATATGAAAATTCAGTAATAATGATTGCTCTTAATTATTGAGTGCCTACTACATGTCAGTTACTACCAGTCACTATACTAGACGTTTCATATATATTATCTATTTAGTCCTCACACTAATCCTTTACAATAAATATTACACTGGTTTTATAAATATTTTCTTTAGAGGAGGGGGCATGACTCAGTCTGTCTTAGTATGTCTGGATTTTATCACAGTGTTTGGGATACAATGACCCTTTAAATGTTGCTATTGTGGGGCATCTGGGTGGCTCGGCTGGTTAAGTGTCCGACTTTGTCTCGGGTCATGATCTCGCAGTTTGTGAGTTCGAACCCTGCATCAGACTCTCTGCTGTCAGCGGGGAGCCCACTTGGAATCCTCTGCCTCCCTCTATCTCTGCCCCTCCCCTGCTCATGCATAGGGTTGTGCTCTGTCTTTCTCTCAAAAATAAACATTTAAAGAAAAATAACTGCTGTTATCATACTGGAGGTTATGAGATTTGCCCAAGGTCATGCATTTGCAAATCTTCAGATCCACAGCTATCTTCCCAAAGCTGGTTATAATAGAGCTCTTGCCACTCTTCTGAATTTAGGCTGTCCCTGGGACTTGCTTTGACCAACAGAAAGTAGCAGAGCAACAATTGGGAGTTTTGAGCCTAGGTCTCAAGACAAAGGTCTCCTCCTCAGACTTCCATGGAAAGGAGCCTGAGATAGTTTCTATTAGGGTGCAACAGCTTGTGCTCACCGGTATCAACCACCATCCCTGGGACCGGGCCTGTCTTGGACCTGGACTGTGAAACCTACTAGGCTGCATGCTCCCACATGAGTGAGGAAAAGTAAGACAAGCAGAAGAATTGCCCATATGAGCTCAGCCAAAATTTATGACCCATATGATTATAAAGTAATAAATGATTGTTTGAAGCCATTATTTCAATTACTACATAATAGAAAACTGATATACTCATGCTCCTTCTACTACCTAGATGTTGATGAAGATGGTGGTGATGAAAAGGATATCAATAATATTATGTGACATTGTTGAAAGATTATGTGTGCAAACAACACTAAGAATTTCACATGCATTATATCATTTAATAGGTTAACCGTCCTATGAGGTGGTACTACATTATCTGCCACTTTTTTTTTTATTTAAAAAAAAATTAAACATGGGTTTTTGAGAGACAGAGAGAGGCAGAGCATGAGCAGGGGAGGGAGAGAGAGCGAGAGACACAGAATCCGAAGCAGGCTCTAGGCTCTGAGCTGTTTGTTAGCACAGAGCCCGACATGGGGCTCGAACTCCCCAACTGCAAGACCATGACCTGAGCTGAAGTCGGATGCTCAACCAACTGAGCCACCCAGGCACCCCTATTATCTCCCACTTTATTGGTGAGAAAACTAAATCAAACAACTTTCCTAGATCGCACAGCTAGTAAGTGTTGAAGAGGTTATATTCCAGAACCAACACTCTCAACCACTAAGCTACAGAATTGAAAGAAGAGGAGCCACAGTGCAATGTGTTATGTAGTAGTGAATGGAGGGAGCTATAGGGATACACTTATGGAGCTAATGGGCTAAAGGAGTGTAATAGGCAGAATAATGTTCCCTCTGCGTTGTCTATGTCCTAATCTTCAAAACCTGGGACCATGTTATATTACATGACAAAGGAGAATTAAGGTCGCGGTGGAGTTATGTTTGCTATATTAGTTTCTTATGGCTGCTATAGTAAGTTGCCATACACTTGGCAGCTTCAGAAAACAGAAATCGATGGTCTCACACATCTGAAGGCCAGAACTCTAAAATCAGCCTCACTGGGCCGAAATCCAGATGAGGACAGTCTTGAAATTCCCTCCAAGCTTTAGGGGCGAATCTTCTCCTTGCCTCTTCCAGCTTCTGGTGGCTGTTAGTATTCCTTGGCTTGTGGCTACATCACTCAGATCTCTGTCTCTGTGGTCACATTGTCTTCTCTCCTGTGCATATCATCTCCTTCTGCCTCCTTTATATAAAGACACTTGTGATGGCTTTTAAAGGCTACTCTGACAATCTCCCCATTTCATGACACATCATTGAATCATGTCTGTAAAGTCTTTTTTTAATTTTATTTTTTGCCCTAGAAGGTAACATTTATGGGTTCCACGGATTAGGACATGGATCTCTTTTAGGGGACATTATTCAGCCCACCACAGGTGATTACTGTGAGGTAGGATGAGTTGAGATGGAGACAGTATTGTGAATTATTCAGGAGGGCCCAATGTAATCCCAAAGGTACTTTAAAATGAAAGAGGAAGGCAGAAGAGAGTCAGAGGAGATGTGACTATAAAAGAAAGGCAGAGAGATGGAACATTATAATGGATTCTCTTACAGCCTCCAGAAAAGAGTTCACCCTTGTGGATACCTTGATTTTAGCCCAGAGAGACCTGTCGAACTGTTAGGTAGTAAATTTGTATTGTTTTAAGTCACTAAGTTTGTGTAATTGGCTAGATGGTACAAGCTAAAATGCTCTATTTTAAAGCTAACTTTTGTTCAATATTTCCTTTCCATCAGTTACTACATAGATTTTTATATATGTATTATTTCATATGATTTTCAGGGAAACAATGAAACAACAAACTTTTTGAAGTGATGTCTCCATATAATAGCTATGAATACAGTAGTCCCCCCTTATCCGTGTTTTCAGTTACCTGGCTGTCAACCATGTTACAGAAGCAAATGATACTCTTTCTGACAAATTGTCAGAAGGTCAATACTAGCCTAACACTACCACAATGCCTGTGTCATTCTCCTCATTTCATCTCATCATGTAGACATTGTGTCATCTCACATAATCACAAGAAGAAGGGTGAGTATTGTACAATAAGATATTTTGACAAAGAGACAGACAGAGGAGAGAGGGAGAGAGAGAGAGAGATCACAGTCATATACCTTTTACTATAGTATATTATTATAATTGTCCTATTTAATTATTGGCTATTGTTAATCTCTTATGGTGCCTAATTTATAAACTAAAGTTTATCACATATGTGCAAATAGGAAAGAAAAAAGAAAACAGTATACATAGGGTTTAGTAGTATCCACGGTTTATATAGACCTTCAGGTGTGATTCAGGAGTACTCACCAGAGCATGTTCTTCTCAACCAAGCATTAAAGACGCCTGAATGAAGATATCTCTATTTATGGATAAGGTTGTATCAGAGCTACAAATAGGAGTTCTTGTAGTCTTTGAGTGAAAGATGAACTAACTTATTTTTTTCTTCTGGTAATTCCTTCTTTTGGCCAATAGCACTGAAGAAAAAAAGAGTTGAATGGAAGAAAGAAACAAAAGGGCTAGATAGAGAGGAAGGGAGGTTTATATTTAAGCTTTTGTTAATTCAAGTTAACTTTAAGCTCCTTTTGAAATATTGCAACTATTCTTTAGAGATGAATTCAAGCATCCAGAGTTTTCTTGATTCCAATCTCTGCATTCCTATCAATGCATAGCTGATGTCCATCAAATGGCAATATGCCTACAGAAATAAGCTCTAGGAAATTAATTCAATTTTCAGCAACGTGCCACTTATTTGTCATTTCAGTTATGGATCTGCCTGCATTATTCTGCACCATGACTGAGTTTTGTCCAATCACTTTTAATTACGAGACCTTCCTTGGGTACTTCTTTCCTTTGATATGAGCTTTCCAGATCCAGGCTCTGGGCCTCATTTTTCTGAGCTCTGGCTTCAACACCAGGAACCCCTGAGGCCTGATGTTGCTTGGACACTGACTCCAATTATTTTCTGTGCAAATTGTTTGACCCTTCAGCTTTGATTCTCCCTTTCACAAACTGGGGATATAATCACTTCCTCTCTTATCTCACAAGATTCCTGAGGGAAGCATTAAAGAGCTTTGAATATGAAAAACACTATATACCTGTGAAGGAGTGTTATGTGCTTGTCATTTTCCATCTAGTTCCCAGATAATATGGGGCGCCATGTTCCCCAGGGAAGCTAGTTAAGACGCAACAATCCTTGGCCAGGTCCGTGGTTTCCTTTGCTGCTTCTGAGATGCCCTGCAGCAGACAGCAAGCATCAACCCATTCCCTCCTGCGTAATTTTTTTCATGGCTGTTTGCAAGTGAGATCCTAGCAGAACTGCTGAGCCTCTGTGTTAAACTTTTCCTTTCACTTAATCTACTTGCAAAAACCTTGCTGCATACATTTGTCCACATTACCACCCCAGAGGAGCACTGTGAAAATGCACTTCTGTTCATCTAGCCTGCTCAGGGAAAAGAAAAGCAAGTCATTTTCAGTGCTGTCTGAGTTCAGGAGGAGAACGGATATTTTCAAGATTAAAGTAAACTAGTGTTACAATTACAGTACTTAAGATACCCTCAAACTGAACATCATTTTTACTCTTCCTGCTGTAGATAAGGACATCATCAGACTTGACAGGTCCTCTCCTAATGCAATTGGTCCAACCAATTCATGGCAAAGTGACAACGAAGCATTTAATGGACCTGGGCCTTTCCCCCTCTGTCTGTTTCTTGGGATGAGAAAGACTGAGTATAAATGAGCCAGCATTTATTTCTTTTCCTAGATTCTTTTTTTTTTTTTCAACGTTTATTTATTTTTGGGACAGAGAGAGACAGAGCATGAACGGGGGAGGGGCAGAGAGAGAGGGAGACACAGAATCGGAAACAGGCTCCAGGCTCTGAGCCATCAGCCCAGAGCCCGACACGGGGCTCGAACTCACGGACCGCGAGATCGTGACCTGGCTGAAGTCGGACGCCCAACCGACTGTGCCACCCAGGCGCTCCACTTTTCCTAGATTCTTAATCCCATTCCATATCAGTTGACTTGGAATATCTGTAAGTAGCTCTTGTTCCTTAGTTCTTGCCCTTATCTACTCTTCCAGTACTCTGACAGGCTTCTTATAATTTTCAGGATAGAATAGTACATCAGGGATATTTCTTTTACATTACGGGAGGGCTGAGATCATGCCATGGACCCAGCAGGCCTTTGGAGTAAGGAAGAACTTCAGTTTACAAAAGAGAGAGTTGAGTTATTCCATAGTGCACTTGAAGTCACACATCCAATTAGAGACAGATCTCTGACCAGACCCTGGATGTCGTGACTTCCATTCCAGGGTTCTGTCCATTACATTCCCAGTAATAAGTCTTATTTCTACCCTCAGTCCATATGGAGCACAATGCATAGATTTTGTCTTTAGGGCTGTGAAGCCAAGGCTCCCCTTCACCCTCTGCCTCCATGCGTGTACAAATTGGGAGCAGTTCTACATTTCCTCTTTGGCTGTGGGTAGTGTTGGTGTCTCTCCAGGAAGACAGAAGGGGCTAGACAGAGATTTTTTAAGTAAAATGTCTGAGTTGTTCACCTTCCATTGTAATCCATATTTCTTCCTGTCCTAGAGCCATCTGCAGATAGAACAGGGCCATTATGCCAGTCATAAAACCATTCTGTCTGACTCTGGCCTGACCCATAATTGGGAATTCTAGCCCTTTCAGATACTTCCCAAGGAGTTTCAGGAGCTCTCAGAGGTTGTTTTCCAGGAGCTTAGAGAACTAGTGTTTAGGTTTCATGGTTCTTAAGTCTCAGTGATTATCATAATCTCCTGCAAGCTATCTAAATATCAGATTTTAAGGCACCACTCCCAGAAGATTTGAATTACCAGAGTCCACAAATATGTATGCCATTAATGCCCCCACATCAATTGATGTCAACCTGACCTGTGAACCCCCATTCTATTTCCACAGATCATTCTTTCAATATTTATTTCCAGCCCTCTATAGTCTAAGCACTATTCTAGGCCCTGGAGATAAGCAATGAAAAAACCCAAACAAACAAAAGTTCTGAGCTCTTGGAGCTTCCATTCCATTAGGGAAACAGAAAATAGACAAGTAAACAAGTAAATGTGTATATAGCAAATCAGCTGGTGACAGATAGAAGAGAAGCAAGATAAAGTAAGTGTGGGATCAGGGCTGCTTTTTTACACAATCTGCTCAAGGAAGGCCACTTCCATCATGTGACATTCAAGCAGAGATTGAGGAAAATGGGGGAAGAAAGCCATGTGGATATTTTTCAAAAGGGTGTTCCAAATAAAGGGAACAGCTAGGGCAATGGCTATTGGGAGTAAGCATGTCAACCTGGAAAGGATAGTGTGAGCAGGAAAGAGGAGGGAGTTGGGGCTTGAGGGGTTCAAGGTCCCCAGCATGTAGGACACAATGAATATTTAGATTTGGCCATCCTGATTATATGGGGAGCCACTGCAAGCTTTTCAACAGAGTATGATACATTCCTTAGATGTATTGCTCTGGCTGTTTTATTGAGAGACATTTTTAAGATCGCAAAATTAGAATCCAGAGGACCAGTGAGGAAGCTAATATGTATAGTCCAGGTCAGCCACAATGGAGCCTTGGGCCAAGTAGCAACAGTAGACATGGAATGGATATGGGATATATTTTGAGGATAAAAACTCTGGGAATTTGCTGGAGGACTGAACGTGGGGTATGACAAGAAAAGGAATCTAAGGGGATTAAAATTTTTGGTGTGGACAATTTGAAGAACAAATTTGGCATTTGGAGAAGGAAAAAAGTATGGAAGGAGGGGAATTTAGAGGGAAAATCAAAATCAAATTTTGGTTATGGTAAGTTTGAAATACCTACTAGATATCCAGATGGAACCCACAACAGCTGTTTTGATGTACAAATCAAGAGATCTAGGGAGAAATCTAGGCTGGATGTACAAATGTGATAATCATTGGTGTATGGCCATGAACCAAACGTTATCACTTATGGAATGAATATGGATAGATAAGAGAGGAGTTCTTGGAGACTAAAAGCCCTCTTTGCACATTACTGTGTAGAGGTTAGAAAGCAAAGGACAGCTGGAGAAGACTGAGAAGGGGTGGCCAGAGGGGTTCCACCATTTTCTTTCTCTTGAGCTCTATCTCACTGAACAATGTGTCTTATCACTGCTGATCCCCAAACGGTAACTCATTGCCAAAATTTCAAAGGCATCACTGTTAGCGCAGGAAGGACTGGGGCATTTCCAAGGCTGATGTTGCTGCCACTGTTCTTGCCAGTTCTGTGCTGGCACCAAGCTAATGGAAGCTTCAGCTCTTTGATTCCCAGCAGGCATTAGGAAAACCTCTTTGGTTTTAATGTTGCTTATTGGAGATTCCTTAAGAAAGGATTTGAGCAGCTATCTGGAAGCCAGTCAGAGTAAATGGATATCCTAGCTCATTGTCCTTGAACTGAATGCATATATTTCAAATACATTTCGGTTCTGAATCCTATAGTGAACACAGCTTAGATTCAAGCAGAAATACCAGACAAATTCTAAAGCAATTTTTTTAACACTGGGAGGCAGCTCTTGCAATCATGGAAAAATCTGAGCTATAGCACTGTAGAAGTTTGGTTTCAGATTCCATCCTAGCAAGAAATAGAAAGCTCACAGAGGGAGGCAGTACAGTGTTCATACCCTTTCCAGTTACTCTCTTTAAGTGTAGGGGAAGCCTCTGTTATGTACCTTTTGAGGTGTTGAGAAAAGGAAACAATTTAGTTCAACAAAAGCCTACTGCATTTTTGTGACTGATTATTGAAATCCATCCCATGCTAATGTTCAGTGCACACACATATAATTTGTTAAAGAAGGACTCCCTCTCTAATTCTCCTCATTCTGGATGTCAGAACTTGGATCTTAATAGTTCAGTAGGTGGGGCACCTGGGTGGCTCAGTCGGTTAAGCGGCAACTTCGGCTCAGGTCATGATCTCCTGGTTCACGATTTTGAGCCCCACATCGGGCTCTGTGCTGACAGCTTAGAGCCTGGAGCCTGCTTCAGATTCTGTATTTCCATATTTCTCTCGGCCCCTCCATTGCATGCTCTGTCTCTCTCTTTGTCAAAACAAAACAGAACAAAACAAACATTAAAAAATTAAAAAAAAAAAAAGTAGGTCAGTAGGATACATCCAAGTGTGGACTCTAACTAACAAAACCTCAAAAGGTTCTTTCCTTGAGAACTTCCTAAAGAGGACTACAATAAGACTAAGGCCTCATTCCATGATATTGAGGGCTCTGAGAGACCCTGCAAGGTTTGTTTCTGGCTTTGGTGTCCTTATTATTAATCTCTGATAAGTCTAAAGCTTTTCTTGTCAAACCCAGGAGGGATATAATGTTGCAATTCTGTGTACTTAACTTGAATACTCTTAACTTGAATATTCTTTGAAGTCTCTCCATTAGCCATGCTCTGTCAGAAGAATCAGATATCTTTTGGTTCTTTAGAAACTTTGAGGAAAGGAAGAGTTATATAGTCATTTTGATTAGAAAAATCTATTCTAACTTGTAACGAGAGTTAAACATGGATTTTCAGACTATTTCAGGGGTCAGAGCATTAAACATCTCTGAGGCAATAATAGCTTTTGCTATTTCTGTTTAATCCTTCCATTTCTAATACTACAATGGCTCACATTATGACCATTGCTAGCCAGCAATGGCAGATGGGTTGAGAGAAACTGACAATATAGTTTATTCAAATAGCATGCTCATGTTCTGCATTGGAATGGACAAATACTCATTTTCCACTTCCCCTTAGTAGTTCTTATCTTGATGAATAATAGCACAATGGTCCATCTAGTCTGCATTCAGACTCCGTGCCTCTCTCCTGGCTTCATTTTTTACATCACACTAGGTTCAAACAGTCCTAATGTCTCATAAATTCACCCTCTCTTATCTCCAGCCCAAAGTGCCTGATTTCAGGCTCTTATAATTTCCTATCTGAACAATTGAAGCAGCTTTGTATTGGTTCTAACCTACTTCCAGTCACACCCTGTGAAAGCCATGCTAAGTGTTTCTATAAAAGAGCTATAAATAAATAAATAAATAAATAAATAAATAAATAAAATACTTCACCTTTTAAAAGTTTTCTTGGTTTCCTCAAAATATAACAGTATGTCTCTAACTGTGAGCTTTGGGCCTCCTACATCACAGTAAATTTGGAATTTGCTTTTACAAGATTCCCAGGTGATTCATATGCACTTGAAACATTTAAGAATTACTTATGTAAATGATGACATCCTCAATGTTTATAAAATCCTGTAAAATCGAGCTTGTGTATGCAGCATTGCCTTGTACCATGCAATTATACCTGTGTTACCTTGTACTCATATTGAACCATATGTAGGTCTGGAAGCATGGTCATTGGTTAGGAAAAGTCTTCATTTTGGTCCACCGAAGGATTGGCATTTCTGGGCCATTCAAAGTTCTTAGTAGCTTGCCAGTTTCAGCTGGTTAAAACAGGTTACTTGTTAAAATGTAACTACTAAAATTTTTAAATTATATTCGAGGTTTGCCTCATATTTCTTTCCAGTAGCACTGCTCTAGTATATACTAAAGTTGAACATAGGCATATCTTATGCCCAGCAGTCACTCCTTGATATATATGCAATAGTGCTGACATATCCTAAAATGTTCACAGATGCACTGTACTAAATAGTAAAGAACTAGGATTGTGATTTCTTGGGATCTCTATCTTCTACAACAGTCAAAGACAACCTATAAATCTTTGTTGAATGAGTGACTGAATAGCTGTTACCAGCCTATCTGTATGATGGGGGTGGGGGGGTTAGGGGCGGCAGAGGTGGACCTTAAAAGTAGGGGGATTTTTTGTGCTGAGAGAAGATATCCCAGTAGCTGTCTCCTCTGGAGGTAAGAAATAAATGCTTACTGAAAGCATGAATGGACATTCCTTCCATGGCAGACAATACATTAAACAGATTCCATACCCAAAATTTCCCTTTCTTTTTTTTTTCCAAATTATTTTTTACTATAAGCAATATCCTTATATATATATTTTGACCTACCTGTCAAGTGTCTCATGGTAAATTCTTAGGACTAGAATAAAAGAGAATGCACGTTCTACATTTTGGTACCTGTTTGCAATCAGAGATGTTCCTTTAAGCTCACAGGAGCTTTTGTAAAGCACATGAGGACCAACACTGCCCCTCCGGGGGATCCCCAGTCTCTTGGCAGTGTGCACTCAGCAATACATCAGCTCCAGCCACCTTCCCAATACTCATGTCCTGTGTCTTAAGGGTGAGAAGACGAGCCAGAAAATGCAGTATTTGTGTCTGAGAAAGCTCCAGGTTTCTGAACTGCTGATGAAATAATAATATCTATTCACAACGAAGTTCTGGGTATAAGGATAACGATTACTTATGATACCTTATTACAAAGTTGTATTATACCTGCTCAGACTGAGACAAAAGAATCAGTCTGGGCAACCAATGTTCTCCCAGAGCTAGACAGTTCCATGGTTCCCAGTCTTCCCCCACTGAGCTCCTTTTTGCATCCCAAGAGCCACACCAAGCCCATATTCTTAGACATTTGCTTCCCAGTAGGAGCTTCCTTTTAGGCTATAGAGGAAATTTATTGCTTCATCCTGGCACCTTCTTTCTTCTGGGAAACTCCTTCAAACCTTGTGATCCTAGTTGGAACTGTCATTCCCCTGGATACAGGGACTCATAGTGTGTGACTCATAGTGGTGATGGTGTCAGCAATGGACTTGAGACCCAAGCTGGGTCAAGTAGAATTCTCCTTGAAATGTCCCTCTCAGAGCACAATAGGCTGGAGGAAGAGGATGAAGATAGGATGCAGAGCAATGCTGAAACAAGTTATGGGGAGATAGCAAGAGACAGAGAGAGAGAGAGAGAGAGAGAGAGAGAGAGAAAGAGAGAGAAGAGAGGAGAAATTGATTCCTGATAGCTTTGAGCCCTGGGTCCCAAGCACTCTTGAGTCTAGCTCCTCATGCTCTTTTTACAAAATGACATGCAGTGCTGACATCAGCAAGTTGTGTAACCTCTCAAAGCCTCAGTGGCTTATGACGTCCAGTATGAACTGGCCCTACCTATATCCTCGGTCTACCTCATTTTGTGTAACTTGCCTTCTTAACCCACTACTTTGCAGTATTCGCCTTCTTTCAGTTCCCCCAAATCACCAACTCATGTCCACCATAGGGGCTTTGCACCAACCATTCTCATTGCTTCTTTCTCCGTTGCCACCTGAGCCTTGCATGGATGGATTTCCTTCTTTCCTTCCTTCCTTCTTCCCTCCCTCCCTCCCTCCTTCTCTGCATCTTTCTTTCTTTCTCCCTTGTCAGAATTAGAATGACTTCCATAAACACCAAACAATTTGAAATAGTGGCTGCATCATTATGTATCATATCACCCTTTAAATTGATTGCATAGTGTGTAACAAAATCTGATAGTATTTATTTATTGGTGAGTTTGTATGTGGTCTTGTTTTTCCCACTTGACCATGAGCTTTCTGAATATAGTTCCTGGCACAGGATGAAAACTCAGTAGATACTCTTTGGATGAAAAAGCGGTAATAATAATAGAACCACTCAATATTTACTTTGACTTATTCTTTGCCACACACTGTTCTAGGCATTATCTGGGTTAATAAATTAAATCTTTGCAATGGTCCTATATGAGATTAATACTTTTACCATCCCATTTTACAGATGATGAAACTACAATACAGAGAAGTTGAAACCCTCACAGAACAATGCTTTGAGCAAAATAGAAATTTTGAATATTTTTAATATTTCATGTGTTGATCAATAGAGAGGAAGATACGTGAATAAACAGGAGGAAGAGAAGTGAAGAGGATCCAGGGCATTCAAAAAGTAAGGATGAGCTCTAATAGAACATAAAGGAGAGAAAGGATTGAAACAGAAAATTAGTTTCCAGAGCTGCCATCACAAAATACCAGAGACTGGGTAGCTTAAACAACAGACGTTTATTTTCTTATAGTTCTGGAGGCTGAAGTCTGAGATCAGGGCATTGGTACGTTTGGTGTCTTTGATGCCTCTCTCTTTGGCTTATAGATGGCCACTTTCTAGTTGTGTCTTCACCTGGGCATCCTTCAGTCTGTATGGTCTGTGTACTAATCCCCTGTTTGGATAGGACACCCATCATATTGGATTAGTGCCACTCATATAGCCTCACTTTAATTACTTCTTACAGGTCCTATCTCTAAATAGCGTCATGTTCCGAGTTACCAGGGTATAGGGCTTCAACATACGAATATTGAGGGAACACAACTCAGTCTGGAATAGAGAAAAAAAGAGGACATAGGTAAAATGTAAAAATGAGTAAAGGTAAATGGAATTAAGGAGGGAAGAAGGCTGGGGTATAGACCTTAAGGTATAAAAGAAATTCTGCATAATTAGAATATATTATATAGGAAACAAAGCCAAGAAAAAGAGGTCAACAAAGAAATAATAAAATATATCAATGTGTTCAGTGAGTGGGATAAAAGAATAGTTTCACAAAGATGAATTAGAATGAATAAAAGATTAACACAGAAAAAAATAAGGCAGATGAGGGACAATGATGTAAAAATACCTCCAGAGAAGGAAAGGAATGAAAAAAAAAAAAAAAAGACATCCAGTTGTACAACACACTGGGTTTATGCTGGATTTCGTTCCTGTTTTGTTTTGTCAGATGACCTATCACTTTGTAAGGTCGAATAGTGCAGGACATGATTTCTAGAACTAAAGGCTCCACTAATTTGAAATATTCTAAGCAGGCAATGCTGATATTGGAAATACTGTGGAGATAGCGTAAGGAATACTTTCCTATATGACGGTACTGATCTGTGTCATAAGAGAAAGTATATCAGCGGCATTTTACAAAGCTTCGGGGGGCTTTAAAAAGCAAAGAAATTGAGATGGAGTTAGCTGGATTCCGACAGCAGATTTAACAGGAGATACTGTTCTGCCACCACTCTCACCCAGGGAGTTCAATTTCAACAGTGCTAATCTTTCCATAGTGGTGTAAGTTTAAATTTTGTGCCCCTAAGGAAAAATTTCCAAAGTAATTCCCATTGAACTTGCCTCCCAGAAATCCTTACTTTGTGTGCTATCCAGGTACCACACATGCCTCTTCAACAGCGACTGAAACTCTCTCCATTCATTGACATCCGTTTGACATTTCAGATGCCAAATTCTCTGTTCCAACAGGGTTAATTAAATAAAGTTTCTATTGTTTTATAAGACTTCTGGCATGGATTTTTAAGACCAAATTATTATTTTCTTTTCATTTTTATTTTAATGTAATTTTGCCTAC
Organism: Prionailurus viverrinus; assembly: GCF_022837055.1. Taxonomy (NCBI): domain Eukaryota; kingdom Metazoa; phylum Chordata; class Mammalia; order Carnivora; family Felidae; genus Prionailurus; species Prionailurus viverrinus. The sequence goes on from NC_062565.1 coordinate 82,242,177, forward strand.
CTCATTTTCTGGTTTCTGGTATTGCAAATGAATATAATGCTTTCCAGTATAACTTGAGGTTTCCTTTATTTTAGCTATGTTGAAGCACATCAATGTAACCATTTTTATTTTATGTTTTCTCCCATGATAGTAAGTATCTTTCTTTTCTGACTAGGCATATAAAAATAGTGCAAAAGAGTCTGTGAATAAAAGAATAATAATTTACAATGTAATTTTTTCATTTATTTAAAAGTGAGGCTAGATTTGTTCTAGTTCCAGGTTAGCTTGGAATTTGGAATGTCATACATTTATTGTATCTACCAGTGTTTCTTTAATTTAGAGTTTCTGAACCACCTGCATCAGAATCAGTTGGGGTGCTCTGAAAAAATGGAGATTTCAGGGACACACTCCTTATCTATTGAACCAAGACGTCAGAGGTGAGAACCCTACAATAAAATAATCTTCCCAGGTGACCCTAAGGCTTATTAAATTTTGAGAACTACTGGCATATACTTTAAATACAAGAACTAAAATTCAGTTCCAATAAATCATCCTACTCAAATATCAAATACTTTATTGTAATTTGTTATACATGTGAATTTCACATACATAAAAAATATTTTTGTCTCCTTAAAATTTCTTTGACATGATTTTCAACTTTACATTTATCTGCTTTTCTCATGAACATTTGGAAAACTTTTTTTCTTTTTGCTTTACAGACTTTACTATAACAAGATAATATCAATTTAATGAACCTAGAGTAGGTTACACATACAAGCAAAATCAAAACAAACACTTCGTGTCTGACTATAGACTTGACTGAACAGAGGTTGGTTTGCACAGTGAACCTTGATATATTAATTAGATGGGAAGACTCAGGTCTTTTGAATCAAGACAAATTTGCTCCATTACACATAGCATCCAAAGTCCATATAAATCCTTTCTTTCTTCAAAACGTGGCAATGTTGGGGAAATACAATTGAAAACAGTATCTTCCTTCAACCTTGAGATTGTCTTTACAAAAGTAGTAGACAAAAATTACAAAATTACAAAAAATTTTCATTAAAAATTATTTTTAATTATTATTTTAATGATTGTATTTTAAATTCACTCTCAGGGAATAATCATTAAGTCAGAATGTGATGCAAATCATGGGCAATCACGAAGAGATTGCAAGGACAGAAAAAATCGCATCCTCTTCTACAGCCCAACAGATACAACCTATTCTATATATGTTTTCAAGATAAACAGTTAACTAGTTCTGAGGTAAGAGGACTTGACACACATAGTTCATCCTAATTTTACTGGGTAATTGACATAGGATCTGTATCAGCTAATGGGCTTTACCCAAAGAAAAAACAAACTTCTCTTATTTTTGTCAGGAGGTAGTTTTCACAACTTGAGCCAGGTGCCCACTGAAGTTAGGCTCCTCCCTCCCACACACTCAAATAAGGGTGCTATATCCCTTGATGTTTACCTTTCAAAGAGATCCTTCCTCCTCTAGAGGAAGGCATTCACGGTCTTAAAGGGCCTATCTAGTTTTCAAAAAGAATTTTAAAGAGAGGAGAAAATACAATTTTAAGTTTTCTAAAGTAAATGCTCTACAAAAAAGGGAGGAAAGAGCAATCTCTTTGCCCTTTTTTTTTTTTAACAGGGAGATGTTTTATTTTTAGTTTGTATTTGTCCTTGCAGTAACTATCGCCCCTAAGTGTGAATTCTTAATTAAGAGTGATGAAACGGGTACATCATCAGATAAAGGCTTTTTTGGACTGCTTTTGCACATGTATCATTAAGTTTGCTATTTCCAAGTTTTTTTCCCTGATTTCCCTTAAGACCAATGGTCTATATTTGTAGGACAAGTGGCTGGGGTTATCAACAGTCAACACTTTGTAGTGATAAACCTGGCACTCAAGGGAACAATTAAATTTATAAACTTGCTTCCTTATTCTATCATGTCATAGCAGTAGAAATACATATTAATGATGTTCAGTTATATGGGGAAATGAACATTACTGATGTTCCACTGGTTCTTGACCCTTAGTCACTGGTTTCGAACTCAAAACTGGACCATGGAACTTCCATTTTAAGAATGTGTGTTCAGTACTGAGAAAGCCATAAATATTTGCCAGGAGATTTGTTCAGAAAAGGGCACTCACAAACGTGACATTTCACTTGGAAGGGTGCTCATGTGGATGCAACTGGAGCATTCTGGACCATCTTTCATGGTGATGCTTGAATCCTTTGCCTTATAAGGAAGCAAGAGATACTTGTACAGTGTTACTCCCACTGCATTCCTTTGGCTTTCTGCATAGATGTGCATCGCGTCGTTTTCTCACTCCACTCCAATTCCCATCTCTTTGAAAAATGAGCAATATGAACTGGTTGGGGCCAGAGGGGAATGCTTCCAACTTAGCAAGTGGCAGTGGGATAAGAAGGGGCCCCATTAGACTCAAGATGTTTACTCTTAAAGGGTTGGTTCCCAAGGAGTTGGAGAGATAGTTCTTGGGCTTCAGTCAAAGAAAAGAATAACACAGCTGCCCTCAGCAAGGGGGAATTCCAGCATAATGGATTGGCAATGGAAACAGTTTAAACCAATATAAATATAATAGCCACCCACTGAGAGGCAATTTACACACACCAGGCCAACCTTACAGTGGTGTGCCTGGCCTGCTGGCCTGCATAATCCACCCAGGAGTATTTTATGAAGACTGATACTGGGAAAATGGATGGGGAGAGAATGGAGAGTAGGGGGACCAGGCGGCTCCACATGTCACACTGAAACCACAAGCTCCTGCTTCAGGGCACTTCTACTTTTGTGCCACAAAAGGAGTGACATCTGTCCTTGCTTCTTCTTTAAGAAGTAATTTTACTGACCTTGATTTTAGTTCTGGTTGTGCCCCAAAATGGCTAACGTGGCTTGGGATATGTTATTTTCTCACTCTGCTGCAGTGAGAAAATAAGGGGTTAACTAAGAGAGTCAGTCAAGAAGAGTGACAAGACATGGACTCTGGAGCTTGGTTCTCTGGATGCCATTCCAAGTGTAGCAGGATTCTTGCACAGAGGGATGGGTGCACTGAGGCCTTTCTTTCTAGGAAGCAGCTTTATTTGTGCTAGCACGGGCTCAGCGGGCTAAGACCCAAAAGGCTGAGCCCCGAGCACAGTGGGGTGAAGCATTTTATGCAATTTCTACCTGTTTATCTCCCATATATGGTGACATATATAGTCTGGACACAGTTCAAGTTACAGAGTCCTGTCAGAGCTATCCATACAGGTATAGGAGTTGACTGGGCCACCTTGCCTTCCTTTGTTCTGAGAAGGCCTCCACTACAGAGGCCTAAGAATCTCTACCTCTATTGCAATAGCACTTCTCATGGGGGCTTTGTGACCCTAGGCAAGTTTCTTAACCTCTCTAAGCCTTACTTTTGATCATTCATAAAAAAGGAATAATAACATTTTTCTCACATGCTTCCTAGAAGTATTAAAGGAGATATCTGTGTAAAACACTTTCATCATGCCAAGCCCATGATGAGTGTTCATTCACTGTTAACCCTTATCGTCAGAGACTTCTAAGATCTCTTCCTACTCCTAATATCTACAATTTTTATAATGTTTTGTCATTTCTAATTTATAGTCCAGTTTTAATGCCTAAGGGAAATTCTCTTTAAGAAGTCTATTGATAGTTATATTTTCTGGCTTTATATTTCTAGAAAAAAATATTTTATGCTTTCGATTCTAACCATTAAACATTGATTCAGGAAATCTCCCTTTTTCCCACTATACATTCCATCATATTTGCCCTGGATTTGTTTATACCTCTCCTTACATTTCGGAGGCTGCCTGAGCAGTAGTCATGTTTTGCTAGATAGTGATTGTGCAAGTTTCTAAATGTTAGGAGTATTCCCCAGGGCAGTTCTGTGAGTGGATCTACATGAATTAGACACTTGAAAAGAAATCTATCTCATTAAATTTAAGATTTACTCTACCTAAACTACTACTTAGCCAATTAATAACTAAAGAGAGATGAGTATAAAGTATTTTTACAACTGTCATCAGCATCACAGTGAATGGGGTGAAAAATAAGAAGGTAGATGCTGAAAACTTGATCTGGAACATGTAAGAGGAACATGTACATGATTTATTTTGCTTCCCAGAATGAAATGAAACAGAGATACATTACTGTCTGTAGCTTAGGACATGCTGTAAAATTGAAAATGGTATACATTTTGTAAAATGATATAGGCTTCCCATATATTCTGGTAGTTCATTTTTTTAAGTTTTCAACAATGAAAAAAAGTTGACTCCATTTTATTTTCATCATAAAATAAGAAAGAAATTAAAAAATAAACTTTACAAATAAACTTTGTAAAACTTTTAAAACTTATTATTTTTAAAAAATTTTTAATGTTTATTTATTTTTGAGAGAGAGTGAGAGACAGAGCATGAGTGGGTGAGAGGCAGAGAGAAAGGGAAACAGAATCCAAAGCAGGCTCCAGGCTCTGAGCTGTCAGCACAGAGCTGGGCATGGGGGGATTGAACCCTCAAAATGTGAGATTATGACCTGAGCTGAAGTCAGATGCTTAACTGACAGAGCCACCCAGATGTCCCAAACTTTTTAAAATTATTGTGTTCGTAATAAAATATTACTAACATGAAATCCCTACAACATATCTCTAGTGTCCCTTAATATAGATTTTCATTTTTGTAAACAAATAATGCTAGGTTAGGCTTTGTGTAGTCTAATTTCTTACAAAAAGGAATTTTGGGTGTGGTGTTGGCCTTGTAACCAGAGCATTAATAACACTATTTATTTACCTGTGTTAATCAAACATTTTTGTGGAGTCTAATGAGCACCTTAGAACTCTGATCATCTTTTTGGAGACTGACTGGTTAATTTTAAATAAACTTCCACCATGTCATTTATTCTTTATGTTTGCATGAAAGTGGCATGCAACTAGGAAGGAAATTGTAATGTATGTTAAACACCACTTTTACCAACCTGAATTTTCAGTTAATGAGAATTTGTGACTAAATAGCGTTCTTGATTCTGTGATTGGTAATAACTGTCTGATATTCAGGTACAGCCCCTCATCCAGCTGTAAGTAATGCACCTGATATTTCTGGAGGTGAGAAGAAAACATTAAAGATGCTCCACAGCCAAACACTCCTCCTGGAGATATTGTATTTAAAAAGTATAAACCATATACACTCTATGCATGTGTATATCTGTATTGTGTGTATTTATTTCAGGGCTGTTTATTAAAAGTGTTTCTTTGTGACACTTGGTTAAACAATTGTAAGCATCAGGCAAAGAGTTCACCTTTCCTTACAAAGAATCTCAGAAGGCCAGGGAAGGTCTTTATTTATAAGTCACAGTCTGGTTCCCCACAGTGTTCATATCCAGATTTGTGGGAGACGTTGGACCAAATTTTCATTTCAGCACCGTAATCAGAGGGAGAATTCTCTCTGAAAATATGTATGTTTGTGTGTATATTTGTGTGGAGGAGGTGGGGGTGAGTCATATACTCTGAAAATTAGAGCTTTTGATCCCGTAAAGTCAATGAATTCGTGAAGCTGAAAACTTTTCCATAAAGATTTTCCTTTCTTTTGACTTTCCAATCTAAAAACAAGACAAGCAATCCTTTATTATGTTTAATTCCAGCAAATTATGTGAAAATGTTTATAAGACATATTTGAACAGAAAAGTACTTTCAAGTGACCCAGTTGAGAAAATCACAACCTTTCTAAACATTTGTAATATTTAAGGGACCTGATAAGTTAAAATGATTGGTTACAAAATAAATTTCTGACCAAGCAGCCAAAGTATTAATTAGAATAATACTGTCACAAATTTGGAGAGAATAGGAACAGATTCATCTGTAGTTTTAGCATACAGAAGATAAATTTCAGTGTAATTTTTCATATTTTCTGGTTTCCACTTTACCCACTAAATTCCATGCTCCTCTCCTCACTAAAATTTGTGTTTGTTTAGGTTAACAATCTGTAAAGCAGTACTGGTCCTGCCTCAATACATTATGGAGTTTAGACACTATTCATACACTCAATATCCTTTTGTATGTTACTCAATATCCTTTTGTAGACATTTGGAGAGAAGTATAATCTTTAATTTAAAGCCACAGTGATCTGGGTAACAGAAATAAAGAGGTTAAAATTGGTCTAGATGTGACATGACTACACTATTTACCATCATCTTGGCAACTGACAAGTGATTGACAACAACACTTGACAATGACATGATTTTCCTAATGTGTTGATAAGAGATGAAAGGGGTAATTTTCAATAAAAAAAGACTTTCTGGGTTTCCAAAACCTGCATTCTAGAACTAATCAGAAAATCCTGTTGCTGCAACTTTTATTGAGAGAAAATTTACGAAATACTGAGGTGAGAAATTATTAAGTCTTGGGAGATGTTTCAAATAATTTTATCTTCATTTTTTTCATTACGCATCCTTTGTAATTTACTCTTTAAAATGATTTTTAATTCTAAAAAATTAATGCAAATAAAAATGTAAGATGACCAGAAATTTTCCAAAAGGAGGAAGAAAACTGAATAGATGTCAAGAGGCCGTTCGCATAAGTGAATTACTATAGTTAGACCCTCAAAATGACTATAAGTTTTCTAGCAGGAAAGGCAAGAAGATAAACACATTGGTTTACACATTTTCTTTTTTCTTGTCTGACAGAAGAAAATAAACATTTGTCTGTAGAAACGAACTTTTTCCCGGGACTAAATTTTAGGAGAAATTTATCATGTTGTTCCTTGTGTAAGAGGTGCTGAATAACATAATAGACAATGTCTGCAAGAAACAAAAATACTGTTCAAATGGACAGTTTTGGTATTGATTCACTTTACAGGCTGAAAACATAACATTAAATTGTACTCAGTGAAAGCCTTTCTGCAGGGGATAAGAGGAAATGGCTAAGGTATTCCACTTTCTGATGATTAAACTTGATAGTGAGGATAGCACCTCGAGACTAGGAGAAGGGATAGTTAACATGCCTATTAGACTGCCTCCAACATCATATGTCTTATAAGAGCCTTTGGTCTGCATTGGGTGACAGTTAACTCATGACTGAATTCTCAGAGGTTCCTGCAGTGCAGGTAGTCTATGTTGTGTGCTAAAGTTAAAAACTTATAGTTAAGAAGGAAAAGTGGTTACTGAATTGAGAAAGTTTAAGAGAGAAACTTATATTCTTGCCTAGACAGAAGGTCAACTCGATTCATCTTCAGTTGTAGGAATAGGGTTACCTAAAAGTGGTGCCAATCTTTTTCAGGAAAAACAGTGTTTTATTTTGTAAAGCATTTCAAAGTGTATTTGGGCTGAACCTCTGTGTTCAGTGCTTCATTGCAGAGACAAGATGACTTCAGGATGAAACGTATTTATGGCAAATGTTATCAAAAACTCTAGTCCACTGGGGGTGAAAAGTCTTTCCATGGTCCTTGTAGGATGTCTGATTTTAAGTCAATTATTCACATAAGTGATGGAAGAAATTAATCCAACTTCAGGTTTCATACTACTGATACGGAACATTGAAGTAGAGCTGACAAGGAGGCAATGTCTTAGGAGTCAGAGAAACTTCGAATCCTGGCCTAACTCTCCTTTGTTTTCTGATTGTATGCAATTTAATCTCTCTAAGTGTCAGCTTTTTTTTTTTAATGAAAAATGCACACAGAATACGTTTGAAGCATGAAATGAAGAATGATGTATAGTTTGCCCATATTCAACAGTGACTATTTCCCACATCCCACATCTCATTTGGCAAGTACCAGTTAACTTGCTTCTAAAGACTAAGATAGTAAGGCTGAGAAAATAAAATACCATCGCAGCTAGTTATACTGCTTGCCATTCAACACGGCCATTGCCCCTCTCCACTCTACCCCTCCAATAGGTTAGTTGTTTATTGGAAGGACTCATACAAATATTGTATTTTATCATATATCATATCATATCATATCATATCATATCATATCATATATCATATTTATTTTTTATCTTATTTTATCATATGTGCTGAAATCATAGAAGAAGCCAGTGTGTCTCAAATTTTGGATGCTAAATCAAATACCTAAGGATCACTGAGGGTGTTTGTCACACACCTTGTCACTAAGTCAATCCCAATGATTTTAAATCTGGTTACCAGGAATCTCGTAAACAAACGCGCTAGAGTTTGAGAATATCTGTAGTCAGTTGTGAAATGTCTGAATTCCAACTCCAGGGAGTAAACTCCACAGAGCAACATCTGTAATAATCCTAATCGCCTCTCCGCCATTATAATAACAACCCACATCCCATAATATGCAGTGGGGAACATAATCAAGAAATAGGATGATTATGCCTGCAGATGTCATCTTTAAGCTCAATGTGAAAGAATATGTTTTCAGACGTTTCTTACCAATATACCCCATCTTAATACTCAAACAATACAATGTTATGGGAGCAGGGGGTCTATGTGCCTTTCCCCTTGAATCTGAGTGGGCCTGTTACCATAGCCGAAATAATTCTGTGTGATTTCTGAGGCTATCAAAAGGTATTATTGTTTCCACCATTTACTCATGGGATGACTGTCCCTGGAACTCAGCCACTACATTACAAGGAAGCACTTGGAAAGGCCATCATCTATAGGTGCTTTGACAACAGCCCCAGGTAAAGTTCCAGCTGACCATACATGAAAATAAAAGGGCCTTCATTTGTTTCCAGCCCCTAGTCTTCAAGCCACCCCAGATGACACTAAATAAAATGCGTGAAGAAAATAAATTCCAGATTTATGAGCAAAATAAATGCCATCATTGTTTTAAGCCGCTGCTAAGATTTGGAATAGTTTGTTATGCATCGGTAGATAAAAGGGATAGCAAAATTGTACGTGATTGCTTTTGTGAGTCCCCTCTAGCAATGTTATTTTCGTCATGTGGATATCTGGTTTACTCTGATCTGAGATCAATTCATTGAATTGGTATCTGAAATTTCTACTGTAAGTTTGAGATTTCATAAGGGCTGGATTGTGCAAATGACATTACATGGCACCATTACAGTAAATATATAAAGACGGCTAATTGTATACCCCACTTGTGAAACAAAACTGTTAAGTTATGTAAAATAAAAGGCAGTATGGGATTGAATCTCACAGCTAAAGGTTAGGAAAAACTATATTAAAGAGTTGAAAAAGGTAATACCTGAATAAATGTAAGAGAAATACAGGATAAATTGGTGAGAACAGATTGACAAAGAGAAGCTGAATCCAGTTCCATTTGAGAGGCTCTCTTTTTAAGTCTCTTCCCCCAATAAGCAAAGCATTATTCTAGGGCCTGGGGAAATCCATAACTGGATCTGATATTCCCTGCCCTTCAGGATCCCACATTCCAGTGGGAAGATATATAGGCATATGCATACGTATTTCTAAGAGAGTTCATATTTATGAAGGTCATAATATAAGCATGAGAATAGGAAAGAAAGATACATGCCAACAATGCAGATCAGTATCACAAAGTTTAGGTAAAATTTGACAAGAAGATATTTTGTAAAGAGGGACGGATATGCCTTTGAAGGTAGTACTGACTTGAAAAATAGAAGAAAGGCAAAAGGATGCAGGTTGTGCTTAAGGAACGTTTATTGTTAATTATGACCTGGATTGGGTTGGCCAGTTGGTCAAAGAATTGTGGGGAAAGCTTAAGGTCTTTACTGACTTAAACAAATGTTTTTGTTTGTTTGTTTTTTATGGGGAAGCCAAAAGTTTAGAAGGTAGATGAAGGGGAAAGAATTTGTTTTAATGATAATAACCAAGCTAGTGGTACAAAGTACAGATTAGAAAGTGTTGAGGCAGAAAAACCCGTTAAGAAACTCTTGCAATAGTGAAGTCAATAAGAACCTAAATTAGAGCAGTGGCCAGCAGAGGAAATGTAAGGAATAAAATAGATGGAAAAGATGTTAAGAGAGGAGATCTGATGGGGTCTGACGATTGATGGCCAGTCAGGGTTCAGTTTGTGACAAAGAGGGAATGGACAGATTATGACACCGTTGACAGAAAAGGTCTGTTGGTTGGGTGTCCTTGTGTGTTGTGTATATGGATGGACGGCCTGTGTGGTATCTCTCTCCCTAGCTTTTGAGCTGCTTCTACTATGTTATCATAGAGGTTATTCAGTAAATATTTGCTGAATTTGATTTAAATGGGGAAAAAGAAGGAAGAATGGCACTAACATTCATGGAAAGACAGTGATATACCTGACGTTTATGTGCTAGGGGCTTTACACATATACAGAATGCAATCTTTTGAACAATGCTATGAAGAATGATTATCCCTATTTTACAGGTGGTGAAACTAAAGTACAAGCTGGCTACGTATAGTAATATGTCTATTAAGTAGTTAGGAATTAGCAGGGCTGGCAACAGCATCCCTGTTTATCTGGCTGCATGGATTGTGGTTTCGCTTCTCTAGCACAAAGATCTTTCTGCAAAATGATCCACTGCTGGTGATTTTCCAACATCTGTTCCCTGCAGGCCCACACACATACAAATTGAATGCTAAAGATTAAGAGTAACTTGGATCTAACATCATCACTATCTCTCCAATCATTAAGTTACCTATTGTGTTACCTCTTGGTGGGTGGCGCTAGGGCAGAGGAGCATTTCATAGATTTCAGATCACTTCCATGTGCATTTGATTTTCGACCAAGCCTAGAAAAGATTTCACTATTACTCTGAGAATTGATACACAGAGAAAGGCATACTAAATCTTACAAAATATATTAACCTAATGTTTGAGAAAGTCAGAGACTCTCCAAGAGAATATACATCCCAAACAAGCTACTTGATAAATTAAATGAACTTTTCCATAACAAAGGGCCACGACTGTATTTGTGTGAATTTGTGTAAAGAACCAAAAAATACGTATTATTTTATAAACACCAAAAGGAAAAATAAAACACTAAAAACACATGACTTGGGTGTTTAGAATTATAAATATATCTGTTCTGTCATAAAATGTCATGACTCAAAATATGCTAGGTATATATTTTGTGGACAGACAATCAGAAAGCAGAAGGCAGGTTTTGAAGGAAGTGGAGAAAACAAAACAAAATTCAAGCAGACTACCAAAGAAGAGTACATCTATTCATTGTAGAATATCATCCCACAATTAATCTCTTTCAAAAGACATTTAAATGACTTTTTACACATAGATTTTGTACAAAACAGTGCACGTTTCATGTTTCTGGAATGCCTCTGTGTTCTGGACTAGTGGAAGATATTATCTATGGTTTTCTCAGGTCAGAAAAATTACAGAGTATTACAGACTGTTTACTTATTTAGTAAAAGCCATCATGTGCCTGGAAGGTGTAGACCTCAGCATATTCTAAATAGACCTAGAATCCAAGATAAGTAACACCCTCTGGGTAAAATCAGACGACCTATGTGCTGGGAAATGGGGCATAACAATTCAATATTGCTTTCTGATATCAGTCTTTACATTTCTTTATTGAAACTTTGACACTATTTTTTATAATCCAGTCAGTGATGACAATACATCAAAAATGTTTTGCCCTGAGGTGTATGTTTTTATATGTGTGTGTGTGTGTGCATCACACACACACACACATATGTATATATATAGTGTGTGTGTATGTATATACATATACATATATATGTATATATATATGTGTGTGTGTATATATATATATATATATATATATATATATATTTGCACTGAGAGTCTAAAATCTTCCATACTTGCTCATAAAATCTGCCTTACTTATGGATGGATTTCTACAGGTCTATGAATATTGCTTCTATAATAATGATGAGCTTAACACATTTTAGAACATACCATAACAAATATTTCTCTGAAAATATTTATTAAACACATTAACATTTGAGATGCTTCAGCATAATTTAGTATATTGTTATGCTTGTAGTGTTTCACATCTATCATACTTTCCAAGTTTGATTCTTCAGATTTAAGGAATAATAGTGCCATTTTAATTTTTATTATTTTTAAAGAATGACTTTGTCATAACACAACAAATAGGAAGATGTATGTAAAAGCTTAAGACAAAGGGAAGACTATAAATATGTTACTGCTTCTTTACAGGAAAGGCAGTTCTTGGTTTGAACAACCAAGCCACTGATTGATCCTTATCATCTGGGGAAAATATGAGATATTATTAGCATTTGTTTGGAAATATAAGAATACAAGATTACATTTTCATTAACATAAAAACTGACCGATTGGGCTCTTTGCGTGTTGCAGGAAGTGTGCACCAGTCATTTCTCAATGACATACCAGAGTAGGCAGATCTCTGGAGAGGAGAATGACACTTGGACAGGTCCACTATCTGGCCTGAAGTCAGACAAGGGTAAGTGTCAGAACTGAGATGGGAATCCAGCATGCCAAACTTCACACTTCTAGTTTGCTTTACACAGTGTTGAAGTGTTTTGTTTGTTTGTTTTAAAATGTTTGGTCCTTCTACAGGATAATGCAAATCTGTTGGCTTTAAGTCTATAATTATTTTGGGAAGGCTGATGCATCACAACACTTTTTATGGTGTGTTTTCACGTTTCAGGCATTTTAATTACAGATCATATTACCTTTGCATCCAAAGTTACTCTATTTTGTTTTGAGAACATAAAGCTTGCCATTATTTAAGCACTATATTTTACTGCTTTAGGAAATATTAACATTCTTAAGGGGATCTTTTTGCTGAGTTTGGAATACGTAAGAAAATTAGTGTCACATGTAAACCTAAAAATTATATGAGTGATATCTAATTATTATTTACTAAAAAGTGGAAGTTGATAGTCTCTCCAGTTTTACTAGATTTAGTCATTTGGGGATTGTAAGTCTTTTAAAAAAAAATTTAAAAACCCACAAAAGTATACACATGAAGACATTTAATATTCCAGGAAGATAAATTGATATAATGAGAAATTATCAGTAATTTTTCTATCACTTGTTTTCTTTTCCTGTGATCTAAGTGTACATTGTAATTTCTTTAACATACCTATAGTAAACTGTGAGGTACAGTTACTTCCAGTGGGTTTGATCTTATGATGTTAGTCATGATACAAACTTAAAATTTTTAAATGTTGATTAAAAAATGTTGAAGATCAGAAAAGTACAAAACATAGTGTAAGTATATATATATATATATATATATATATATATATATACAAATAGCATGCAGTATATGATATATAGGACATATTATATATCCTAAAGTACAGAGGAGAAGAGAGGGTCTGCTTCTCAAGGATAGGCTGCCAAAAAGAAAAAAGAAAAAGAAAAAGAAAAAGGAAATCCCGATGGGCTAAGATAAGCGAACTCCATTTCTTCATCCAGATTTGCCAATCACATAAATAAGTACAAAGTAATGACAAAGAGTTAAGAGCTCCTCTTCGTGGAAATAGTAGCAAAGGAGAAAGGAAAAATCGTTGTGATATACTAAAAATAAAATCAAAGAATGAATTAAAATTTTAGGTTATTTTTGTATATAATAATGATCTATAAGGGCCTGTTTTTATAATATCTTTAAGATGAAGAGACTTCCCTAGTTTTTCCTACATTTCTTCTTCCATTCCATGTTATGTCAGACAGTCACATACTAATAGTCATAGTATTCTGCGAATAATAGAACTATTTTTTTCTCTAAACTTCGTTGTATTTGAGGAGATCTGGCTTGCTCCAGTCTTATGCTCCTCATTGACAAACTGTCTTAATCTTTTTGCTTTCTCTGCAAAGGCCCCATTTTAAAACCTGATCTTAGTTGCTTTTCTTTTTTTTTTTTTTTTTTAAATTTTTTTTTTCAACATTTATTTATTTTTGGGACAGAGAGAGACAGAGCATGATCGGGGGAGGGGCAGAGAGAGAGGGAGACACAGAATCGGAAATAGGCTCCAGGCTCTGAGCCATCAGCCCAGAGCCCGACGCGGGGCTCGAACTCACGGGCCGCGAGATCGTGACCTGGCTGAAGTCGGACGCTTAACCGACTGCGCCACCCAGGCGCCCCTCTTAGTTGCTTTTCTACAACTTTTTCTTTTATGAGGTTTATCAAAACTTTCTAGAAATATAACTTGGTACCTGAAGAACTCAATAAAGTCCCCAGGGCAGCATTTGTGGCAGAAAAACTGTGTTCTACCTCATTATTTGGATTAATTGATTATATTTAAAATAAATTTTACATAGTGACATGAAAAGCAGCATAAATCAGTTTGGAAAGAATGTACTTAATGATAAGAAATGAAATATAATGCTACGGAAGCTTGCTAATCTGTAATAATGAAATCTACTTCAAGTTATTGTATTTTGTGCATTAACAAGAAAATGAAAAACACAGGATGTGAAATTAGAGGTATCAAGTGTTCTATTTATTTTGAAGGGCTGTTTCACCTATTTATAATACTTCATAATGCATTGGCAAATGCTTTGGTTAAATTTGGGAAATTTTCTCAATAGCATTATCTATTTGGTATTCCATTTTTGCGGACAACTGGGTAAACTGCCAAGGTGGTTCTGTGAAAATTATGAAGATTACCAGATTACTAGAAAGAGTTGTTGAAGTTCCATAGCAGGTGTTATCTCTTCTTGATAAATTTCACATTGGAGGCTGGTATTTTTCGTGTGATATTTAGTGTGTTAAGCAAATCAGCACTCTTCTCTGACTATTCTATTTATATTCAGCATCTCATAATGAAAGCAGTGAATGTATTAGGTCAAAATGAAAAAAATGCCTTTTGTTCCCCAGATATGGGACCTCAACTCGAGTGAATGTTGGTGACTTTAATTAAGCATGCTTGGGAGGAATTGCTCTATTTGAGTTAAATAATCAATCTGTATAAACTTTGTATTTTAAAAAACAATTGATCCTCACTCCCAAACAATTTTGTCCACTATTACATGACTCTTTATTTTCTATATCACATATATGTTTACTTCTATCTCCCTGTCTCTGATTCAAGGCCACATGGGCATGAGACTTCCAGGTTTGATCTCATGCCCTAGATCTTACATGGTGTGGTGTCTGAAGTATAAAAACACTTAAAGACCATCTGCCAAATTAAAGGACAGGGTCAGACCAGCAAACTCAGCACACACACAGTTGACTGTAAAACTGGACCTTTCATTTGCATGTGTTATTAGAATTGGGTCTCCATATAAATGAGAATTTGTTCTCTGTGAGATTGTGTTGGGAAAGTCCTGAACCCCTTCGCTGAACATAGCAGGCCCTGAAATTATCTGTATGAATGTACAAGTCTTTGTGCATGCAACTATAAGGTTTAAAAAAAAGGAATTTAAATGGGAAATGTTTTATTTTTATCACCTCTTAGCATACATTTCCTCGTCCACATAATCAAGTTAAAAGTATCAGCAAGTAGGGATGTATGGATGGCTCAGTCAGTTAAGCGTCTGACTCTTGGTTTCTGCTCAGGTCATGATCTTGCAGTTCGTTGGTTCGAGACCCGAATCAGGCTCTGCCTCTGATTGGAGTGTGGAGCTTGCTTGGGGTTGTCTCTCTCTCTCTCTCTCTCTCTCTCCCTCTCTTTCTCTGTTCCTTCCCCACTTGTGTGTGCTCTCTCTCTCTATCTCTGTCTTTCAATAAATAAATAAAAACTTAAAAAAAATAGATAAAGTATCAGCAAATGGTTTGGAGCTTTGCCTTGTGGGGACCAAGCTGAATGTGGCAAACCATAGGCCGCTGGTCAGATCCAGACCATGAGCTAAGGATGTTTTTAAGATATATGTATTTTTAAGTTTATTTATTTATTTTGAGGGAGAGCATGAACACACGTGAGCAGGGGAGGGGCAGAGAGAGAGGGAGAGAGAGAATCCCAAGCAGTCTCTGCACTGTCAGCTCAGAGCCGATTGTGGGCTGGAACCCATCAACCCCAAGATCATGACCTGAACTGAAATCAAGAGTTGGATGCTTAACTGACTAAGCCCCTAAGATATTCTTTAAAAATAAAGGAAAAGTAGTATACACCCCATAGACCATATGTGACCCACAAAGCCTAAAATATGTACCATCTTGCCTTTCTTGGAAAAATTTTCTGACCCCTAGGCTAGAGGATAGCTACTTTTGTAATACCTGTCATCCCATTAAATGATGCCATCTAAGATCCAAAGTTAAATGACTGCCAGTAATAATGCATTTTAGTACTTTATGAACAGTTACGTACTATGAAATTAATTATAATCTTAAGTATGTTTTATATGTGTTGTTCATGGAGTTTCACTTTTTTAGTTTGGATTGCTCTTGGATACTTAATTCTGGTGGTAAGAATAAGAGTCATGAACCAGTATGAAAACTATGACATATTTCATTCCCATTTAAATCAATATTAGAAACAATGTATCTCTCCAGCTTCATTGTAAACAAGAAAAATGTTATTGCATGTATCATTTGTTTAACTTGATTTTTCTTTCTTTAAAAATCAATGTTTATCACAGAAAGATGTATTATACAAATATTCTAAATGCCATTAAAAACAAGAGGATATTAATAAAACAAATAGATGAGAGAACAAGAGGAAGGAGATGACAACATGTGATTGGTATTTTTGGTTTAATTTACAACTCATCTTATAATAGGAGACTTTCACAGAGCATAAATTTAACTAGTTTCCTATAGACTTCCAGAAATGCTGACCAAATGTCTTTGAGCCCTGGAAAACTTCCATTTCAAGAAAATACACTTTTCATCTTGTCAACTTGAAGGGTTGATTCTATCACACCAATATATCTTGCTCTATGTATTTCCATGAAAAGAAATGGTAGGTCTGTACCTTCCAGGTCTAGTTCAGACCAGATCTAAAAGGTCGTTTAGATGCTCAAGTATCACTTAATATGTAGTGATCAGAGTATATGAAAAGTGGGAGCATTTGGATACACAGTTCATAGTATTTCTTTATTGCAGAACCTTTGTCAGGAGCTATAGATGTTTAGCTCTACAGGGGTTTGGCAGGCCTGGCCGTTTATATAAAAAATGGAGAACAGCCAAGCCAGAAAAGAGTTCTGGAAGCACACTAGCCTCATGAGACTTGTTGTTTAGTTAAGCAGGCTTTTCTCAATCCTGAGGACCTCATATTTGCATTACTAATGGCCCATTTTTAAGGGCATTGGCATTTTAGGTGGATTAAATGACAATTAATGTTTTTCCCTATTTCAGCTGTACAAATTGACCCAGACTAAGTAAAGACCACACCTGTTTTTTCCACATATCAGTTTCAAAGTGTTTATATGTGACTGATATTTAAAAGGCAAATGTATGACTGGACTAGGAATCTAATACAAGTGTGCTCAGCCTTGGATTCCTATCTCTGGCGCTTACTAGCTACATACTCTGAGCAAGGTACTTAAGCATTTTTAGCATCAGTTTCCTAATCTTTGGGATCATTATCATGATACTTCATGGTGTATTAATCAAGTAGGATAAACATTTACCGAGGGCTCATAATATAAGTCAGGAACTCTTCCAGGCCCCCCGGCTATGGCTGTGAACAGGGCAAATCCCTGACTATGTGCAGCTGAGGTCACTGTGCTCAACCATTAATAAACAGATGTAAAATATGAGCAACACAGTAAGCCTTTTTCCACTGTTAAACTTGTTATGCTCCCTTTTTCCTACCTGTCTGCCTTCTATCCTGGGTAGATTATCTCTGTGATGGCAAGGTCTCTTCATCGGTCTCACCTTTGTCTTCAATAAGTAACTATTAAACTAAACAGGTTGGTTTTGTCTTTCAGTCTATGTGGCAACTTGACTGTGATGAATCATCACTCTTTGATTTCAGTCAATTGTTCTACTGCACACACACACACACACACACACACAAATGCTATCTTTGGGAAAGGTCTAAAATAATTGTACCAGTTCTTGAGTACTAAAATATAGAGGACAATGTGACAACCTACAGATTTCAAGTCAATTTTTAGGGTCATAAATAGTCACTGCTGTTTTCATGTCTCTTGAAATTTTGATTGCTCGAAAAATCCCAGAAGGAAGTACTTCCCTTCCCTATCAAGAAGGGGTGAAAGCTGAGGTTCTCCTACCTCTCCCTCTCAGACAAGCCCTCCCACACTACAGGACTGCCTCACAGAGACCTGGAATCTGACTTGTAAGTGTTTTTCCAGATCTCATGATCTCCAGAAACATGGACTCAAACTAACCTCAACTTTGTCCTCAAATGTGATCTCCTTCCTGCTGTCTATCTCAATTAATTTCATAACTGTTTCTACCAAGTTACCTAATCTGGAAAGAAAACTAGAAAACATCCAATACCTCCTTTTTATTTGCTACCACATCTACTCGGTGTCTTTCGTAAGAGGAGTACTTGAATAAGCTTTAGAATGATTCAACCACCACAATAACAACGCCCAAAATGTTATAGATTGTCTCTTTACTACTTAAAAATACTCTACATATTCCTGCTGCTTGCAACATACAAAAAAAAGAAAAAAAAAAATCAGGGGCACCTGGGTGGCTCAGTTGGTTAAGCCTCTGACTCTTGATTTTGGCTCAGGTCATGATCTCATGGTTGTGAGATCAAGCCCTTTGTGGGGCTCAATGCTGAGCATGGAGCCTGGTTAAGATTCTCTCTCTCCTTCTCCCTCTGCCCCTGTGCCTCTCCCACCCCTTGCTCTGGTCAACATAGACTTCACAACGTGTCTTTAGTTTACCCATAGAGTCTTATTTCAGATCACTTTCTCCCTGCGATCTAACCTACATTTCATCCTCAGGCTCACTATAGATTCTTACTTCCTCAGTCTGGATTCCTTCCCTCTATAGCTCTTTCTAGCTGGTCTCCTTTCACTTTTCCCTTAGAACCCAGCTCAGTACTTTCTTCAACCCTCATATTTGCCTACAGTACTCCTACTCTGAACTTGTTTACGTTTTCTCTGCATCCATAGCATTTCATTCATCAGTTTTGTACCTCATTTGTATTTATTTTATTCATGTTTCCTCACTAGCCAGATGCAGTTAGAGACCCAATAACAAGTCTTTGTCACTATCTATGTTGACTACTTTATAGCCTGATACATTTTCAGATATTTTTTGGGAGGTATACCATGCAATTAGGAAAATCTATGTGAAGTGGGATATTATACTTGAAATATATGATATTTAGCATATCATGTGTTCACTTTACTCAGTTTCAAACTGTACTTACGCATTCCACTTCAATAACCCTAAATCCTGAGTGCTTCTAGGTTCTCTTGTACTGGGAAAGAGAGATGTATTTCAAGATTAGTCCAAGAGATGCTGGAAAATATGAAAGTGTTACACAGTCACACTTCAATCAAGTTTTCAAAAGATATTTGGATTTAAGTCTAACTTTAATTTACCTATTACTTTTTCATTCAACACTTAAGAGTTTATTCCAAGCTCAGTTTCTGGATATGTTTTCTTATAGAATACAAAAATGATAAAGCTTCTCAACTCTTCACAATAGATAGCATAGAGAAAGCAGCTAAAATTATGGTGATCTAAAATAATTATATTGATTTAGTGCCCTATTTATTATATATTTTTAAGCTTTTCTAAATTAAGGTGAATGATCTTCATTACCAGGGGAAAAAAACAATTATGGAAGAAATATTATGGCCCAATAAATAAATTAAAAAAAAAAAGTAAAGGAGTACTTACAGACTTCGTATGAGTTATCTCCAAATTCAGATAAATTAGAGTCTACTTGTTCAACAAATATTTAATAATTATTTACTATATACTACACATTGAACTGGATACAGATATCTAAAAATAAATAACACATGGGACTTACTTCTGAAGAATTAACTTAGGCCAGAATCCAGACCTCCTGGACTCTAACCAAGAACTTTCCAATTCTTTGAATTCTATTATAGCTAACCCACATCTTATAGTTATTTATTCCTTTGCATTGAAGTTCTGAACAATTCCTTGAATCATAAATCTCTGAGGTTTCTGAAACAATTTGTTGAAATCATGCAAACAGTTTGTAGCTACCACCTATAGTCTGGGAGAAATTATGAGAAAAGGAGGGTTCCTATAAGATGAAAAGTGATCAAGAATTATCTCATTAAAATAAAAATTGATAGAAATATGAATTACAGAGAATGCAGTCTATAAAGATTAATATTGACTTTTGTTGAGATTCTGCAGCAAAGGATAAAGGCGTCTGTGACACCTTAGAACAACATACGTGATTGGTAGAAATAGGCACAGGTGCAGTAAGAACAAGAGATGTTCTCCCAACCCAGTTCTCTTTTTTGGTTGTATCTTATAGATTTTCATATTCAGAAACAGGTGATTTATAGCGTGGTGATAATTTGGAGAAAACTTACTCATGAATCAGATGGATGTGGTTATTCTATTCAACAACTGAAGAAAATATGTATGAGAGTAATGTTTTTTACAGAGTCCTGGAATGTTCAAGAGTTATTTGAAGAGGTTCAAGTGGAAATAAATAAAGTTTAGGTCTTTAAAAATATTGATGAGTTTATAGCATGTTTTTCATATTTTTAGATAACACAAAAGTGGGAAATATGTCAAATACAGTTGATAAAATAAAGATGTAAATTGATCCCATTAAACTAAAGTCAGACCTTATAGATAATTGTGAAGGTATGCATTTGGGTTAAAAAACCAAGCCCAAGAGTCTCTAATGAGAGAAATTTGACAAAAACATCAGTTAAAGTAAAAATGACTTATGTTTCTTATTGATCCCAATAAAATGCTGCAGTTGCTAAGAACTTTAATATAATGTAATGATGCTATGGTGGAGGGGGCACTTTTCCTTTCTTCCCTTCTAGGTTCTTTGGTCTAATAATTAAATTGACATAAGACAGATTAACAGGAGAAAAACAAATTTAATTTCATATATATGAGAATACATAGAAATATGAGACTCAAATACCAAAGCAGGCAGCTTTTATGTCTTTTAGACAAAGAAACCATAATTTTTCTGAAGAATTGACAAGACAAAGGGGTTTGGGCTTGGGGTAATAAATTAGTAAAGAAGTAACAAGTTTTGTTTATACAGTCTTCTTGGCCCCCAGATTCCCTATTTCTGGTGATAAGAATGTCTCTGTTTCTCCTGGTACAATGAGGATACCTTTCACGTGGGAGATTTTTTTCCTGCTTTCAGGGGGGCAAGGGAGGTCAGAGTGTCCTTCTTACATTGGCTGCTTCTCAAGTGATTTTAATTCAAAATAATCAATATGCCAAAATAGTATATTTTGGGCAGCCTACCCTGAGCCCCATCAGTGAACAATGGGATCAAGGTCACATGCAGGAGTGGTTTGGCTAACTCTCATAGACCCAGTGAAATTCCAAAATATTGTGTGCAGTTGTGGTAACAATATTTCAGAAGGGGCATTATCAAATTGGAGTTGTGGAGGTACTAGAAAGGAAATGGATCAATCAGTTTTCTGGTATAGAGTCAGTTTAAAAAATAACTATGTGTAAACAATGTAATTATGGGGCACCTGGACAGCTCAGCTGGTTAAGCAACCTACTCTTGATTTTGGCTTAGGTCATGATCTCACCGTTCATGACTTCAAGCCCCACTGCTTGGGGTATTCTTTCTCTCCCTCTCTCTCTGCTCCTCCCCTGCTCCAGCGTGTGCACATGCATCTCTCAAAATAGATAAATAAGCACTTTTTTTAAAAAACTATATAATTATGTTGTTATTTAAAATACTATAATGTTATAAAAGGGAAAATACTCCAAATATTAATTTTAAAGTAATATTTAAGATAAACATTTAACCTGAGATCTGAAATGTGGAATTGCAGAATGAATGATTCAGTTATACTGTAATACTTTATTTTTAAGAGGAGTTGGAGCCTTTAAAAATCTATACATCCCATTGTTAAGTCTTTTACTTGGATAAAGGAAGTCTCCAAATTAATATACTTTTTTTTCCTATTTATTTATTTCTTTGCTTGTTTTCTTTTCTTTGTTTCCTTTCTGGTTTTGGTTTTGCATTTAATATGGGCAGTTTTCCCCTCATGCATTTCCAAATTAACTATACCAGAAAATAGGTGTTTGCAACATTATTACTATTCCTAGGAAACAGAAATTTGCTTCCACAACTGCTACAAATTAATCAAGCAGTAAGTAGTCAAAGAAACCTTTTATTGTCTTTATTATTTTGTTGCCATAGGCACTGAATGGTATCATGTAACAGTCACAGTTTAAGCACATAATAAAAAAAAAAGTTTCCCTTTGAGTGTTATGTATATAAAACTTTCAAGGTTAATTTTTCTTACCTTTATACACAAGTATAAAAAGTTTATGTGTGTGTGTGTGTGTGTGTGTGTGTGTGTGTGTGTATTACTGAGCTAATGTTAAAAAATACTAAAGTTTCAAAAAAATAAAAATTTCAAAAAATGATGAAAGTATAAGATAGACATGATCTACCCAATGGGGGAAATTAATACCTAGAGACACAGTAGCTCAGGATGAGAGGTTGAATTTTAAAGAGTGCAGTTTTCATGATTTAAGACAATAGATTTCAGGAATTGTAAGCTTTAATGATTCTTAAAGACTTTTGAAGATACTTACAAACCATACAACTGTAAATAAATTTAAGGTTAACAAACTTTCTTCCTATTTTCAATTGAAATGCCGACATTTTTAAGAACAAAAGGGAAAAACAATCTGCTCATAATTAAGAGAAACAATCTGAAGGGCTTTTGAGAGGTTATTTTGTCTTCCTGACACCAACCAATTCTGACACCAGCTGGGTGTCCTACAATTCAATCCAGTCCTGACCCTCCTAACTAGTCTGACCCCACAGGTTTAAGGGCTTCCTTCATCCTTATCAGACACTAGTTGCAAATGTCAGATCCCCAGGTTACCCCCACTTCTGTCTGACTTGGCTACAAAGTTGGGGTTTCTACAACATTTCCTCCTCCCAGGTTTGATAATTTGCTCAAAGGCTCAAAAAGTTCAGGAAAACATTTAACTTACACTTATCCATTTATTATAAAGGATACAGATGGACAGCCAGGTGAAGTGAGGTATGGAAGGGTCTCAAGTGCAGGAGCGTCTGTCTTTCTGAGTTGGGGTTTACCACCTTTCTGCCATGTGGAAGCATTCACCTACTCAGAAATTCCCTGAAGCTAACTGTTTAGGGATCTTTATGGAGGGTTCACTGGGTAGGCAGGATTGCTGAAATCATTGGCCATTAATGATTGTCTTAGTCTATCTGTGCTGCTGTAACAAATTACCATAGACTGGGTGGCTCAAACAACAGACATTTCTTTCTCACAGTTCTGGAGGCCGAGAAGTCGGAGGTCAAGGTGTCAGTAGATCTGGTGTCCAGAGAAACACTGCTTCTTGGTTTGCAGGTAGCCATCTTCTTGCTATATCCTGGTAGAGAGCAAGAGAGAATGCAAGTTCTCTGGTCTCTTTTTGTAAGAATAATAATCCCATTGATGAGGACTCTACCCTCATGACCTAATTACCTTGCAAAGGCTTACCTCCTAATGCATCACATCAAGGATTTCAACATATGAATTTGAGGGGGACACGAACATTCAGTCTATAACACTGATTAACTCAATCTCTGGTTCCTTGAGCCTCCCTAGAGGTTGAAGTTTAGGGCTGAAAGTTCGAAGCTTGTCATCAAAGCTTTGTCTTTCTGGTGACTAGTCCACATGCAATAATTTCTTCATTAGAACAAAAAATGTTCCTATCACCCTTATGTCTCAGGAAATTCCAAGGTTTCTGGAAGCTGGGACAAAGACCAAATATTTTTGTATGATATCATAGTTTAATTTCTTTTAAGAAATTATTTATTTATTTATTTATTTATTTATTTTGAGAGAGAGAGAGAGAGAGAGAGAGAGCGCAAGAGAACGAGCATGTGAGTATGAGAGAGGGGCAGAAAGAGAGGGAAAGAGAGAATCCCAAGCAGGTTCCATGCTGTCAGCACAGAGCCAGACATGGGGCTCTATCTCACGAACCATGGGATCGTGACCTGAGCTGAAATCAAGAGTCAGACGCTTGACCAACAGAGCCACCCAGGTGCCCCCCAAAATGTTCTTTGTCTTTTTAAGTTAAATGGTGCCTTATTTAAACATGGATAAACATATCTGCATTGTTTATTCAAAGACAACATATTTTATGCCTCAACTTCTAAAAGATTTTAAAATAATTAGTGGAAAGTAAAAGATATAGTCAAAGAGCTTATTTTGAATCACCATTTAGATAAAAAATAAAATTTGACATTTTCTTTTTTTAATGTGTATTTATTTTTGAGAGAGAGAGAGAGAGCGAGAGCACGAGCAGGGGAGGAGCAGAGAGAGAGGGAGACACAGAATCCAAAGCACGCTCCAGGCTCTGAGCTGTCAACACAGAGCCCGACACAGGGCTCCAACTCACAAACCATGAGATCATGACCTGAGCCAAAGCCGGAGGCTCAACCAGCTAAGCCACCTAGACACCTGAAATTTAACATTTTCAATGAAGCCAACATCATCAGATGTGTGATGGCAGAATCTTAAAGTCATTTATCCAGAAACCTAATAATAGCAGTTTCCCTGAAGTCTGCAAGATGGCAGTATTCTTTTTTGGAAAATCATTATTTTGGAGATGAATTCTAATAATAACAACAATATGAAATCTTAGTGTATGTTAGTTACTGTGTTAACTGCTTTACATAGGTTCTTTCACTTAATTGTTGTGACACTTATATGAGAATCTTACTGGGCAAACTGATATTTAGAGTCCAATTAATTTGCCCATGGTTGTGGATAGTAAGTGGTGAAACCAGAAATAAGAGTCCAGATGAGTAATTTTAATGCACTGTCCTTAAAAGTGCACGCCATTGCCCACTATAATGAACACGGTTCCCTCATAAAGTTTTAGCACAAGGTGCTAATAATGACACAACTAGTAACAGAATAATAAAGAATAGATTGAATTCTTGGGAAGTTGAAACATTTTGTTAAGGACATTACACTAATTGCAGACAAGAATATCCTGCCTTTCTAGAATGTTGCTTCAACTCTTTACTTAATAACATATTTTACACAGCTATAGTATATTCCAAGAAAGTTGTATGCATTCTCACTTAATCTGAATAACAACACTAGTTGCACTATATTCTAGTTAATGTAACCAAGAAAGTAATTTTTATAAAATGCTATGGACCCAATATTGATTCAATCAAATGTACAGTGGTAGGTACATGAGAATAAATTGTTATTTCTTTCTTAAGCAGAAATGTATAGTACATAGTCCATTGAGTTTATATATTTATAGAGAGTTACTAGAGATTTTTTGGTTGAGTGGTCCATAGAGAATAGAGGTGACTGTGGCCTATATGACTACCTTTTAAAAGTTTATTTATTTATTTTGAGAGAGTGTGTGTGGGGAGGGGCAGAGAGAGAGAGAGAGGAAGAGAGAGAATCCAAACAGGCTCTGGAAGATCAACGCAGAGCCTGAAATGGGGTTTGAACTCATAAACTGTGAGATCATGACCTGAGCTGAAATCGAGTCTGTCGCTTAACCAATTGAGCCATCAGGTGCCGCTAATATGACTACCTTTTACAAAGGAGGTGACACTCTGAAGAAATCTAACTGAGTAGAGACGTATATAAACAGGCTGGCACATAAATCTCGACTGCGATTGTCTCACTCTTTTGCATTATTTCTGTTGCTAATGATTATTCTTCTCCAGAAATATTATGAGAAGAGTAGGAATTCATTTTCTCTTTGCTATCTTTAGAAAGCATGATGGACATTCATTTGTTTAGGTGTGGGTAAGAATTCTGTGTTATTAATACTTTTCACACTATTTGTGGCACTCAGCTTCCAAAAATATATAGCGCCTTTAACGAGTGTCATTCTGAATCCGGAATGTTTTATTGTCTTTAGTTGGGAGTAGCCTCCCTGAAATTTCTGGCTGATACATTTAGAAGATACTAGGTATTGCTTTACACATTTTGTTTTCTCATGAAAGCCATAGATGTAATATATATCATTTCTTTTTGTATTTTAATCCTATAAATTCTACATATTGAGTAAGATTTTATCAGTGATGAGAGGGAATGTGGAATTTTTGGAACAATCATCCATGTTTCAGGAAGCAACCGCATCCTATGTTCTGCCAAAAATGTTAATAGCTTTTTTCCTTTTTTCTAATCATAAAAGTAGTACAAACATTGTAAAAACTCACATAAGAATTTATAACAGTTTATTTAAAAATCACCCATAATCTCATCACATTGAGAACGCTAGTGCAGTCAGTTCTGCTAAAGCATGACATGCACTCTTAAAACTCATAATGCTATATAACAAGTAACCTAGTTAAGAGGAAACATACACATCTACAGAAAAGGGTCTCAAATACCAACCTCCAAGTATCCTTGCTTCTCCCCACTCTCACTTAAGCCTGATCCTCAAGATGCCTTTGTTAGTAAATGAGTATTATTCCCAGCCATTTGCTCTCAGTCACTGTCCCCTGTTCATTCTCCCCATGCTATTTTTTCCCCACAGTCATGACTTATATACTTGGATCTTTGCTTGTGAAGGTTACACACGGATGGAGGATCGACATGACATACCATCTCAGTGTGTCAATTGTATCTCAAAGGTTTGGGGGAAAGGTTGTTTATGTCTAAAACACCAATGATCTCAGCTCATTTGTCCAGTCAGGCTGTAATCATGTGAACAACTTCAGCTGTGGAATTATGTAACAGAAGAGGTCCCACTCTATTGATTTTATAAGGGAAGCTCACTGGAGTTATTAATTTGATTGGATAGAAATGTCTTCTGTGTGTAAGTGTGAGCATGCACACCTTTTTGTGTGCTTTGTGTATTTTTATTTAAAGCAGTGAGTATTGAGTCCGATGTGTTTACAATATCAAGTAACTCAAATAAGCTTCATTAGTAAAATCTAATTCTTTCTTAGCATTAAGTTTTTTTGTTGGTAAAGACAATAGTGAATTTTTGTGTTACTTTTATTTTTATTTATTTTTTAATATGTGTTGCTTTTTTTAATGTTTATGTATTCGAGAGAGAGAGAGAGAGAGAGAGAGAGAGAGAGAGAGAGCATGAGTGGGAGAGGGGCAGAGCAAGAGAGGGACACAGAATCCAAAGCAAGTTCCAGCACAAGCTGTCAGCACAGAGCCTGATGCAGGACTCGAACTCACAAGCTGTGAGATCATGACCTGAGCCGAAGTCAGATGCTCAACCGACTGAGCCACCCAGGGGCCCTTAATATGTGTTACTTTTAAATGTGTGCATTTTTATCTGATTCAAAAAACATTGTTCAGGGACACCTGAGGGCTCAGTCGGTTAAGCGTTCAACTCCTGATTTCCACTCAGGTCAGGATCTCATAGTTTATAAGATCAAGCCCATGTCGGGCTTTGTGTGCTGACAGTGTAGAGCCTACTTGGGATTCTCTTTCCCCTTTTCTCCCCATCCTCTCTCCTTGCCCCTCTCAAAAAGAAGTTAACTTATAAAAAAACCACAACATTGTTCACCGAATAAGCATTCCTCAGAACGTTCTTTTCCATAACATCTGAGGACGTCATATAGTTCATTTTTGTGTGCCTACAAAAATATCCCATGACACCGAACTGTATTGGCATTTTCTTTTGCTTTATTCGGCTTGGCTCTGTAACATTTACATTGTCAATTACAGTCGTCTTAGTATTCACAGCCAATTCTATCACTGTGTGACTTTAATTGTATTTCGCTAAATTAAAGAGGCATTATAAAGTTGTTACCCTTTGATTTTTCAGTTTAATTTCATTTTTCTTTAATCTTTGGAGCACACTAGATTATCAATTAGCATAATAAAACAGTCAGTGTGGAATTTAGTAACTATATTGAATATTCTATAAAGTAGACTAGTTTGTACAACACGAATGTATGCAAGGAGCAATAAAATGCTTATTATTCTATTACTACACCTTAACCGTATCCCCATATGTGTCTTAAACTGATAGTATATTGGACGATTACACAGGAAAACATTGTTAATGGGTGAATAATATTAATGCTGTGCACTTTAGTCATATATTTTATCCAAAGACCTTAAAGTGCTCCGCATATAACAATTAATCAAGTCTTACCACCTTACTCCAAGCAAGGTATTATTATCTGCTATTATAATTTAGATAAACTATAGTTATAGTTAGGAAAGATGAAAGATTAAGTGACTTGTCAAAGATCACATATTAGTTCAGCACCAGAGCACTATAACTCAGATTCCTGACTGCCGTTATTAGCATTAAGCACCACCACAGTGCATTTCTTCTGAGTATCGCACCACTCTTTTGAAATCATTTACTGTATGCTAACTTATTAAGAAGTTGAAGGGAACATGAATATAATAACATCAGATCACGTATTCATACCCAGTGCCAAATTTGGAAGCAAGTATATGTGTAATTTTCTGAAAGACGGGGAAACGTTAGACACCTAAGTTAGCATCACTTTTTTTTTTTTCATTAGAAAATGTTGCATTGCCTTTAAAATGGTGTTGTGCTGTTTCATGTAACTGTAAATAGGAGAACAACAGAAAACTGAAAGTGGTTTCCACCAGTCACGGAAGCAGGGCTGTTACCAAAAAGGCTTTCCGGGATGAGGTCTTTTCACAAGGCTATTGCTCAGATTTCATGATTGCACTGATGTGTTTGCAACAAAGGACACTGTTGATTTCTTTTATGATCTTTCTTTATCATTTGAAGGATTGGCAGGACTTGTAAGTCTTTTGCTTGCCTTTTCTTTCTTTTTATTTCTCTATATCTACTATAAGTGATTTTTTTTCCTGGCAAAAGTAGTTTTATTTAGTTGAGGTCTTCTGATACTAACTCTTCATTCCATGCCGAAGATCCGTTCCAACGTCCATTTAGCGAGAATCACTGGGAACGATTTGTGCAATTGATTGGTGACATTGAGCACAGAATTGATGCTTCATTGTTTCGGGAGCCCTTCCTAGAGGAGACAGAATTGTCAAACAAAATGCAGGATAGTATTTCATCTGGGTGACATTGGATATCACAATTGCTAGAACTCAGCTTCTGAAAATCCTGCTTATTTTCTCTCTGGTTTTTGACACCGAGCAGTGCCTAACTCCCCTGAATACTAGAGTGTTTTCTATTTGTATTCATGGTAGCTGTGCGCTAAAACTACCGCAGATAATTTCGGTAATTGGCAAACCACAGGGGCACTTAGTGTGCTCACCTGCCTATTTTAGGTTGGCTCATCATCACCCTAATTGGCAGTGGGTAGTTACTGGTCCATTTGCCATGTATTATGACAAAAGATGCTAATGGGCCCCGGCAGCGGTGTGTTGTACCTTTGCCCCGCTTCTGGCATGCAGAAAGCAATCCCACTGTTTTTGCATAACAAATAGCATGGCTGGACATTTTTCCTACATCAGAAAGAGGTTTTTTTTTCTTTTTTGAAATGACAACTTCCCCTGGCAAAGGCCTAATCTCAGAATTGACATGTATCCTTTCTTCCAGCCACCACGTAGTCCATTGTCCCTAAAAACAAGAGTACATCAGTCAAGGTAGGTTTTCATCATTTTCACCACACTTTTATTATCAGAGCTCCTCTGAAGCTTGAAATTGAAATCTGTTTCTTTCTTGACATTTTTCTCTATATTGGGCATGTAATTATGGGCCCAAACGAAGTTCAAGAGGAATGGATCAACAAAGCCCACAGCTAAGTACACTAAACTTTGATCTTGAAGGAAAATATGAATTCCAAGGTAGATTTGGACAGCTGTGCTATGAATGCCACAGTGAGCAAATGTGGAATCAGAAGAAATATCCCATGGTTAACTGACATTTTTTTTTTTACATAAATGCAAGGAACATAAAAACAGAAAGTAAGCTCTCCTAGCATAGGGTAGTAGTTCTTAGCACTTTGAAGAGAAGAACGCATTTTTAAAATAATGAACCTGTAATCAGATGATAATAATTGTAATTCTACCACTTATTAAGAATACGTTATTTATTATCAATTAAGTAATTGGAAGAAAATGTTTATTTTATTAATTTCATTAACAACCTTGTATGGAGGAAAAAAAATAGCATAAGGGAGATCCATTATTCCAAAGACTGTGCTTTGTGTAAATATAGAGATTGGCAGACCGATTAGAATAGCCCTGTGCCGCATGGTTGGAACATCACTGATGCCGGGCTTACGGGGAAAGACCTAGTATATTTGGTTTAGGGTTGTAGTCAAATTGTGGCGATAAACATTCATCAGGCTAAGAAAATGGGTTAATGATATTATGACATTGTGTGGGATGTATTCGTAGGTGTCCTTACATTAATATACTAAAAATTAACCTAGAACTAAGGAGAAATAATTAATGTTTATTGATTAGAATACTTATTAAATTATCCTTTATTTCCAACTACTTGTCAGTTTGAATTAAAGTTACCTGTAGTTATTAACATGAGTGGGTATGCTAAATTTTTAAATGTGTTCAAATTTTAGACAACATTATGGAATGGATTCAGAACAAAGACCACAGGCGCAGGCTCTGGCAACATTATCACGCAATGACATTAGTAATTAGATAGAGGATTTTTTAAAAGCTTACACATTAGGAATGCATGAAGTATGCTCTTGTCTACAATTCTATTTTAATCAATTTCCCCTTCCCCGGACATTGTTTTCTGCTTGATTATTCTCTGGGATATACCCGAGCACACTTGTATTTATCTTTTGTGCTTGAAAATGTTGCTGCTGATGGGGATCGTAGTCCTTTAGTGTTTGAGTGAGAGATGAATAAGGGATGTGGCCGACAGCTTTGTCTTCTCTGGTAGTGGTTACTTTTATTCATGTCTAGAGCCAAAACTTCAGGAAGCTTTAATACTTCAGTTAGAAATGATCTGTGAATTGTCTGTTAATCTCTATCAGAGATCACTGGTAATAGTCATGTCTTGAGGCTTGACTGCCATGTGGCTTTCCTGTTTATATGAATACCACATTATCAGCTATGCTGTTCCTTGGGGTCTTAAGTATTTCATCAAAACACTTTGCTAATGGTTATCTCACATCAGGCTATCTGTGGGGTTCTTACCAGCCATCTCTTCTCTGTTCATGTCACAATTGGTATATCTGTGCTAGTTTAACTCTACTCCAGGACTTCAGGATGAGTCCTGGACCAAGGTTTCTTCACCTTGCCATTATTGCACTTTGGAATAGAAATACTTTGTGGTGAAGGGCTGCCCTGGGCATGGTAGGATGTGTGGCCTCTGCCCACTAGGTGTCAGTAACACCTCCATCCCTGGGTTGTGACAACCAAAAATGTCTCACGATGTTGCCATTGTGTCCTTGGGATAAAATTGTCTCTAGTTGCGAACCACTGCCCTAGACTGTCATGTGATGCTTTATATGGCCCATGCATAATGATGAAGAAGATATAAGGAAAGTGTTTATGATATTGATAATAGGCCTAAATCATTTAAGCAGAGATCAAATAGGACAGTGCTGGACCATCAATGAAATAACTCTGCAGCCTCAGGATGGAGCCACCACTGCCCAGAGTGCCATGTCAGAAAACCAAAACTCTGATAACTTTTATGTCCCTCTAATTTCTCTGCTGGACCAGAATTGCAATATATTCAGTCAGCCAATCCCCAAACACCAAGACAACTCTGGCCCTTTTCACCATGAACAAGGTTGACTATGCGATCCCAGCCAATCAGATATTTTCTACCTTTCTCTCCTGTGTCCTGTACTTTTTATAGATGCTTTATAGAAGCTTTTTATGAAACCTTCCTGCCTTGCACCCCATTTTGCTGTCCTCCAAGAAGACATCGTTTGCTTGATGAAGTTTTAAATAGAGTTTGTTTGGATCACTTAATTGTCTTTAATCACTTTTTAAGACCATTTTACAGACTTGAAATTTGGGGAGGACCACAGTGTCACCTTATCTCTACACAGTATCATTCTTCAAAAGGAATGACAAATGGATAAATAAATAATAAAGATATGTATGAGAGAAAGAGAGAGGGAGAGAGAGAGAAAGAGAGAGAGACATTTCTCAGTATGTTCTGTGTGTAGGTAAATGTGCTTAAGCCAGGTTTGGGAATGTTTGGTGCTAATCTGTAAAGTCATATAGAAGCAAATTGCCTGTTCTATGGACTTGAAATTGAAAGGGATTTGTAAATGTTATCACATTGATTTTTTTTTAGCAGAGTTTGACCTTAGTAGCTGTATAGAAGTAAACTATATTTCTTTTTTTGTCTTTTGGGTTTCAAAAAAAAAAAAAGCTTGACCTAGTTGAAATAGAAAACTTATTGTTACATGAGTATAATGGGTTTCTCATAGACCTTAGGAAGAAATTGGAATCAGGAGCTGAAGAGCTGTTTGGAGTCCTTCCATATTTGTTCATGTACTCATTTAACAGATATTTATTGAGCTCTTCTTCTGTGTCAGGGCTATACCAGCCTCTGAGTATATGGTAATAGGCAAGGTACATAATGTCTCTCTCCCCACTCCCTGTATTCCTGCTTCAATCTTCTCTCTGTATTGCTGAAGATCAGTTTTATGTGCCTCTCAGTGCATATGCAGAAAATAAGTTCTCCTTACAGCCCGCACATTTTACTTGTCTCCTATATTAGAAACCACTTCCAACTGAAAATATAGTCTCTCTTGCCAACAACAGATTTAAGAGGAAGGGACTGGCCAAGTTGGGTTGACGGCCCACGCTAGAAGTGTCAGGTATGCCTAGGGGATGGTGTCCCCGGGACAAATATATCTACTGAGAGCTTTCCCCCATGATCACATGAATGGGGGAAGCAAGTTTCCCAGGGGGAAGGGGCTGTGAAGATCATCCTCTAAATATCCTGCACCCTAACTTGGAGTAAACTGCTGGTAATAAAATACAAAATGTGCATAGTGTAAGAAAATAAGAAGAAATTGGTTCCAGGCCATAGGTGGACGTGTGTATCACTGTTCAGTGACAACTCGTCTTCGGTGACATAGAAAGTTAAAGAGAGCAGACAGAAGTAAGATCAGTATGAATAGGTATGATATCAATCACAAAAGTCATTTTGTTACTTCCTTACTAGTTCTTTCAGGGGACATCATTTGGGGATAATTCAGGAGTAGGTATAGATAGTCACAGTGGTGAAAGGAAATAAATGATCCTGGGAAAAGTACAGAAGCCTTTATTATAATGTTCACACAGCCCAATCAGGTCTACAGCGGGGGATTATCAAACTATAGATATCAGAGGTTGTTCAGGAAACCCTTGTGCTGGAGGATAATGAGAGAGGAAGAGGCTGGGGACATCTCCTTTATGGCCTCACAGGCTCCACATCAGCCCTTCAGTGCCTTTCATCACCACTGGAACACCTAGTGTGCCTTGAGATCCCTGCCATTTGTGACTATACGTCAAATCTTGGGGCCCGATGACTCTTCCTAGACCTCTCATCTCTGTGACCCTTGTACATGACCAAAATTTAGAAGGGAGGCTTAGTAGAATTGTTCAGAGGGTAACATGTATATATGTGTGTATTTACTTATGTAATAAAAATTTGAAGAAAAAAAAAAAAGGTAGCCATGCTGTTAGTTTCCCAGGGAAAGCCTAAGAATGATTTCAGAGAAAGACCAACAACTCATCTGCTATAAATGGCTATCAGAGATGTGTAGTATATGATCTTTGTTCATAGTATAGTGATACTCTTGGGTTTATTGCACATCCAAACAAGATTAGTGTTTTCAACTTTATTTTTATTTTTTTAGTGTTTTCAGCCTTAAAATTACCATGTAGAATACAATGTTTATTAAAGAGCAAGTGATAAAGATAAACCAATTTAAATCCTAACTGTAATTGTAGTAATTGTTTAGGACTTAGATTTTTTTTAGAACAATTTTTTTTTCCCCTGGGAATAATATTTTATGACCATCAGTGCATGTTCATAATATAGACTGTCTTTTACTTGTTTTCATTAGCGTTCTCAAATTCTCTATGTGCAATGCAGCCCCTCATTTTTTCTCCCTCTATATATATCTGTATACAAAATGCAACCTCCCATATATATCTTATGTTTGTGTAAATATATTTACCAATATATACAATGTAGAACAATGTTCTACATTGCATCTATTATATATCCTACTTGGATGGACAGCTTCCCCACATTCCTCATGTCCCCTACTGAAATGCCACTATGTCTATTTTGAATTATTTCCTCCTCTTGTGTACGCCTCAGTATTTCCTACATGACTATAATACTTTTCATGTGGTTATTTTATATGTTGTGAGGGTTAACTAACACGTGCGTGTCCCATACTAAGAACTCAAATTATTGAGTTGTAAAGAAAATCAGGATATATTTAGCATCTCACTCTTTTTCATTACTAGACAAGTTATAGATCTCAATCAGATTGATTAAAAACTTTCTAAAAATTCTGAAAGTTCCAGCACTTAGAAAATTGCCATGTAGTGATTCAGACCACAATTTTAATTTTCCTGGCCAAAATGTAGGAAAGCCCCTATTACAAAAATATTTGTCATTATCAATAGAGCTTGGATGTACTTATAACTAAACACGTTTTGTTGATTTGAGAAGTTTGCCTTCGTGAGAAATTTCTTCATTATGATAGAAATTTTCATGTGAACATTGTTGCCTTCTTTGTTGTCTTGTGTCTCTAGGGGGTAAATAGCATTTTTAAGTGACTCTAGCTTTCTTTTAGTTTATATAACCATAATCAGAAAATGTATGATGCAAATTGGAAGCTGACATCTGAATACATTCCTAGTCCTCTCAGAAACTTACTGCTTTCTTGACCATGGGCGCACACATACACACGCCTAAGGAACAAATATTAATACTAAATGAGGTTACAAAAAAATAACTTCTCCTAAGGAGAATAATTCTGAACTATTCAGGATTGAGGTGCTTATGTTGAAATTCCTTTTTAAGGGCTACTGAGATATGATTGGCTTAATATGACAAAGTTAATATATGCAGACCTAGCAAATGGGGGTTGTCCTTATAAAAGGAATGTGGGCATGAAGATACTGATATCCTATGTATACATGTGCATGTGTGTGTACAATATAGTATAGTACAGTATAAAATGAACTTGCTGTTGATTGACAGAAAGAAGGATCTCATAAACTTGTAGAAGATTAAAATTAGTTACTGCTCTAGAGGGTGCCTGTGGTTAAAACAATGGAGGGGTGAAGTCGCAGTCAACAAACATGCTGAGACATTCTACGTGAGCATTAGAAAACATTTGTTAAAGAGGAGGTGAGTTAAATTATGTTTAGTAAGAAGAATCTGTATTTAGTTCTGATGAAAGCAGCTTAAGATGCATTTGTCTCAACACTATTTTGAAGGCGCTGCTTAGAAAGCGTACCTGCAGAGCTGATTGGGAAGGAAGGAGAGGGTAGGAAAAGGACACACTTAACCATCATTATTTGTCAATTGTTTGTTCACATAGTATTACAGTGTATGGATTTTGCTGAGGATGCAGCTACATTTTAGGTCTGCTACATCAGCATTTCCCACACACACTCTACCAAGGAGCACTTTAAAATGCACACTCACTACACTGATAGAATACCAGAAGGAGACATGTACATCAGATTAGAGTAGATTGCAAAATATATACTCAGTCAATTCGTTTCGGCCGAAATGGTGAACACTACTACACTGATAGAATACCAGAAGGATGGGGCGCCTGGGTGGCGCAGTCGGTTAAGCGTCCGACTTCAGCCAGGTCACGATCTTGCGGTCCGTGAGTTCGAGCCCCGCATCAGGCTCTGGGCTGATGGCTCAGAGCCTGGAGCCTGTTTCTGATTCTGTGTCTCCCTCTCTCTCTGCCCCTCCCCCGTTCATGCTCTGTCTCTCTGTCCCAAAATAAATAAACGTTGAAAAAAAAATTTAAAAAAAAAAAGAAGAATACCAGAAGGAGACATGTACGTCGCATTAGAGTAGATTGCAAAATATACACTCAGTCAATTAGTTTCGGCCGAAATGGTGAAAACTTGGTTGGTGTGTATATTTAAACATTATAGCAGAATAAAAGAAAACACATCCGAGAAAATAAATTCTTATTAAAAAGGAAATGATGAAAAGAACACAGTGAAAGAAGTTGTCCCTAGGTCACCTGCAGATATTCTTTTTTTTTAAAAAAAAAAATAATGTTTATTTATTTTTGAGAGAGAGAGAGAAAATGCGAGCAGGGGAGAGGCAGAGAGAGAGGGAGACACAGAATCTGAAACAGGCTCCAGGCTCTGAGCTGTCAGCACAGAGCCCGAGACAGGGTTCAAACTCACGAACCATGAGATCATGACCTGAGCCAAGGTTGGACACCTAACAGACTGAGCCACCCAGGTGTCCCAACCGGCAGATATTCTTTAAAAGAACACAGCATTTCTTAAATTCAGATTATCATGCAATAACCAAAATATTTGAAACTGTGTGTCTCCGTTTGTTAGGATGTCCATGACAAAGTAGCACAGGCCAGGTGGCTTAAACAACAACTTATTTCCTCCCAGCTCTGTAGGCTCGAAGTCCAAGATCAAATGTCTGCAGGTTTGATTTGTCCTTAGGTCTCTGTCCTTGACTTGCAGATGTTCTTCGTGTGTCCCTTACATGGCCTTTTCTTTGTGTGTGTACATTCCTGGAGTTTTTATAAGGACATCAGATGTATTGGATTAAGGTCCCAATTTATGACCTCCTTCCTTTCACCTTAACTATCTTCTTAAAGACCCTATCTGCAAATATAGTAACATTTTAAGGTGTTAGGGATTAGGGCTTCAACATATGAAGTTGAAGATTGATGACAATTCGGTTGACAGTGCGGCACATTTTTGTTTCATGTACGTAATTTTAAAATAAGAATTTAAAAACCTACCATTTTCACTTCTTAATCTCTCTCACAATTTAGAAATGTTGGTGTGAATCAATGAACTGGTATTGATATACCCTATAGTCCCCTATGTGGAAAAAAAATGCTAGCTATTTCTGTTTAATAATGGATTATTGAGGTCACAAGTATTTCTTTTCTTTTATTTCTTTTTTTTCTTGCTTTTCAAATATGATGATTCCCATTGCTTCCAATATCTGATCTCTAGCCAGCATATTTTTTTTTAGAGATTTTATTGTTTTGAGTAATATCTAAACCCAGTGTGGGGCTCAAACTTACAATCCTGAGATCTAGAGTCACACACGCTACCAAATAAGCCAGCCAGGAACCCCCTAACTTTGAATTTCAAATAATATAAATATTATACTATCCTTTCCTTTTTAGTTTTGTTCATGTATTTTCTGGACGTATATGGAAGTGGATGCCAGAATTGAGTTATGGGCAAACTGATTACAAAGCATTCTAAACTCTACCTTTTACCTTGCTCTCAGAAACTGGTATTACCAGGTAAGAGAAATTGAAGAGATTCCACAAAGTTGTAACTGAATTAGGCCTAAAAGGAAAAGAAAAAGGAAAAGGAAAAGGAAAAGGAAAAGGAAAAGGAAAAGAAAGGAGGTGCCTACATTTAGGATAATTCCATTTTTATTATAAGAATATTCCCACAGGGCTTAGTTTCTGAAAGGGGAATAGTAGAATCCAGTGGAATGCACAAAACTAGGAGTTCTGAGGCACAGAAATTTACTTCTTTTTTTTTGGTAAGAATTATCACACACATATTAGAAAACTATATGCATGAGTTTAAATCACTGCGCCGATAGTTTCTCTAACTGCTAGAACAAGAAACATCCTGCCGACAAGTTCAGCCAAGATGGGGCTTGTAGTTTAATACATCTATATTGTATTTAAACGACTAAGGTATTATTATAAAATAAGATACTTTATTAGCTAAAATAAGATAACCTAAAATGGCTGTGTAGCTTTAAGTGGAGTGCCAGCTTCCCTTCAACAAAGTGAAGAGAAATATTTTAAAGCTTCCCTTTCTTTCTGTTCAAAGAAGGATCTAAATCACATAAATAAATGTTTTCTATTCCTATGGGAAAATCTGACTTTCATAGATTAAAAAAAAAATTTCTTTAGCCACTTTTAGTGTTTTTTTTAAATGAAGCCTTTTCAATTTGACATTTAATTGTACCAAATGTTTCCTGAATGGAAACTGTTTAGATTAATAGTATAGTGGATGTGGGAATGGTTGATGCAGTAGCTGATATGGCATTAACTGCTTTCTAATAGTAGAAAGCAGTATGGTCAATATTTACTTAGCACTTGCTATGGATAGCGTTGGGAGGCAAAACTCCATGGATCACCCAGGTGTCTGTACATCTTGTGAATAAGGCACCGACTGCTCTTGCTCTGAAAAGGTCTGAACCCTTTTCTCAGCATGATTCATAGTGAACAGACCTGGAAAGTAGACAGCATTTTCCTCCAGAGCAAAGGGGAGCCATATTTACTGCTCATTATAAAATATTTGGGTTCTCTAAATTCAGGCTTGCTGTCTTGTAATGTGTCTCTCTGTTGGTGTCATTCCACTCAATTATCTTTGCCCTGTAGGAACTGGGGCTCAGGGAACTGGCACCAGAATTGTTGATCTTCTGGCCACTGTTCTTGCTGTGAGTCACGAATGATCTTTCATCACTGACCTAAGAGCCTTGTCTTCTCTACCAGAATCCACATAGCTATGCCAAACTAACTTGGAAGAAGGGTAAAATTCTATACCCTTCACAGTTTGGGACAGGAGACACTATAGTAAGTAATTAGAAATATTTTTCACATTTAACTTTTTAAATATTCACAAATTTTAGAGGTGCAGAAAAGTTCTATTTCTATAATTCACCTTAGCTACTATTTTAAATCACCTACCCCTAATATGCCTCAAGAAAGAAAGATTAGTGTATTCCAGGTTTTTTCAGTTACTTTAAGTTTAAATTCACTGATTCAGTGACTTTTCCCTTTTTCTTCCCCCCCCCCTTTTTTTTTGGCTCCAATATGACATTTAAGTTTCTGGATATTTAATGTAGCATTATGGCGTGGGAGTGTTGGGACGGGGGCTGAGGAGTGGGGGCTACAGAACCTGGTCTCCAGTTGTTTACATTGTCCTTATTGATATCCCCTGAGTGTCTACATTTCCATTTAGTTACAGTCTCTGGTGCATGGCATATTCCTCTGTGGCATCCCCTTGTCACTCCCCAGAATACTCTCAAGTCTGTTGAATCACACTCCCTCCCTCTCAACTCTTGTTCCCTCCTTGAATGCACAGCAAACTTTGGCTGCTCTCCAAAGTTATTTTGTGTAGGAGGAGACATTGGGAGCACTGCCTTAGGCTCTCTCTATACCTGGCATGTCATGCAGTCTTTGTTGTGACTCTAATTTTCTGACTATGGTGACTTAGAGGATTTCTGAGAAAGGGTTATCTTTACCTTCCAGTGCTCTAGACAAGAAGCAGGGTACCTTTTTGCTCTACGATTCTCCAAACTTAGATAGTGGTTGTATCAGCTCTTACAACCCCGTTACAAAACATTAATCCTGGAGCTTTTGGGGGCTCAGGTGGTTAAGCCTCTGACTCTTGGCTTCGGCTCAGGTCACGATCTCATAGTTCTTGAGTTTGAGCCTGATGTTGGGCTTTGTGATGACAGTGCAGTGCCTGTTTGGGATTCTCTTTCCGCTCTCTCTCAGTCCCTCCCCTGTGCTTTCTCTCTCTCAAAAAAAAAAAAAAAATTAAAGAAACATAAGTCCTCTGTTGGGATGTTGGGAGGTACTCATAACTCCTTTCTCAGATATCCCAGTTGGTTACAACTGTTGTTTTTTTTTTTTTTTAGAATATTCATTTCACATTTTAGGTCAGGAAAGTTTGTCAAATCTAGGATGAATAAAAGCTAACTAACAGGCTAAAAACAAACAAACAAACAAACAAACAAAACAAACATTGTTTCTCATATCATCATTAATTGTTTCTAAGTTCATTATTTATCCCATGTACTTGGCTTTTGGTGATCCTTGACCCAAATTTTCTTTGACTCTAAAGTCTTTCCCTGTCACCTCCAATCTCTGGTGATGTGGGAAAGAAAAACCCTAATGGCCCCCACGTGGTGGTATCAGGGTCAGGAAAGGATTACCAGGAGAAGGGAATTACTAGATTTGAAAAGAAAGTGTTGGTTGTTATTCATGAATCACCCTGCTACACTTATGAATATATTCATACCAGTCAACACCATGTTTTATATTTCTACTAGAGTGTGAGCTCTCTGTGGACAGGGGAGCATCTTGTTTACTACCTGGCATGTGGTAGGTACTCAATTGCTTGAAAAGTGAGTGGTAATTATTGCTAAATAATTTTTCACTGACTGATTGATCTTGTCTATTGAGCTGAATTTACATGTCTATGGTTTGTAGGTCTTTGAAATTCTAACAAGAATGTATTCATGGAAAACAATAGTAATTCGGTTCCATAAGATGATTACAATCTCAGGTATTGAATATGCTTATTGAAAGTCCACTTGATAATCAAAGTGGACTTGTTTGTTTTTTAAAGAACATAATATTTGCTATATATTATTTGAATATGTTCCAAATTTACACTGGAACACATTTGAGGTATTATTTGAGGTATTCTGGATCGAGACAGTGAAGACATGGACTCTAAAGGCATAAAATACAAATGTTTGGTTATAGTAGATTTTAAACTAAGTCTCTTGCACTTAGTGATTTCATAGCCTGATAGAGATAGGAACATTTATTTTTTAGAGTCTCCAAATCAACATGTCATGAAATACTAAAGTGGAAAAAATTGTATATTTTCTCATGTGTCTTTATGTAACAAAACACACATAGAAATAAACCTCAGAAACATTTTCTACTAAACTTCGTGAGGTAAAGAGTAGTCTTCCTAGATTGGACCAAATTCTTTTTTCTTTCATTTGATCATAAACTGAATCAGGAGAAATAGTTTTTGTATGCTTTGATTTTTCTGAGTATTGGAGAGAGAAGCTACTATATTACAAATTGCCACTATTGTTCAAAGCCATCAGACCAAGCATATAGAAACCTTGATAAGAGTACTTGAAAGATTCTTTTATAGTGATAACTACAGTGGAGAAGGATGTAGCCCTTGGAAATGAATATAAGATGTTACGATGGAGTATTGTGGACTATTTGAAACTCTGTGATAGTTATGATATCAGACTTAACTCTTATATTACTTTCAGAATCCATCTCTCTTTGTCATGGTTCACATGTCTATTGATTAGCTTGGTAGATGACACCATCCTAATATTATATTGATTAATATAATCAATGATATTGATCATATTTTTAAAAAAGGAAAATACACAAAATATTTTTTAAAGAGGTATTAAAAGCTACATATTATGGTCCTTGAAACTGTGGGAAGATAGTCTTTCCTCAATTTATTTCCCTTCTTAAAATGGATATTTATCAGGCTTTTCTATGCTGGAAAGAAATAAAAACGTAAAGAAATAAAATGATCATGAATCTAAATGTAGCTAACAATATATCCTTGGATATAGAATGTATCAAATATCTAAATAACAGATAAACATAAATATAGAAACAGGAAAGTCATGTAAGAGGAGGTAGCTAAATGAAACAAAATGTATTTAAAGATTTTTAATGTAACTATCACTATTTGAGAGATCAAGCAGGCAAAAAAAAATTTGATTAATATACTTAAATTTATACATATATCTGTACCAATGCCCTTATTAATAGAAATGACTTTATACCTAACAGAAAATATATTTTATTTTTGAAGTAATGTTGAGTCAAACATTTCTTAGGCCACAAAGAAAGCTTCAGTAAGAAAGAACAACCATCTTATAATCTATGCTTTTAGGCCATAATTTAATAACATTAGGAAATAAATAAGAACATGAAAGTGACAAAATAAAAAAAAATCTTTGTGTCAAGAAAACCTCAGGAATGCCCTGGTTGCTCAGTTGGTTAAGTGTCCGACTTCAGCTCAGGTCATTATCTCATGGTTCAGAGTTCAAGCCCTGTATCAGGCTCTGGGCTGACAGCTCAGAGACTGGATCCTCCTTCAGATTCTGTCCTCCTCTTTCTCTGTACTCTCCCGATTGTGCTGTCTCTGTCTCTGTCTCTCTTTCCAAAATAAATAAACTTTTAAAAAAATTTTTAAAAAGAAACTAAAATTCTGAGCATTTTGGTAAAAGAGAAAATCATAAAGGAAACAACTGATACTTGAACACTAATGACACCATTATTTTTCAGAATTCATGAGGCACAAATAAAGCAGTACTTAGAGATAAATTTATAGCTCTAAATATACAATGGGAAAGAATAAAAACTAATGAGCTAAGTATTCAACACAAGACACTAGAAAAACAGCAACAGAACAAGCACAAAGAAATAGGAAGTAAAAAATAATAATAATAAAAGCAGAATACAATGAAATAGAGAATAAAAGTAACAATCCCTAAATTATACATGTTGAAAAAGGAAAAAAAACAACTAGGATATATGAAATGTAAAAAAATATGCTCAACTTTATAAATTTTGAGTTTGGACAAAACAGACAAATTTTTACAGGGAGAAAGATAAAAACGGAATTCAGTAATAACTTTTAAAGAATATTGAAGTAGCAAACAAAGCTCCTAAGAAACAAAATCCAAAAGCAAGTAACAAAAACAAACAAAATTGCAACAAACCAGGGCTGGTGCCTCCTGTTCTCATACCCAGGGAATTGTACAGCTGTGCTCTACCAAACTGGAGAAGACAAATAGATTGCTCCCCTGCACCAAAATAAGAAAGAAGAAAGAAAGAAAGAAAGAAAGAAAGAAAGAAAGAGAAAGAAAGAAGAAAGTGATCCAACTCATTTTTAAGGCTAGTATAACTTTAGTTTCTAGAGCAAATGACAGTCCATGAAAAGAAAATTATAGGCCCACTTCACTTTAAACATAGATACCAAAATCTAGTTAAATATAAGCGAGGTGAATCCAGGAGGGTACATAAAAATATATTGTCATGAAGCACTATTTATTCTACAAAGATGAGCACACTGATTGTATAATTTATCACATTAATGACTTTAAAAAGAAAATCACATGGTTATCTCAATACATACAGCAAAGACACTTAAAAATACTGAGTATCTCTTAGGGCACCTGGCTGGCTCCTTTCTTGACCTTGGGTTGGTGAGTTTGAGGCCCACATTGGGCACAGCGATTACTTAAAAAAAATTAAATATCTCTTTATGATAAACTTATCGGTTTATATCCTGCAATAAATATCTGAAATTACAGATTCCATCAAAAAACTAAATTAACATCATACTTAGCAGACAATTTCACTTTATGTCATTCCATTGGGGACCAGCAATAAAACACTATTGGGAAAAAAATCTGTCATGGGTTCTCTTTATACATCTTGCTGAGTATGCCAAAATTGCAAGGCCCTGACTGTGTTTTCACTTGGGCTATTTCTCAGGATTGTTGCAGCCTGAAATTCTAAAAAGTGAGATAATGCCTTGTGGGAATATATCACATAGTCCTGCAATGCATCTGGTTTCCCTTCAGACAAAGTGCAGTGCCCCTGTTTGTCATAAACGTGGCAGATTACTGAAAACAGAGTTCCTCTCCTGTGGAGCACCCTATTGTATATGGAGGCTGCACCTGGCACTTATGACACCCTATGGGATTTGGGGCTTGGGGAACTATGTGATTATGCTAATGTTCTGACTACTGCTATTGTTATGGATAATAAATTCCTTTGTCTTTGGCCCAGGAGTTTTGTTCCTCCTGTCAGAGTCCATGAAACTGTGGCAAACTGGTTTGTTATCTTGCATAGCTATTTTGCTGGGAGTCCTCTTATTTCTAGCTGTCTATACTGCAAACTTGAGTAGGGTAAAATTTAGATACACAAGCATGCTACAGACTAGAACAGCTG
Source organism: Prionailurus viverrinus (assembly GCF_022837055.1). Classification (NCBI taxonomy): domain Eukaryota; kingdom Metazoa; phylum Chordata; class Mammalia; order Carnivora; family Felidae; genus Prionailurus; species Prionailurus viverrinus. Next base: position 82,285,984 of record NC_062565.1, read on the forward strand.
TTATTGAACCTAATACTGGAGATACTGGCTGCAGATGATAAATGGAAAAGAAATAATAGCTATAAAAGTTAAACGATGTAAGACAAAATGGTTATTATTTACAGATGCAAACTATTTGCATAGAAAATTTACCAGAATTAATGGTCAACAATTAGAACTGATAAAATACAGCACAACTGTTAGATTCAAGGTAAATGTATAAAAATTAAGAATGCTCTTCTAAACCAAGAATAGAAAGCAAGAAAATATGATAATTAATAAATACATTTATAAGTCAAAATTATAAAGTGTTTAAGAAATAACCTAATAACACAATGCATGAAAACGTCACAGAAAAACTAAAATGCTTTAAAGAAAATAAATTCTTTAAAGAATATAAAGAAGCTAAATTCTAAAGGAAATAAACAGGTAATAATTAAATATTAAAAAAATAAAGTAAGAACAACTAATTAAATGAATTAAATTATGTTTATGAAAGATATAAATTAAAAATATAAAGATGATTTCTAGAAATTAATCTACAAATGTGATGCCATTTTAATCAACATTGCAGTAGGATTTTTTTGAGAAAATTGACAAACTGATTCTAAAATTAGTAAAGAAAAATACATGATCATGATTAGCTAAAGTTAAAAGGGGAGGCACGCTCTACCAAATATTAAGACATACTACCTAGGGCATTGGGACAGAAAAAAACTCATGTTTAAATGGTAATATTGTTTCAAATCGTGGTGACACCATTAATCAGAGAGAAAAGGTGAACTTTCTTAGATGTCTTAGATAATGCTGGAGAAACTGACAAATTGTATGGAGAAAAATAAAGTATAATGCCTTCCTGAGACAATAATCAAAAGTTACCATTTTAAACCTCTAAATTAAATACCTAAATGTGAACAGTGACACTATAGACAAAATAGGAGAAAATACACAAGAATTCTTCATGATCAGGGGATGAGAAAGAACATTTTAAGCATGGCTCTAAAAGCACACATATAGGAAGCACTAAATTTGATTATTAAAATTAATTGTCTTATTTCTGTAACAAAGGACACATATACAAAGAATAAATAATAAATGAATGACAAACATTCATTATATATCTCAAATATATAAGCAATTCTTCGATAGAAAAATAGACTGTTTATAAATTTACAGGAGATGAAACTTGAATGGTTAACAATGGTATGATAAAAGATATTGAACCTTACTAATTATCAGAAAAATTCAAATTAATGCAAAAGGTAAGACACCACTTTAAATTCATTGGAATGGCTAATTGGAAAATTATATAATTGTAAGCATATCTATTCATATTTTCTGTTACTTTATAAGTAACTGTTTATTCATCTAGCATTGGTCTCAGCAACCAAAACACCTAAATATCTCACACAATGATTTGTCTAGAGGTGAGTGACTCTAGGTTGGTGTAGAAATTCAGCAGTGCCACCAAAGCCTCCTTTTTCCCTTCAGCTTTCTCATTTGTGTGACTTTTCATCTTTGAGTGGTCACCTTGAGTACCTAAGTTGGTTGCTGATATTCTAGACATCATGTCATTAGATGACAACATTCAGAAAAAAAAAAATGAGATGGAGCCATTCAAACAGGGTTTCATTGTATGCCTATCTTTTTCTACTGGGAAATGCAATATTTCCCAGAAGAGTTTTTTTTCCACCTCATTGATCCAAAGTTTGCCATATGGCCAGCTCTTAGTTTCAAGGATACTGGAAAACTCTGTATCTAGCAAAGAGAAATGGGCTTTGGATAGTTTTCCCCAGAGTTGAACTGGTCAGTTCAAACAAAAAAATTTAATGTTTATTTATTTATTTTGAGAGAGAGAGAGAGCATGAGCAGAGGAGGGGGCAGAGAGAGAGGAAGAAGGAGAGAATCCCAAACAGCCTCCATGCTGCCAGTGCAGAGCCCCACACAGAGCTCGACCCCATGAACCAAGAGATCACGAGCTGAGCCGAAATCCAGTTGTAACCTCATTGACTTAGCCACCCAGGTGCCCCTCAAACAAAGTTATTAAAGAAGAAAAGATGGACAGAGGACTTTGGAGAGGGCAATTATAACTTCTGCCATGTTGACTGTGGGGATGTGGGGAAATGAAGACACTCATGCACTAATAGTGAGGGGTATGCAAACTGGTACAGATATATTAGTACTTAGTGGAATTAAATCAGTGTATAACCTTGGAGCCAGCAATGGGCATAAAACTGAGAAAAACTTTTTTTTTTTTTAATTTTTTTTTTCAACGTTTATTTATTTTTGGGACAGAGAGAGACAGAGCATGAACGGGGGAGGGGCAGAGAGAGAGGGAGACACAGAATCTGAAACAGGCTCCTGGCTCTGAGCCATCAGCCCAGAGCCCGACGTGGGGCTCGAACTCACGGACCGCGAGATCGTGACCTGGCTGAAGTCGGACGCTTAACCGACTGCGCCACCCAGGCGCCCCTGAGAAAAACTTTTAGAGGCTTCCGTATGGTATCAGTCTTAACATAGGAAAGGAAAACAAAGTGAACTAGCAGCTGGAGATCATGGTTCTAGGTAGCTTTTCTGATAACAGGGTGTCATTGAATGAAACTTCACCTCTCTAGGCTTTGTTCACTTCATTTGTAAAACGCAACAAATAGATTATATACAGTTTTCAAACTACACCCTTAAGGGACACCAGAGTTTTATGAACTGGTCTTGCTTTTCTTCTGATAAAATCTAATATTTGTTGTTTTTTACCTGACACTTAAATATCTGAACTTTAAGTTTTCCTCCAATAAGTGTTTCTTTAATTTTGGCGAGTTCTATTTTCCAACTACTGTATGTTAGCAGATGGCAAATCAAACAAATTATACAAATAATGAAAAAATTATGATATAATTTAAAACAGCTTATTGTATTAATGGAAACACGTGGCCTTGGTTGTGATATCATATTCTGGCATTCAATATGGACTTAATCTTTTGCTAGTGAAATTATCCTACATTTTAAACATCTAAGTCTTCTATGGTATTTCATAAATGACACTCCAAGCCTCAGGTGTCTCCCTCTGAACAAGTTGGAGGATGCACTATGGGACTCTTACAGTTATTTTTCCATTCATTAGTCTATCCTTTAAACACTATCCTAAGCGAATGATAATAACATATTTTTAGACCTTCCCTCAAGGTTGAACAAATAATGAGCACTTATTTTTTGGGTGGCAACATCCTAACTAAATTATTAGTATCGGATCTCACCTATACTCTTTGATAAAATTATAAAGGTTGGAAAATCCTTTTTGTAAATTATGACAAGTCTTTCTTACATTTTTAAAAAGCAAACTTTTTAGAACATGAGTGTACATAACTTTTATAGTGTGTAAATTTTACATAGCTTACCTGAACAATGTAGGAAGTCCAACTAGTAAGACAGTGAAGAAAAATAACATTTTCTTGCAACCCCCGTCAAAAAACAAAACAAAACAAAACAAAAACAGAGTGGCCCAATTCACACTCTAACACAATAGTGTTCAGATTTCAACATTGGGATCTCTTTTCTCTTCTCTCCAGGAACAATAATATGGGCAATATTGGCAACATTTGATTCGGAAATTCAATGTAGGAGAGCTAATGTGTCTGCTTTATCAACTGGGGAACACTTTCTTGAAATGAAATGGTTTATAAAACACATGCAAACAAATGCATGGGGAGCTGCTGCTGGGGTCCCAAGGAGTGAATGCAGAGAAAGCAACCCCACCCACTTCCCCTTCCAGTGTTTTTTCCCTGGACCCTCCCATAGTAAGGAAAGAAATAAAATATAAATGATACAAGAATTGAGAAAAACGCTTTTCTTCCCAAAGGCGGGTTCTCCAAAATGGTTTTTTGGTGGAGATTATGAGGATGTCTCCCTCCTCTCAGGGCAAGGGCTGACATTATGGAGGCTGCTGAGTAAGAATGTGGGGACTTATTGGCCTTTACAGAAAGCCCAGAGCTTGGATTCAGAAAGATCCACATATATGGAGACAACTGCAGACTGGTTCTGCTTAATCCAATTAGTTGGAAACCTAAGAACTACCATTTTGAGGATAAAGGAGAAACAAGGGAAGTTGAGGAAATATTGAAGGGACTCTGTTATTCATACATTAAAAAAGAAAAGTATGTCTTTTTCTATAAGAGCTAAGTAACTCTAAGACAAAGTATGTATTTTTTCACCTCCAAGATGGAATACTGTAAGGGAGCTTACAGAGTCTTTTTATTGGCTGAGAATTTAGGTCCAAAAGTCCTCATAAGTTGTGGTAATAGTCTTTAAAATTCCCCTGGATCATTTGGACTTAAAATGTCACAACTATAAAACATTGATTACTTTTGAATATAGAAAAGACTCATTAAAGAATTCCAGTAGATAGCCACATGTAGTCAGAGGAGGGAGAGAGGAGAAACTTTCGCAGAACCTCATGGTCAGGACAAGAAGTCTCAACGTGTCCATGACCAGGACAGAAGCTCATGGCAGTTATGGAAACCTGGGGCCAGATGGAGGCTTTCTTTCTGCTCCTCTGGCAGGTGGGGAGTCCGTTCTCCTCTGCCTTTCAGGGCACACCGTCCTGTGGAATTGCAGATGGAAAGGCGCTCTGTAGACAGTCACAGAATCGAGATGAATTTCTGCTAGAGTCTCAGCTTTGTTTTCTCATTCATTTTCCATCTCACAAAGGTAGCTATCTTAATTTGACAAGTGATAAAATCTCCCCTGCAAAACTCAATATTAAATTCTTCCCTCTTCACCATCTTGGGAGGATCGAGTTAGAAATAAATTGTTTACCTAATCTGAAGATACTATACCAGAGACAAAACTCCTCTTCTCTCAGATAGTATCCTGACAATGTGTTGTTATATGACAAATCGTGCATCCACCTAGGTGATTTTAGCTAGCGAGTTGGATTTAAAAAGAAAATTTTTCATTTGTTGCTGTTGGCAAATTAGTGTAATGCGTTTCTTCTGCTTATGTTATGATGAAGATTAGTACTTCTACCAAAGGCCACAAAAGGTGATTATTTGCTTTAAAATATTTTTGACAAACTTCAAATTAAACAATTACCTGTAATATATGAACCTAACTCATATATTGAGTAGAGATCACTTCATATGTGGTTGAACTTTAGCTCTTTTAATTATGAAAATGTGCTTCTTGGAGAGGTGGGAATGACCTTTTACTAACACTTCTAATTTATCCTCTGCCTGGAGGAGAGAAAAATACTTTAGATAAACCATCTGGAAAACTTCTAATTTGTTCTATGAAAAAATAAACATTCTGCTCAGCAGAAATAACCCAACTGGCAAGAGTCTTCTTTCCATTTGGGTTATTTCTTATCTAGCCTTTATTATTGCTGTAAATCGAAGGCTTACATCTGAACTCAGCACCACATAAAATAAAGAGGACAGCTTCCCTCTTCCCTTTCGTAATTTCTAGAGGTAGTATAAAACAACATAGATATCTATATGTATATGACCAAAACAAAGTGAAACTAATGAGAAATGTGTGAATTATGTGGCTGTTTGCTCTTTTGTGCTGGCAAGTTTTAATATGAAGGTCACCTTGTTTAACTATCTATTAGCATAAGAAAGATTTTGGTGAGGAACACCTTGTGCTAAATGCAACTTAAATTCGAACATTATTTAAAGAATGTCAAATTTGGCACACAATCAACCGATAACATTTATTGTATGTTTTCTTTGTTGCTGGTCGTGCGGTAAGTGCCTTAAAGGGACTAATAGAGTGGATACTAGTGTCATCCCCATTTTACGGATAATAATACACAGGTACAGAGAGATAAACTAATTTGCTAAAGATCATGAGGCTAACAAGTTTTAGAGCTGCTAAATAGCAAAATTCAACCAAGTCAATTTGAGGATCTAATTGGCTTTATTAAATGATTCATGAATTGGTCAGCATCCCTTCTAGCAAATTGAGAGGTGCTCCAAGGAACTGTACAAAATGCAAGGTTTGTAGAGAGGGGGGCAGGCAGGAAAGTTATTAGCAAAAGAAGAGGATTGTTCCAGTGACAACAGTTTTCTAGGGGGAAAAGGTGTCCTATCATGCAGATGACTTCATCTTTCTTTGGGGAGTGGAAAAGACCCAGGTGGCAGATTCACTGGCTGAGACTAAAAAATCCCTGACTGACCAGTTAAGACTACATTTCTCAGGGAGGTTGAAACAGCAATTAGATTATGTATTAAGCACTAGTTTGGAAATTCAGTCCAAATGACATCACTTTGCCCCCCCCCCCCCGCCTTTTTTTTTTTTAACAGGGCTAGGTTTGTACCATGGAACTCTGTTCATTGAGACTATTTAACTCAAACGATATTCTGCTAGAAGCTTTTGTAGATACAACAGATTAGCTTTAGGGATAGAAGGGCACACTCTAGTCCACCTGTTCTGTTTTAAATTATACAGTTTTAATTTGCAAATACTTTATTTCAGACTTTAGCTATGGTATATGGTCAATGGATGTAATGTAAGTGTATGTAAAATGGCATGTGTATGTGTGGGTGGTAACTTACCATTTTTAAGAGGTGGTAGTAAAATAAATTAAAATAAAATGTGATAGCAAATGAGCATGAATCCAGGGGCTGTTGGGACCAGTACAGAGGCATAGACTGGTTTAAATGGGGGGGTAGTTTAGTGGTTGCATTATAGTCAGAATCTTGCCGTAATGACCGAACTACTGAGGTTGAATGGACAGAGCTGGAGGGAAGACATCTGTCATTAAAAGACTCCCAGATGAATCCTCCCCATCTCCATTGTCAAGGCTGATTCTTGTGCTCTGTTATTTCTTTCTATGTTTAGGTCAAAAGTCTCCTGCTGGGCTCCCTTCCTCTGCTTTCTACATCTCCATCCCTTAATTCACCAATCCATTCTCCACACTACTGCTACAATGAGTTCTGTAAAATTCAGACCTGCTTCTTTCATTTTTCTATTTAAAATTCTTCAATTGCTTCCCATTGCCTTCAGGACAAAACCCAAACTCCTCAGTCTGACATAGAAGCCCTTTCATGTGTGATAGCCATAAATATCTAAGTTACAAACTCTGATGAGCAAAAATGTAACTTTCTCTATTTCAATAACTCAATTTTTTGACTCTTGGAACTCAGTCTGCATAATGACAGACAGCTTAATCTAGACATTTTCCAGGTTGCTCTGTACAAATCATCCATTTTTCAGTCAATTCAGGTTTGAAATATAATCATAATCAGGTTGTCTTCTTTCCTGACCACATCTCTCAATGGGGTACTTGAGGGGTGCCAGGGTAAATGTTGCAGAAGGCACCCTATATATCAGTTCTGATCTGAATGGGCTCCAAATTGGCTTCCCTAGGGATACCAAAGCCATTTTCATCTTGGGTCCCTGAAACTGGTGGCCAAACCTCCCTCTGTCCCCGATGGAAATTAAGTACCCCATGATCTGCTGTGCCATGCCTTTATTTCAATGTCAGTGACCTTTGGTAAGTCCAGAGAATTTTATTCTCCATTAACCTTGTCATACTCGGGGGGTTTGGGGAAGTTCAATAGTGCTGCCCACATATGTGGGAGGAGTTAGAGACTTTAGCAGGAATCCCTCTTGCCCTTTTTCCAGGACCCATCACCCCACTCTCTACCCTCCCTCAGCATGCCCTCCTGCCAAGGGGTGTATCAGTGTGGTAGAGTTGAGAAGTAAAGAAATACCACTCCCCACAATCAGCTCCTGCCAAATTAACATGTAGGAGAAACTAGTAAATAACTCTATCATATGCCTCATGGCCCTAGGTTACCTTGGAGTGAGGCAAAAAGGATCCTGTAATACATCAGACTCCCCTCCTACTCTAGAAATATGCTCTCCTCCCAGGTGGTGGGACATTCCTGCTCTTGGTATGTGGATTAGAAAGTAATTTTTTCGATTTGATGGCAACTTCTTTCAAACCTGTTCCCTTTTTACATTCTTGTCACAATTCCTTGAGGTGGGAGGCTGAGAATTTGCTGCGTTTGTCCTCTGGGTTGAGCCGAACAATTCCTATCTGGGTGACCCCATCTTCATATTTTGAGTGGGAGATGCTGCTTGCACAGGGCTAGAAGAATCGGTGATAATCCAGGAGCAAATATCCTAACTTATTCTGTCACACACATTCACCTCCTGCTTACTTTTTACAGTTGGATCTATGTTTTATTATTCATCTTGCAACACACACACACACACACACACACACACACACACACACACGCTTCACCTAGCTAACTTTTAATGATATGTTAATATTCAGCAAAGGGATCATCATACAACTTGTGGAATCTGAATGACTTCCCTGCCCACCTCACAACAGCCTGAGTTTGGTCTCCTTCCTACTGTTTCCTAGCAGCTTGTATTTATCTTCACCATAACACTAAAGTGTTAACATCATTTCGTGTTATTTCCTCACCAGACTGTGAACATTTTGATTTTAGGAACTCTCCTTTCATCTCTAGGTAACCCCACTCCCAAGCCCTAACATTTAACAATTACTGGCATTTACTAGTTCTTTATATATGTTGATTGAATGAATGAACAAATGTCCAGTAAATTAAAATCTAAATAATTCAGAATACTGTAGGGAAGAGGTCCTTAAATAATTTTCCTGTGTGTACTCACTCCCTGAAAGAATGTTGAAAGTTATTTACTCCTTGCAGATTTTTAAAGTTGATATTTAAAATTTTTTAAGCTTAGATAATTTTCAAGGGTGTAATTGTCAGATTGCACTAAATATTGAGGTTTTAAAATAAAACTGTTGCATTATTTTAAGTGCATTATATGGATAAAGATATCAGAGTGATTTGATATCTTCCACTATTCATTTAACAATACATGAGCAAGTGCTTCTTGAATAATTAGAGTTTTTATATCTTTTTTTCCCTTGAACTTATATTTCCATTCCAAATCCCTTTACAGACTTTTATCCTAAAGTAATACCATTTTTATGGTTACAAATTTTTATCGGTCATTTATTATTTGTCACTGCACCCCCCCCCAAAAAAAAAGTGTGGATTGAAAATGTAATTGTTTTTATTAGCTTCCTGTGACCATTAACTCTAAGTGTTTTTTTTAAAGCTTTTGTTTGTATTATTATCACCATTTTTAGTGGTATATACTTGACCAAAGCATAACAATAAGAAGTTTGGATAATCAAATAAAAAGTACATTTATTGGGAATGCATCTCTTAGTGAAAACTATTGGGGCATGCTTTTACGGTACTCCTATTAAAAGAGCTTCAGAATTATTCTTTTGTTTGGTGCTCTAGAAGTTTTTGCATGATAGTGTAGTGCCGGCTGAGGTGAGGGGTACACCTTTTGTTGAAAACAGGGAGAAATATGAAGTGGGGAAGAAGAAGTTGAGGACTGGCCATTTCTCAGGCAGATCAGTTTTTGGAAAGAGAGCATATGAATTTTGAGGATCTGGAAATGGATCTTCTTAAATCAGTTTTGAGGCACCCAAGAGAAAATCTTTGTAGGTATATGTAAACCTGAGTTAAAGTCAGAACCCTGATCTCTAAGACACTGGTATTTTTCAGTAAATAGAAATCTATAGGAGAAGTTTTAATTGATGAAACATGTTTACTTTTAAATAATGTTAAATAAAAAATTAAGGTGCACTTCCCTGTAGACATTTTGAATAATGGAGTTAATAATTCAAAAAGGATTATTTCATATCAGTATGTTGATGCATTCCACGCTAATATGTAACCATATACTATACAATAATACTTTATTCTCTTGGATAAGGACATTTTCGGATAACCTATAGTTATTTCTTGTTGGCAATTTCCTTTGAAGAGATCATACTAAGATACACTTAAACCTAATTAAATAACAAAAACCTCAGGACTAGTGGAATTTAATAAATAAGATGCTTAAATTGTGGTTCAAATTATATATGTGAATATTGAATATTACATAATTTTTTCATTAGAATCTTTTAAATAAGTTGGAAACAGTTTCTTCTATTTTCAACATCTTTTCCTACCTTGGGCAACATGATTTTATATGTATCTTTGTTATTTATTTCCACTAGCTACCACAAATAGGTGGACATGATGTCAATGCAACACTGGGTTGACTCTCAAGTATGTGAATGTGAAAATTTAATAAAATATACTCATGTGATATTATGCATATACTCTATTTATAAAACTTTTACATATTCCTATAACTGTAATTAAAAAAAAATGTCCAGTTATAGTTGAGTGCTTTCTTTCATGTTACTGGGGCTTCTTCATTCTTATTCCCTTCCCTACCTTATCCCACTTAAGTCATTCCCCAGTGCTTTTTGTTGTTGTTGTTTGTTTGTTTGTTTGTTTGTTTTATTGCCATTTTTTAATGCCAAGTCTTGTGGTGAAAAGTCTAGAATAATCTTAGCCCAATTATTTTTCCAATGCATGTAGACTTCTCTCAATCTATTATGTATCCCCATATCCCACCAGAGCAACACTGGACCTGGGCTTTAGCCTCAGAGGGTAAATGAGAAAGTGAAGAGCATATGGTGTAGGAAAATTTCACCCCTCTTTGTTTCAGTAGTTTTGTACACTAAAGGGCTCTCTTATAAGTATTGTACCCTTGAATGCATTCATCTGTAGGATAGAGCAGACAAATACTCTTGCTGCAAACAATATGTGGGTCAAATTTAAAGGAGATACCAATCAGCTAATAATCCCTAGGGATATCAGAAGGAAAGACGAAATGTGAATGAGAAGCCATTGAAAAATTTCCCCACAGGAGTGCCTGGGTGGCTCAGTCAGTTAAGTGTCTGACTCTTGATTTTAGCTCGGGTTATGATCTCATGGTTCATGGGATCAAGGCCTGCCTTGGGCTTGGTGCTGACAGTACGGAGACTGCTTGGGATTCTTTCTCTCCCTCTCTTTCTGCCTCTCCCCCTCTTGCGGGTTCCTACTCTCTCTCTCTCTCTCTCTCTCTCTCTCAAAATGAACAAACATTAAAAAAAACAAAAACAAAAAGAAACATTTCCCCACAATACTATCTTATCAGGAAATCCTGACCCAGAGGGCCTAATCTACAATCCCCACCCTCAACCCTTCTACAGCTCACAGTCCAGATGGATCTCTAGCCAAAGCCAAGGAGACCCCAGCAGCTTACAATTGGTCCCTGTTCTCACAGTTAACAAGTAAGAACTTAGTAAGAGTAGTGAGCATTCCCAAATTCACACTTTGGGGAAGGGGGAGGAATGGAAGGAAAGGCATGGTCTTAAAATCTCTAGTGGAAGTTCATAAAAAATACGTTTAGTTATAGTATTTCATATGATTGCCTTCACAAATACTAATGCCTTAGTCCTATATTAGTTTATTAAGCATTAAGAATGCTTTTTGTATGATAGTCTAGTAATTTTTCTTCCATTTTAAGTAATTTGGTTCCTAAAGAGAAATATTTTATATATTTTAAAGAGTGGATTTTAAGATTAATCGTAGTGAGGAAAAACAATTTATATATTGGCTACTACATATATATATATATATATATGTATGTGTGTGTGTTTATGTATGTGAAAGTATACAAAGGTACAAGTATACCCCCCCACACACATTTATAAATTTATTTTTTATTTATTTTTTAAATTTTTTTTCAATGTTTTTATTTATTTTTGGGACAGAGAGAGACAGAGCATGAACGGGGGAGGGGCAGAGAGAGAGGGAGACACAGAATCGGAAACAGGCTCCAGGCTCTGAGCCATCAGCCCAGAGCCTGACGCGGGGCTCGAACTCACGGACCGCGAGATCGTGACCTGGCTGAAGTCGGTCGCTTAACCGACTGCGCCACCCAGGCGCCCCTTAAATTTAAATTGAAGATGATTTATGAAGAAAATGAGGGACACTTGCATTCTCTTAGCATTGGTATTCTTCCTTCTAATTTTACATTTATTTTCTTCTATACTTTGTAGACAGACCTTTTGCATCTATGTGTTGAGGGCTCTGTCCCTGCCATTAATCACATGATGATGACTTGGAATCACAAAAAGTAGATTCATAAATAATTAAGTCATCGAAAATTACGGATTAGGATATGGTCATGTCACAATTTGTCTGAGAAGAGAGGATAGTATTACAATGTGAATGGGTGAGAGAGGAAGGAGACTTCTAGAAAGAACATCAGTGGGAAGGGGTGGCATTGGGTGCTGATTGTCCAGTCAAGTGTCTCTCTCTTCTTCCTGGGCACGTAGCCAGTCAGCCTCCCCTAAGGCAAAGTTTGACCAGTGAATGTGAGGGAAAGTGAGTTGCAACTTTTGGGTCACTTGCCTAAAAAGAAATCCCTTTCCTTGGACTTCTACTTACTTTTCTCTTGATTTAGAACAAGGAAGTACCCACATCCAGTTTCCACTATGCAAGGTAAGGACAGGCCGAAGGGTGGGGCCACAGGATTGAAGAAATTTGAGTTATTATTATTTAAGGTAAGGCCACTGTATTTTTTGATCTCTTTGATGTCACTACATTATTAATATAAAGGGGTTCCAGATGAGTCTGTAGTAGAGAATAGAGTCTCAGGGTAATGTGATTCCATATGGTAGATATACCAAAGAACTCAGATATTTCAGAAAGAATATAGAGAGAGGAAAAGACAGATAAGAATCGCCCATTAAAAAGGTGAAGTTTTTTTTTCTTTTAAATTTTTTTTTCCAATATTTATTTATTTTTGGGACAGAAAGAGACAGAGCATGAACGGGGGAGGGGCAGAGAGAGAGGGAGACACAGAATCGGAAACAGGCTCCAGGCTCTGAGCCATCAGCCCAGAGCCTGACGCGGAGCTCGAACTCACGGACCGTGAGATCGTGACCTGGCTGAAGTCGGACGCTCAACCGACTGCGCCACCCAGGCGCCCCAAAAAAGGTGAAGTTTTTTAGAGAGATGTTGAGAGCTAAAAGAGCTTGTAAACAACTTTGTGCCCAAAGATGAGAGAAATTAATTGGAGGACCTAGAGCAGTGCTTTTCTGTGAAGACACAGATGGATGGACCCCAATCCTGAGTCTCTGATTTCATAGGTCTAGGGTAGAACCTGAGAATTCATATTGCTAACAAGATCTCTGATGATTGATACTGTTAGTTGATTGGGACCACACTTTAAAAATCACTGCTATAGAGTCTAAGGAGACTTGGGACATTTTCCAACATGGCTTGTAGGTAGTTTTTCAGAGAAGAATTGACCTACGGCTCATCAAAGGAGTTGGCAGCCAGACTGGGAAGATAACTCTCATCCTGCATTGACAGCTGCACATGGGGTTGAAAGGAAGCTTATGAGGCTGTGAAAGCTAAGTCTTCATGAACCTGTGCTAAAATGAGTTGAAATACATGACAGACTATGTACCTGTTATCCATTAATACTGTTTAGAATTTGACCTTCAGTATCCTTTGCATTTATAATAAAATAATCTTTTTTCCACATAATTACTAAGCATTCTGTCTTAGAGTAAAATCTGTAAAAGAAAAGGGAAATGGCTGTGGACATTTTTGGAGGAGAAATGACTACAAAATTAATTTAAGAATGAAAGGCATGGAGAAATTGAAGCAGGGGGAAACCTTTTTATGGTGTGACTTTTAGAAACTTTATTGTCTTTCTGTCTATCAAATATAGATTATTTAGGACCTGCCCACAACTAAAAACTTCCCACGACTAAAAATCATTGTTCATGCAGATTGTGAGCTGCTGACTTATTTCATGGACTGTTTCTGCCAACAAGTCTGAAATTCATATTTTGGTATTCAGAAGATGACTTTCCCTGTGCGTTCTTGGTCTGACAGTCACATTGCACATATTGGTCACCAGAGTGTGACATTGCTGCTCTTTGCTACTGTGATAATAACATTCTTTTAAAAGATAATAATAAAAATAACCTTTTTAATGACCCCTGAACATATGTCCATGAGGAATATTGGAGGTACTTATTTATAAAATGCTTTCCAAATTCCATTAATTAATTGAAACTCGTTTGTACTATAATTCAATATGGAGAGTAAAAGTAATAACACTGACAGGGAAATTTTGATGACACCAGCTAGTCACTGTTTTCTTTTATTAGCTTGTGTAGAACACACACTTGGACTCAGGCTCAGTATTGACTAAAGTTGCTATATCTGTCCTAGAGATTGCTTCCATAAATGCCTTTTTTTTTTCAACCATGAAAACTCTTACTTATTTTTGGCACTTATCTTCCATTTTAATTATCTGAAAAAATTTATTGTCTCCTTTGCATTATATAAATACTGTCCACCACCCCTAATAGACTGCTAGGAACTGTAACATCATGTATGTTATATTCATCATGGTATCCTCAGTGCCTTACAGAGTACATGGCTCGTAGGAGGTCAAACATTTGCTGAATTGAAGAAGAAATGAATAAAAGAGCTATAATTTGACTAATTTTATGCTATTTAATTAGCACATATATATTTTCGGGTGTGATTTATGTACATGTGTACACACACATATGCTACCTTGGACAGTACTGTTTCTTACTATAAAGTTTGCAGTGTTTCAATTAAAATTAGATATTTCCTTTCTGTATTAACGTATATGACTATTTGATAGTCTTCTAACAGTTCATACCTCCTCTGCCCAATTGCAGTTGCTAAGTGGTTCTGTTTCTTTATATTCAGTCATATATTAAAAAGTTTATATAACCATTAGCTCTTTTAGACACACATGCTTGGGGCACTTCTTTTATTTGCAGTGTTTTGCCCCTGCTGAAAGGTTTTTCTGTTTTCCTGTTGGTTTTTGTCCTTGGATGGAACTATTTGGAATACGTCCTTTTGCCTTTTAGTTTTTGGTTAAGCAAGAATCTATTCTTTTGTAGTTATTTTTCCTTTTTTTTTTTTTTTTGGCTATAACAATGTTTCAGAAGCTTCTGTTCTTTTTCAAAAACCATTTGATCATGAGGGAATTGGAATGTTACATTTCAAAAATTGAACACCTCATCCTGAGAAATGAAAAGCTTTGAAATGGAGGTATCCGATGTCCTTGCATTTAGACCAGAGCTCAGAGTCTGGACTGACTTGAAAGCTGAGACATCAAAAGTATACAATTTAGCTGAGTTTCTCAACCTCATCTTTAAGACACCTAAAATGCAAGCTTTGCTCATCTGTCTCTTTTCAGTTCCAATATCTTGTTCAGTTTCTGAAACATAAGAATCAAGGCTCTATGGGAAATTATCAGTTAATTGCACCACAGTTATTGTAAGAATAAAGGGACAGAAAAATAATAACAAAAATCAATACAATTTGAACACTTTGCACCTAATTTCCATCATTTTTTAATTTAAATCTTCAATATACTTTTTCTCTGAATTATTACACAATGTTTTTACACAACACACACCAGACAGTCTGATGGCCTTCTCCTATAGTGTTAAGTAGCTATTTACACATCCAACTATTGTTATTACTTTAATTAACAGCAGAAA
Organism: Prionailurus viverrinus; assembly: GCF_022837055.1. NCBI lineage: Eukaryota > Metazoa > Chordata > Mammalia > Carnivora > Felidae > Prionailurus > Prionailurus viverrinus. Next base: position 82,301,414 of record NC_062565.1, read on the forward strand.
CTTCACAAAGCTTTTGTTTAAAAAATCTAATATACTATGTTTTTACATCTTAGCTATTTTTCTTTTGTTTTTGTTATGAAGGTTTTCTAGTATCAACATATGGCTGCATGATCTTTTAAAAAAGAAAAAAAAACATTTTCATTATGTAAGTCATATGCATTCTTTGTAAAAATGTGCCTGAGAAACAATGTAAATATATTTCAACAAAAACATGTTCAAATCAATATCATGTTTTGCCTCTTTTCAAATCAGAATGGTCACCTTCATTTTTTTTTAAATCAACTTTTACGATTTCACCTATGAACTTTTCTTTCTTCCTTTCTGAATATCAGAAATGTTTATTTTCTTTCCCATTACACTAAAGTTAAATCATGCCTGGAAATGACACTCAAGTCCCTGTTTTTATGGGAAACATCTTTAACCAACCACTTTCCTTTGATTTCAAATTGAACATATTGTTTATACCATACTTTGTCCACATTTTAAACAGCAGATATACTAAAGCAATTACTATCTTCTTCTGAAATTATAAACATTCTCGTGTGATTCTTGTGACTTGCCAGCAAAATAGATATTCATAAAATTGCAAGAGCATGGAGTTTGTAAAAAATAAAGCGTTCAAACTGTATAAAAAATAAGGCATTAGAATCACACAAATGAACTACTTTCAGTGGCATAGAGGTAGAGAATAATATAGATTAATATACTCAGTAATATTCATAGTATTTGGTGAGTGATTTTGGTGCAATGAGGTAGACTCCAAGCAGAGTGACCATTTTACTGAGATGTAAGTGGTACATATTGTAATGTAGGCTTGAAGGAGTGATAGGAATTTGCAGGGGAGGACACAAGGGGAATGAAAGCTTTGTGTAGGAGGTGGTGGTGGATATCTATGTGGATGTTCACAAGTTCACTATAGCTTTTGGCCCAAGCACTGGGCTGCACGTGAACAGGAGGAGCTTCCTAGGCCTTAGCACAGAAAGTCTCCTGCAGGGATGAGGGCTGAACAGAACTACCACAGGCTGTTCAGGTCTGGGAGGTGCTGTCATGCTGGTGTAGCTGCAGTGGAGAAATTCACTAAAGACTCAGATGTCCGGTTGAGACTTCAAGATGGCCAAACCTTAGGGGTAAGGACCCTCGGTAGAGTAAGGGCTATAGTGTAAGAGGAAGAACCAAACTGAGCTACAACTGCCCTAACAAAAAAAATCAAACCAAATCATTCTTCCATCCTATGTCACTTTTGTCTTTAGCACTTGGCTCTCAGGGTCATCATGTTTGTTTGAATGAAGCATCTGGAAGAAGAAAAATATGAAGATTGAACAGGGGAGATTTCTGAGGAACAGACATAAATGAAGTCCACATTATTTGTGTTTATATTCCATTACCTAGAACTCAGGCCCATGTTCCTACAAAACTCTGAGAAACTGGGAAGTGTGGTCCAACTAGGAGTCAATAAGAAATGAATTTGAGTTTGGTGTGGAATTAGACAATTTCTGAAACAATTACTTTGCATATTGAAGAGTGGAGGACGTGTTGGCAGCTGAGGGAGAGAGAGAGAGAGAGAGAGAGAGGCTGGAAGGCTTCCGTGGCTGTGAAAACAGAATCTATTCCAGATCATTCATCTGCTTTCCTATCTAGGAGCAAGCACATCTCACTCAAGCATAGCTGCTCACCTCTTTCCTCTTTATCCTCAGAGAAAACATTTCCAAAATTGTATGTAATTCTTTTGAGTGATCTCACTCTGGGCACCACTGTGCTGGCTCCAGAAAGTTCATTTTCCCTGAGCCAGTCTATCTGCTGCTTTGGCTTAAGTTTGCCGTAGGTCTAGATAGATGGAACTAAAAGTACCTTTTGTAGGACTTCAGTCCCTGCTGTAAGCAAGAAGAGTCCCAGCATCTAAAACCTTTCCATGTCTGCGATTACAAGTATGTGCCTAAAGTCCTTGCCCATCCAAACACACAATAATTCATATACAGGTACTTTAGATACTTAGTGGTCAGATTCTTATGGTCACTTGAGAGTTTAGTCTGTGGACTAATATTAATGGTTCAGAATAAATGATATGCATATCTATGGCAGATGAATGTAAAGAAAATATTCCAGAAGGCATCTGTGCATAATGGATTCTTTTAACATTATCAGTTCAATTTATTGCTAAGGAATCTGACATACCTTCTCTTTCGCTGGCGCGGGAGCAAGATGGGGGGATGGTAAGGAAGGGAAAGAAAGAATAAAAAAAGATCAATCACATAGAGCAAGCAGTATACAGGGCATAAATGGCCATTCCAGGTAAACTCAGGAAAATCCTCCTTTGTCTTTGTTGATGGCAATGATCCCATTTGTGTGGAACACTGGAGTTCATTTAGATTAAGTGTCCTCCAGCTTGGTTCCTAAGCTCTTGAGGATCCTAAGAACAGAGAACTGAATGATGCAGGGGAGCTTATCCTGAGCTTTGAAAAGATTATCCCCCAAGTTCGCTGGCAGGCCTGCAGAAGGTGACCTGCCTGTTATCTCAGAACACTCCACACAGCAGAGATCATCAACACCATTATGGCCCTTACTGCCCGTAAATGCCTTTAAGCAGCTTTAGATAGAAGATATATGGCATGGGCCTGGAGCAGAAAATTTCATCACCATGATTTCTCTGCTGGGCCCTTGTTTAGAAACATTGCTCACATCTTTTGGTTTGACAGGAAAATAGCAGCTGCTTTCTGATCATGCCGCCATCTGTTCTTTATTGCTTATATTATTAACATTTACAAGGGCTAATTGGTATTTTGAAGTGACTAAGATGATTGATCAAGAAATACCCAACTATGTTTATCATAATGCCTGCTCTAAAAATGCCAAAGGTGGCAGCAGTTACTTAATATTATCTCAATTTGAAGTATTACATGGTCCACCTGACTATATTCTCTCAGTTTTAATAATCAGGGAACAACATGAAAATATTTACCTTTTTTTTAAGGTAAATCTAGTTAGCCAAATCTTATGAACACCCATCTCTCTGCACCATGTTGCAGGCTTACTAGTTTGCTGCCCTGTTATTCTTTAACCTGTGGAGCTTAAGAGCCATGATCTCATTTTTCTGGAGTAACCACCAATTGTGACATGTAGTAGTCTTCAATAAATGTTTAGTGAAGACTTATAAAAAATTACAGAAACCACATTATTAATTGCTGATCCTTTTCTGGCACTTGTAAGTATAAAGTGATTATCATATATACTGTCTCATTCAATCTTTACAATAAGACTTGTAGGTAGGAAGCACTATTTTGTTCTCCACTGTTTACTCCAGTTTATGCTTGGACCAAAGAAGGGTCTCAAAAAACATTTGTTGAATAAGCTTGCATAAGAATCTTCTAATATAAGGCACTATGAACATACTCAGTCCACTAGGACAACACTTAGGCCTAAGAAAAATAATTTGTTCAAGATGTGATGGTGCTAAATAGTAGACTGAAGATTTGGACCCAGGTTTGTCTGATTCCATAGCCCATGTGCTTTACTACTTTGATGTGCTGCATCTCTAGATGAGAAAAAATACTAGATTCTGAGTGAAATAAGGACACAAATATTAGGACCAAACAAGAATTATTCTAAAGCATCTATAATTTATATTATAAGACAGAATAATGGAATTCATACTCAAGTAAAAAGTAAACAAGTGGTGATCAGTCAGCAGTGAAATGCATCGCAAATAAGGAAGTAATATAAGGAAGAACTAATGGAAAAGAAGGTATTAAATTGAACCTCAAAGAGGATCAAAAACATATAGATACAAGATACAAGGAAAGCCATGCTCAGCTTTGGAATTACATAGGAAATGTCACAGATGCATACATTTTCCTTGTATGATCAGAATAGAGTGAGTGTGAGGAGAGTGGACTGGATGGGAGAATGAAGAACTTAATATCAGGTGGATTCACAGAGCTGAGGAAATGCCTCAAATTCTAAGCTAAGGAGTTGGTCATTCTATCAATTATGAAGAGATTTTGAAAAGAAAGGACTAAAAGACATCTGGTCTCTGATTTACTAAGGATATGAGGGCTACATTGGAGGAAAAGAGATGAGAAGCAGACCAGTGCAAAATGTAGGTAACAAATTACGAAGACTCAACTAAATAAATAGCAGTCAGCATGAAAATAATGGAGTAGTTATAAGCCACATTGCAGGTTAAGAGTCCACAGGATTTTAGCAACAGAGGAGTATGGTGTTCAGGACAAGGAAGTGAGAGGAGAGGAAGGATAATGAATTCTGCAGTTTGTTGTGTCCTATAAAGCCTTGGGCTACCTCATTGGAATTTGTTTAGGACATAGCCTCTCATCAGAGAACCATACTGCAACCATAGTAATAATGTTCATTTATTATTGAAATGCATTTATATTACACCTGATTCCAAAGGTTATGTGATAATCCATACTAACAAGAATAGGCTTTGTGTTTTCAAAAAGTAAGACAATTATTCTTTTCCTATTAGAAAGGGCAGGCTCAATTTATGTATCTCTTTCTTCTTAAGGAAATTGGATTTCCTTTTTCCTTCTTTACTAATACCAGGTGCCTGATAGCTAACAAATAAAAAACTGGCATTCAGTAATCTCGAAACTACCAATATCCAATGGATAGACTGGGGAAACAAGAAGTTGGAAAGGAGGCTAAAGTCAGATGTTTCTGGTCAGATAATAGAGAGAGGAATCAAAGAAGAGATACAAGTGTGCTCTGGAATAATGTTTATCAAACTCGGGTTATGTGATTTTCATAAGTTTTAAATTGTCCACATTATCTCTCTAGGTAGCCCACAAACAGATGAAGGCTTAGCTTAAAAATAACTCTTCCTAAGGAGAAATAGGATGTGGCTCTAAATTCCTTGATTTTTCTGTTCTCATTTTAATCTAAATTTATGTGTAATTGTTGCTAATTAATCATTTGAGTAAGATTTATGGTATAAGACAAATGATTTATTTTTCCTGAGATAGTTTGTTCTGATTTCAATAGGCCACCATATTCTAGGTATCTTATGCTGACTATAAACTCCTTACCGTCTGCTTCTTATTTTTACATCACAGTTTTTATTTTATTGTTATTATTATACTATGATATGTTATGCAATTTCATTATATGCACACATATGTGTATATATAACATATATAGTATATAACATAACACTTACAATATACATATATTACACATGCATATATATATATATATATATATATATATATATATAATATAGTTTGTATAGCATATATACAAATTCAATGAAATTCATTACTAGAATACTCCATGCCAGAAATTTGGCCTACTACTTAGTTGGTTCAACCACAATTTCTTCTCAGATCACTTAAGGCATTTAAGTGAATTTATGTGAAGAATGGTGCAAAGTATGTGCTTTTATTAATTTTATCTGGGTGTGGCTCAAAGTCAGATTCCTATTTTTGAATGTGTATAGCTTTAAAATAATATTTTTATATCAAGAGTTGAAAAACGCTTCCCCAAATTAAAAAAAAAAGTACCAAAGAAATCTCTACTTCAACATTAGCATGGCTCATCTTGTGCATTTGTTAAAATTTTGTCAATCTAGTGTATTGACAGTTCTTCTGGTGGACTGATGGTTTAGTGGTTGTGGTGGTGTCAAAGAGTTATTATACTCACTGTAGCATTTGTAAACCTCGTACCCCAGAACTTAGACTAGTGTGAATATCGCACTAGAATTAGGGGACAAAGTCAACATCAGAGCTGCCAAAAGTCATATATGGAATACTATCTCACAACAAAGTATGAGGTTCTTTCTTGTTTCTGTGGAAACAGCTGTGACTAGCCTGTAAGCCAGTGTGCACATGTGCCTGCATGGAAACATGCATTTCTTCACCTTCCACCCTGATATGGAGGACCAGTTGATTGGGAGTTGAGTATTCGTTGAAGAAGAGTATTCGTTGAAAGTTTTGAGGGTGTTACCTCTGAGAAGATTTATATACAGATATATTCACAGTTCTAAAGGATTTTTTGAGTATCATGTTTACTCAACATTTTATTACTTTTGCAAAAATTTTTAAAAAATATATGAAAATAGTTCAAAATTTGCGTGCATTTTCGCATACATATTATAATAGTAACCATTATGTTACTTTTGATCATCCCACATGGGATTGGGTTAGTGAGATAGGGGGAATGCAATGGTAATATTTTAGTCCTTGGACCTGTTTGAAAAGCATTCTTAAGATCCCATATTTTTATTCTAATCATTTACACTGAATTATGAATTTTTTTATTTGTTGAAAATATATGTTTCAAGTGTAGCATTTAAATGGAGACAGTATGAAAACAGAAAATATAGCAGTAACTCTAAATTGAGGATGCTTTATGATGTGAAATGTAGAGATGAGATTGCTCATGTTCAGTTAAGCAAAGACAATGAGTGTAATCAGCAACATGTGCTGTGCTGAGCTACCTCTCAAAATAAACTAGAAGCATTTTTTCCATGTGTAATTACTGCTGATAATTAAGTTACATTCAGAGATTCTTCCTGAATTTTATATGGTTTTCAGTAAATAGTAACCATTCTAAAATTTAAATAAAATTATACATAATTGGGTTTTTCTTAGATATTAGAGCAAAAAATATGTTGAATTTTAATGTCTATAAAAGCTGAGCATTAGATGTGGAATTGATCTGGATAATCTACTCATTCCGTATTTATGACTAATTGTAATAGTTGAAATGAAAGATGAAATGGAATAGGAAACCATCTTTAAAATAAATAAACATATTACAAGAAACAGAAAAGAAACAAAAATCCCATGTAGTATGGGAGGAAAAGGTCAAGTGGTTGCCCAGTAAGGCTGCTTCTTTGCTGCATTGTCCTTCCTTATTTTTACAGGAAAGTTTTTCTTAAGCACACACACACAAATAGAGATATTGAACTTATTTTTACATTTCTCATCTGCAGTGTATTTTGACCTTTTTTTTTTTTTTGCTTGTCATCATGAGAAGAGAACATCCAGTGGAGTAGAAACAGCAACAGATCTGAAAATAGGATTTCTGAGTTGGAATCATGGCTTTGCTCCTTGAAAGTTGTATATTTCTGGAAAAGACATTGATTATTGGCTCTCTTTCCTCAGATGTAGGTAGACTAGACAATTTCTAATATTCCTACTAATTGAACAATTCCTTGACATTATAGAGTAAGTTTTCTGGAGAATTTAAAGCAAAGAGAAAATACATGGCTTGTGGAAGATTTTTAATGTAGGACTGTAAGGGTAGAAAAAGCAATTCAAAATTGGCTATCTAACCACAGGCATGATCCAGAAGGTACCAGGGAGTTTAAATTAGCCTTCCTGTATTCCCTACGATCCCTTACCACCATGGGGGAAGCCCAAATGGTACAAAAAAGACCTCTTCTATCCACAGCCAATTATTTGCAACTAAATTGTTCTTTTTTTCTCAATAAAAATTATTTTACTTCTCTTTTTCTCCTGATTGTATAAATAAGTATTTTCCACCTAGTCTCAGATGTAATATCTACTTTCTATGAAAATATTTTAATAACCTATTTATTATCCTTAATGAAAGATAACATAGCCTACCTACAAACATATATTTAAAAATACATGTAGGGGCGCCTGGGTGGCGCAGTGTGTTAAGCGTCCGACTTCAGCCAGGTCACGATCTCGAGGTCCGTGAGTTCGAGCCCCGCGTCGGGCTCTGGGCTGATGGCTCGGAGCCTGGGGCCTGTTTCCGATTCTGTGTCTCCCTCTCTCTCTGCCCCTCCCCCGTTCATGCTCTGTCTCTCTCTGTCCCAAAAATAAATAAACGTTGAAAAAAAATTAAAAAAAATACATGTAATATTCTAAATGTAATATAGAAGAAATAAGAGGAAAATATTTTAAAATATTCATAAGGAAGAATTTTTATTTTTTCTCTTTTTTGTAATCACAGTTTATAACAGGGGTAGCTTCGGAAATACACTGTTGTCTGATTGAGAATAATTTAAATAACATTATCTCCTGTTTAAAGATTATCTAAAAGTTTGTATTTAACATATGTCTTAAAGATTAGAACTCAACTATGAAACTATAGAACCCAACTGTCTTTTTCAATGGTAAATTTTAATTACTTTGCTCACTTCTAGAGTAATTGACCTATTTAAATGGTCTACTTCTTTGATTAATTTTGGTCTTTTTGGTTAGTAAATAACTTCCTCTATTTTTCAAATTTTTGATTATAAAGTTTAATGTTTTATAATTTTTTCAAATTTATTTATTTATTTTGAGAGAGAGAGAGCACAAGCAGAGGAGGGGCAGAGAGAGAAGGAGAGAGAGAATCCCAAGTAGGCTCCTCACTGTCAACACCAAGCCCAGTGCAGGGTTCGAACTCACCAACTGTGAAATCATGACCTGAGCCAAAACCAAGAGTTGGATGCTTAACTGAATGAGCCACCCAAGCACCCTTATAATATTTTTTTTTAATCTGAGTCATATCTCTAACCATGTGTCTTTTCATTCTCAATCATGTCTGGTATATTTTGGCTTTATCTTCTTTTTTCTCCTTCATCAGGTCAATGTTTTTTTGCATATTTAATTATTCATTTTAAAGAACCAGCTTTTGTATCATTAATTATTAGTAGTGGGATTAGCATTTTTTATTTTTTATTTAGAGGAAGAGAGAGAGGGAGAGAGACAGAGAGAAAATACTAAGTAGGCTCCACCTTCAGCATAGAGCCCAACTTGGAGCTTGATCCCACAACCCTGGGATCATGATGTGAGCCAAAATCAAGAGTTGGATGCTCAACCTACTGAGCCACCCGGGCATCCCAGGATTAGCATTTTTAAAGTGAGTTTAATTATGCAGACTCTAGAGCTGGACTATCAGCTTTTGAATCCTGAATATTCCACCTATTCTGCACCTGTAGGCAAGATACTCAACCACTCTGTATCTGAGTCTCTGTGTCCTCACTTCAAAGTTTTCTTGTTAAAACTTCCATGTGTCACAAATTGTATGAAGTGGTTTTAAACATACACCAATGCAATTTGCAATTGTACCTTTTTGTTCATTTCTTTACACTTGTTTCAAGATCCTGATAAATCCTGGAAATTTTCCATAAGTAATTCACCTGTAAAAATAATTGTACTATCAGGTCTCTGTCGTCTACAAAGTCAATAATAATAAAATAAAAATGCTAGGAAATGTGAGCTGATCCGAGAGATACTTTTTATCTCCTTCAGAGCTGCTGTGGATGTGCCTTTCCAAGTTGTGTGTGCCCTGATGAAAAGGAAGACATCTATGATTTTGTACTTTGTGCTGCAGTATCTGGTGAAGATGCTCCTGTGTAGTGCATGTCTAAAGGAATTTTGGAAAAAAAATGAATTATGCAGAATAGAACATTTTTATTATTCCCATCATTGCAGAAAGTTCTATTGATATTCCTGGCTTTAATGTTATGAAATTTAGTGAAAAATTGGTCATAAATATTATATAAGCTATATAATATTATGCTGTATATACTATATACTTTACTTAAAATTGTACATATATACCCTTAGGATTACTTTATTGTCTTATAAGCAAACATAATAGCATGATGACATAATGTAAAAATTTCTAAGAATCAGACCAATTATTTAGCTTTCTTACAAACTATTTTGTGATAAGGGTAGACCTTCTAATCTAAATACATAAATGGTTAGTGAATTAGAATTCAGGTAATGTTTTAAAAATCATTATGTTAACGCTGCTCTTGGCAGAAGTTGTTAGCAGCTTAACAGATCACATGGAGTAGATCTTGTCTGGAACATAGTGCTTGTGTTTTTAGGTAACAGGTGCACACATGTGTTATGAAGGGTAAAGAAGGACTTGTATTCTCCATGGAGGTCTATAGATTGTCTCCCTGAATGGAAGATGTGAAAAAGCCCAAAGACAAAACTAGCAATGTTTATATAACACACTGCCAATTTTGTTCTCTATTTTGAAAAGTATTTTATAGAAGGGCCAACAGTTTGGAAAAGTTTGAGGAAGAAAACAAAGGTCAATTACTGCCTTAAATCTAACTTGACTCCTGAGAAATCTCTTATCTTTGAGGAGATTCTGGTTTGTCTTCTAGGTTAAATATTCTCCAAAATATACTTGTAGATAAGTAAAGGAGCTCCTGATCTGAGTTTTTGTATTGAAAGGCAATGAGTTTGACGGTCTTGACAAAGGTGATGTAGATGTATTGTTTAGGACAATATTTGGTTGGAAGGTCAACAGAACAGAGGAGGATATTAATCTTCCTGTTTGTTAAGGCAGTGTACGGAGAAACTAAGTAAGAATAGAGTGATTAGGGCATGGCTTGATTTTATGTCTCTTCAAATGAAAATATTATTTGTCACAATCCACTGTCTATTCAGTGATTTTTCGTGGTAATGCTTAAAGGGTTTAACCGTGTTAAAGCTCTGGGATCTATGGAAAGGCCATACATCTTCTGTCAAGATCAGAGATGCTCAGCATCGGTTTCATATTAGAATTACCCGTGGAGCTTTTAAAACTGATGTTGCGCAGGTCTTACCCACACATATTAAATCAGAAGCTCAAGGGATGAAGCCCATAAAGTGGTAGTTTTACAAAGCTCCCCAGGTGATTCTAATGGGCAGCTATATTTGAGAACTTCTGATAGATTAAAGGGTTTAAAATTTTCTTTTTAGTGTTCAACTTTTTATTAGACACCACACCTCATTTATCAAAAAAGAGATTTTTAAAAAAATAATTTTAATGCTGCATCCGGTGGTAAACATACTTTCAAACAATATAATATTAATATACATTACTTAAAAATATATAAAATATAATCTAACATTTACAAGCAATGAGAAACATTTCTTTCCATATTCAATTATCTGATTTTTCTTAGCAATTAATAACAGCTTATGAGCTTCAGCACATCAGACATTTCAGAAAGCCACTGTATTCTGGATTTCATGCCATTACTTTTAGGAAAAGCTTCACCTTGCCCCTAAGCAAGGAATCACAGCTTAAATTTGTCATTTAACTAATTGCTACTTAAGCCATTTGAATTGAGTTGTCCTTACTCAATTATAATTCAGGTAATGAGATTGTCGACTTCACAATCCTCTTTTTCTTCACATTCCTCTTGTCCTTAGGATTGCATCTAACTTGGAAGACTATAAGAAATAACTGTCTTTAGCTTCCCGTTACTTCAAGGGCTACTGAATCACAAATTTGGGGTAAAAATAAAGTTGGATCTAGATACAGACATAATCCTCTGTGGTTCTCAAATAATATCTGGGTCTTAATTTCAGTCAGGTTTTTCTATATATCTATTTAATTAGTACTTGGTTAAAATGGCCATCTTTAACTGAAATTTACATGCTGCAATGCTTTATTGTTTATTGCTTTTTACATGGATATTCATCTAATTGTCATGACAACCCTACAAATTAGGTACTATCTTCCATTTTTCAGATAGAGTGGAGTTTACCAAGATTAAATTTTTGGCTTAAATTCTCACAGTTAATAAATGGTAGTATTGGTCCTTGAATACTGTGTTCTGAACCCAAGCCTAATGATTTTTCTATTATGTCATTCAGTGACTTTTTTTTTGACATCCACAGATATGCTCTACAACTTTCCTATGTTTCATGATCAGAAAATAGAAGTCATTCACTATATATTTAACTGCATAATGGCACAATTTTTCCCCATAGTAAAGTAACCTACTTTTTCTTCCTTATGTCTCTGTAAGTATTGTATTATATCTTATGCATTTATGACACAGGGAAGTAACCGCTACATGCAGAATACCCAAATATGTAAGGCACAATACAGAGAACAAATTAGAATTTGGGATCTAAGTGCCCATGAAATTCACTTTGTAGATTAACAGAATTAAAGTAGGTTGAGAATGTCTAAGTTTAAAGCCTATTTGCTAGATCCATTATTGCTAACTTCAAAAGAATATCAACTGTCTGGGAGGATTTTCTATTTCATGGAGGGAGTTTTCCTTGCAGCTTTAGATGGGGGTGATTTCTTCAGGGAAGAATTCTCATCTTAGAACTACAAAACTCTATATGACAGTGCTTTCTGATTTATGTTTGGGAGATCTTGAGAGCGGTGAATAGGTGTCGAATTTATTCACATAAATCCTAACAGTCCCAAACATTTTTTGTGTGACTTTGTCTCCTCATTATTGCTGAGTTTGAAGTCTTCTTGAACTTCAGATTTGTATTTCTAATTACACACTAACAGTGGTTATCTTAAGCACAACAAAATCAACATGCCTCAAACTAAATTACTCTTCTGTCCCTGACTTACCCTCCACCAAAACAAAATACCATTCCCGTACTTGAATTCCTTATCTTGGTGAATTATATCATCATTCACAGGGAATACCACAACCATGAACCTGTCATCCTAATTCCTTTCACATTTTTACCTTTGAAAAATCTCAATATTCACTTGTTAAATCCTAACACACCTACCATTTAAATCTCTCTTGAGAGCTATCTTCTTATTAGTGTAAGTGCTCATGTGCGTTCAACCGGATGGACAACTGCATTGCCTTCCCTGTTGTCGCTCTGCCTTTGGGTCCTCCCCACCGACTTACAGACTCTACACTACCGCTACTGAGACTCATTTTGAGTCCCTTCCCTTGTTATGGTCATAAAAATATTTGCTATTCTTTTAGGGTTAAATTCGGCATGAAAGTCCCTAACTATCCATCTAATTGATCTGCTCTAATTTCTCCCATCACACAAATTCCATGTTATAGCTATGAAAGTTTCCCACTCATTTCTTTCCCTGAGGGCCTGATGCAACTCCTCATAAATGTCACTTCGCCACTGGGGCTGCCCCTGACCATCCACATGAAAGTAGTCCCTTGGTCACTTTCTGTCATGCCCCCTTGTTGTAATTATAGGCACAACACACATAACTAATTTTTCCTTTGTTTGTTTGTTCAGTGTCTGCCCCATACTGGAATGAAAGCTCTAGATTTTCTACGGCTTGTCTACCACTCTGTTTCCAGAGTATAAATCACTGGTTAAAACATAAATGTCAGTAAGTATTTGTTGTGTGAATTTTGTTTTTCTCCTGGGGATGGTCTTTCTTCTTTTCCTTCTGAGGACATCTTCCTAATCCTTTAAGACATATTCCAAATGTTACTTTTTCCTTGATAACCTTGCCAGGAAGTGTTAATTGGCCTTTCTCTTCTGCTCTCTTAGCCCTTGGCACATTCCTCTATTATAATTCTTACCAGTCTCTATTGTAGTGTGTGTCTATCTTCCCTAGTAAACTCTGAACTTTTCAAGAATCCAAGCTATGAGTTGTCCATTGTTGATGTCTGTTGGTATTTATTTTTATGAGTTTTCATAAGTGGTGCAATAGGTAGTTTCATATAACTCAGTGAGAAAGTATAGATCTTTTCATAATGATAATGTTAATAATACATTTCTTAATTTTGTTAGTCATGATGAGATCATTATGTAGCAAATGTAAAACACAGACATTGTGTATCAAAATAAAGTTTGCTACTCTTTCAGAGAAGAGGTTAAATAGAATACAGATAAACCACAGATAAGTACAAAATGATACTCATCCAAGTTAATGAAGAGACTTTTTAAAATAAATTAATAATGTATTGTTGACTCATGCTTCAAGCAAAATGATTGTCATGTGCATTGTTTATAGAATATATAAGTATTCATAAGTAAATATATTTCAATCACAAAAGTTTTTGAATTTTATATGACTTGCATTTAGTAGGTATTTGTAATCCTGGGTTCCCTTAAACAAATAAACCTGAAACAAGGCTTAAGCGCTAATACTTTATTGGATGGTGCAAGACCAGAGGAGATAAAGTGGACAAAAAGACAAATGAAGCAGGGAATGATGAGAAATAAATACAATATAATATATCGCTATTGTTTTATGATGAGCTTTGGAGAAAAGACAACCAGCTGCTTGGCATGTAAATCCACTAGGCTACCTGCGGAATCTCCAGCAAGGTGGTTTTGAAAACATTGCTTCAGAATAGTCTATCGGCACAAGGAAGGGAGAGGGGACTTACATATATAGGGGATATATCATATATCTGGTGGTGTCTTCTATCTCTCATCTCCCATTGGTCTAATTTCCCATTTTCAGAGAGTTAACTCCCCCACTTCTCCAGCTGACATCAGTCTTGAAGCTTTGGCAGTTCCTGGGGAGGCTAGACTCCATGCCTGAAAATACGGTGTGTCATTCCTGCCTGGAAGTGGTAGGAGGAGTCATCCAATCCCAAGTGTAGGCTGAATGTCCTCAGAAGAAACTCACTGCTCATATAAAGTTATTAGGGCCCCAAAGGTGAATGAAGCATAACAAGTAGCCCAGAGTGAAAGGGATAGGAGAGAGCAACAGAATCTGAGGAGATATACGTGTCCTATATAATCCACTCCTTGACTTATTCAGATCCATTAATTTTTCCTCATTATCTGTCTTCCACAATACAATATGGAGCCTTCATTCTTTATGAGAACAAAATGTCTTCATTTCTTCCTCCAAAGGAGAGTTACAAATCCAGTCAGCTCCAGAATCCCCTTGAGCTAGTGGACAGTCATGATCTCATAGACTAAAGACAGAAACACTAATAAAATAAGTTACAGCCACCAGTCTTTAGGCTGTGACTATTTCATCTCACTTCTGGGACACCCATTTTATATTTCCTTCATCATAGTCCAGCACCTTTCTGTCCTGGATTACTTCCTAGTGAGTGATCCAGAATTTCATCACTTATGGTATGAACTTTTGTTTGTTTGCTTTTTTAGGGTATGGTTGCTACAATTGTCTATTGACAGTTATCACTGGACAAGGAAAGACTCAGAGAAGTCCCTGGGTTCCAGACATATGCATCCTGTTTCCTTTTTGTAGTAGCAACCATAGGACTTCATTAGAATTAGGATTAAATTACTCCAACAAAGTGTAGCAAGTAGCTACTTTTTTGACTATTAATCCAGTAATGTGAGAAGCCAGTGAGAAGATTATAGTTATAGTCTCAAGATCTGTGAAACCCTTACTATGCCCCACACAGACTGTTCCATATCCCTAGGAACATCAATCTAATCTGATTGAGTCTAATGTTATGGAGATTGGCATGGCACAATTTTTTTCAAGTAGATCTCTAGTTATGATAGAGACAGGGGTCACCGTTAAGTAACCAATGCTATTTCTCACAAGACTAAGGCTTGGTTATGGAAGTTAAAAAATTAACAATGGTAAGTTCATTCATTCATTCACTCATTTAACCTAATGCTTATTTAGTACATACCATGGGCAAGCAGTAATCTGGGGAATAGGAGAAGCTTAATCACAGATCTAGTTCATATCCTTATGGAGCTCACAGTTGAGAAGGAGGCACAGTCAAAAATTAAGCAATCTAACAACAAATAAATATATTTAGATTTGACATATATGCTAAGAAGGAAGCAGAGTACAGAGATAGCTGATAAGGCTGAGGTAAACCTACTTTTTTTCTGGTCAGGGAAGGCCACTCTGAGTACAGGACAGTGACAATGACTTAATCCCCAAAAGTCAAGAGGTCTAAAGTCCCTGAGTTAGGAAAGAGTTGATCTTTTAGAGGTACTAAAAAATAGTATGGTGACACTGAAACATTGTGATCAAGGGAGGCATGAAACAGAATTGGAGGGACAGGCAGGGACCATCAAAGGCCTGGTGTCAAAAAGAGGTTCTTGAGAAAACAAGCAGTAATGAGATCCAGGGCTTCACAGAAAGGAAAGTTTGGTATTTCACAAATGGCAAACGTTCAATATTCTTGTTTAAAGACTATAGAAAGAAATGTAGAAGATAAGTTTTCATGAAGATGGTTTTGTGTTGATCACGTGTTGAAGAAGAGTAGGCATTTCCTCTGTTGTCACTTAGTGTTCCAGTGCAGTATGTCACCAAGAGTGAAAAAGTAAGAGAGAGATTGTGAAAGGTTTTGGAAAGAGGGTGTAGAATGATCCTATTGGAGAGTAGGAAGGCAGGCGTGGTTCACAAATATATTAGGATTGCTGAGGCCATGTTGAATATCTATTTGGAATTTCTGACTAAATTTCAAGCAAAACCAGTCAACTTTACTAGATTGTTAGTGCTAAATTATTCAGGTCCATGGGTGCAGGCAGAAATGGTTGAATTTGTCCAGGGTAAGCAAAATCAAAGACAGCAATTTCAAGAGAGGTAAGGCTTTATGTAAAGTTGTGAATATAAATGATGAGTTGTGGAATCTAAACTGGACAGAGAGGAATGAAGCCAAGAGCTGATGTCAGTGAAAAATTAAGGAGATTCATGTCTTAGGAATTTTGAAAAGGTGAAGATATGTACCAGTGACTTAAAAATACTACTGATACTTAACACACAGGAAGAGTAGCTGTATGTCAGGGTTTCAGTGGAGGTCTCAATTCCAGGTGATGACAAAGTTTATTGTTTACAAAGGCAATGTAATGCCTTGTTTACACAGGCATTCCTGTGGTGACATGGAAGAGAATCTCAGGGATTCTCATGTCAAGGAACTGAGAGACTTAGATATTAAATGGTTGATCACATGATTATTGAAGTCATTGACAAAAATGGCAAGAATTGCCTAGAAAACTGGGAGAAGCAAGGAGGAACTAAATGAACAGATGATAGTGACGAGGGGCCTATGTGAAGGAGGAGGAAAAGAGTGGCATAGTTGCATGGCATGAGCATTAAACACTAGAATTTTCTTCATTCTGGAAGTTTACTGTAAAGAAGACCCGTCCTATCTTTGGTCCTAAGGTACCTGGAATCTGAGAGAAAATTCAATTTACTTTAGAAAACTACAGATTGCCGGAGACCAGCTCCAGCAACCAGGGGTTCCCGAAGGAAGAACGGCATCGCTGAAAATAAAATAAAACTAAAATAAAAAACTGGAAAATAAAAAACTAAAATAAAAAAATAAAACTACAATAAAAATGGACACAGACAACAGCAGTGTGTTGAACTGGCCGATTCATTGCAGTAAACGTGGCATTATATATGCTAGTGATTTCCTTGTAGCATACGTCATCTATGTTTTTCTAACATTACCTAATTTTGAAAATGTTCCTATGTATAAACGACCTTTAAGAAATAACATGGTGATTTTCCCCTAACTTTCCCGCATACCCTTTGATTATAGATCAATTTCTTACATTATTCCATTATGCATCTGCATTTATGTATAATCTACAAAGCATTTGCTTTGCTGTTCTCATGAAAGGCTCTCCATTTCTCAACACCTCAAGTGGAAGAGTTACAGGGACATGACCTCCTAACCACATGAGGCCAGAAGAACAATGTGTTTGCCTCAGTCCGAGGTGCCAGAAAGGGGCTGAAAAGGCCTTAGAAACCCATGCCTCATACATTCTCAGAGAGACAACGCACCTGGGAACCAATGAACCATTCTGTAGCTTAACCGACTAGGTTCAGTCATCATCTGGAATGCCTCCGGGCGGCCAGGTAGGCCTAGGGGTTGAAGTCACCTGTGCCCAGAGATACACTCCTTAGTTGCCAGAGTGGGGCTTTCAAATCCATATATCTCTCCTTTACAGGCCCTCTTTGCTGGCAAATGCATGAGGCTATCCTTCCTGTAAGTAGAGGAGTCTCCATAGAGGATTGCAAGGGCTAAACGTAAGGCCGCACAATTTCTTGCGGAGCCTTATTTTCTTCCCTAATGGTTCTTTTCCCAGGGGCCTGCCGAGGGCAATTCCCCAACAGACAATACCCCAGGTACTTTAATAAGGCCAAATTACCTAAAAGCAGGAGTACAAGAAGCTTCACTGTCGGCGGGGCACCCTGCAGTCACCAATCCGTCCACAGCCTGGGCCCTGCTTGCAGCAACAGATGAAATGTCTCCTCAGGGGACAGTTCTTTAGTTGCAATATTCTTCCTGATGAAAAATAAAAAATACCTGACATTTCTAAGGTGATTTTGAAACAATGAAGTCATTCATTACTTAATATCTGTTATTAAATCTATTAGACTTAATTCTCTCATTTTATCAATATATTTTTTCAAATGTCATTTTAATGGAAAATTAATGTGTTTGTGCCAACTTTACTAATAAATTGTCTATAAATCTTATGTTAGTGTCATAGATAAAACACTCCAAAATACATAGAATACTTTATTGGTTTCATTTTTATGCTACAAACATAAATGTTTTTTCTATTTCTGTGACATTTTATAAATCAAAGGAATACTTGATTGAAGTCAAAGGACTTAGATCTAATCTTCACTCTCCTGATTACTGTTTAACCTTGGGTGGGTAACCTCCAAGCCATGATTTCCACCCCTGCAAAATAGAGTAATACTTATTCTATCTAACCTTATGGGTTGATGTTGAGTTGGGAATATAGTGATCTGGGTGAAGTCTGCTTTCAGTATGTTGACCATGAAATATGGTATTTTGTAAATGAGTTACTCTGTTTTTTCATGGTATCCAAAATACAAACAATAACATAGCACATATGCTTCAATAGGACTCACATGCTGTGGTGAGAAACACATATTGAGGATAATGTCTGGGAATGCTATAGTCCATGAAATGGTGCTTTATCTGCATTCCTATGTGAAAAGGCCAATGGCTATATCATTAGCTTAGTAATGAAGCCATATTCCTGCCCTTAGTAGAATTTCTCTATGGGATTTTAACACCTCCTATTCAGGAGACACAGCTTCCTCAGGGAATGATGCTGACATCACAATGGGGTTTATTTCGGTGATGCTGATATGTTTGGATTGTTGCCATGTTTGGATCTTATCTTGTCATTTCACATGCTTCTGTTGTGCTAGCTGTGCATAGGAAAATGACCATGTGTCCTAATAGGATAGCCGTATGTGGCTATTACTTCAAAATTATGAAACAAAATGTTGAATACCAAGGCACAGCTATTGCTGCCTTGGCACTGACCTGCCCTTGACATTCTGTGAATGTTTTGTTAACCACTGAAGGATGGCGTGCTAACTTTCACTAATAAAGAGTACTTTCTACTCTTAATGTTATAAGAGTTAACAAAGATACCTATGACTTTTCACGGCAACTGTCATTCCAACAGAGTTACATCTCCTCCAAAGACAATTATTTTTTGGCACTAAAAATCTGACTGAAATGAAGTAAAATATAAGTGAAATGGCCCATGATCATGCGCATTTTGAGGATTAGAACTACACAGGTAATTTATATCTTTAGCTATTATCCCCTTGTACTCCTTCCTTGAGTCATCCAGATGAAACAGTGGCTTACATTCATCCTAAATGAGACCTTTTATATCTCATCCATTAAATGCCCTGGTTGAAACACCCCTATTGTCAACATCTGTTCCAGATCTAGGCAGGTGCTCAAGACTTCTGGTTTACTCTCCTGCTGCAACTTCCTTGATCTGTAGAAAAAAAAAAAACACTATTTCTATTCCCTATAATTTAGAAACTTCGGGGTCCAAACTCTCCCTTTTAATCTTTTAGTTTTCTTGGGTTTGCTTTTTTTCTTTCTCCTATTCTGCCCTTTACCCTGGTGTGTCTTAAGTTTCTCAGATCTTTCCACATCAACTCTGGTCTTATGGAAACTTCCTGCTGCCTATAAGTGAGTAGAAGCAGAATTTGGATGTTTGCCTAGAATCTTCAATTAACCTGGTTTTCCTGCACACTCCTTAGGTAGTGAATAATGTTTTATACTCATGCTCATGCTGTATCATGATTCAACTAGAGGACATAAAAATTTCTAACTCAGCATTTGTTTAAGAAAATGTATTGAATTGGGGCGCCTGGGTGGCCCAGTCAGTTAAGCGTCCGGGTTCAGCTCAGGTCATGATCTCACGGTTTGTGAGTTCGAGGCCCTCATCGGGCTCTGTGCTGACAGCTCAGAACCTGGAGCCTGCTTCGGATTCTGTGTGTGTGTCTCTCTCTGCCCCTCCCCCGCTCACGCTCTGTCTCTCTCTCTCTCTCTCTCTCTCTCTCTCTCTCTCTCTCTCAAAAATAAATAAACATTAAAAAAAAATTTTAAAACAAGAAAAGAAAATGCATTGAATTTATTGAATTTTTATTGAGGTATAATTGACATATAACATTATATTAGTTTCAGGTGTACAACATGATTATTTGATATTTGTATAAACTGAGACATGATCACCATAATTAGTCCAGTTACCATCTGTTACCATACATAGTTACAGATTTTCTTCTTTTTATCTTTTTGTGGTGGTGAGAACTTCTAAGATTTGCTCTCTTAGCACCTTTCCAATATGCAATACAATGCTATTGATGATAGTGACCATGCTGTGCACCACATCTCCATGACTTATTTAGGTAGATGTTTATACCTTCTGACCCACTTTACCCATTTTGCCCATTCTCCACCCCTCTTTCTCTCTGGCCACCACTAATCTGCTCTGTGTATGCATGAACTTGGTTTCTGTTTTTCTTTTGTTTTTTTTGTTTTGTTTTGTTTTCAGATTCCACATATAAGTGAAATCATATAGTATTTGCCCTTCTCTGTCTGACTTATTTCATTTAGCATAATGCTCTCAAGGTTTAACTTTGTTGTTGCAAATGGCAAAATTTCATTATTTTCTATGGATGAATAATATTCCATTGTATATGTATTCCACACCTTCCTTATCCATTCATCCATTGATGGATACTTAGATTGTTTCTATATCTTGCCTAGTGTAAATAATGCTGCAATTAACACAGGGGGCAGGGATGCATATATCTTTTCAAATTAGTGTTTTTATTGTCTTGAGATAAATACCCAGAGTGGAATTGCTGGGTCCTATGGTAGTTCTATTTTTCTTTTTCTTTGAGGAAACTCCTTACTGTTTTCTATAGTGACTGTACTTATTTATTTTCCCACCAGCAGTGCACTATTGTTCTCTTTTCACTACATTCTCACCAACACCTATTACTTCTTATCTTTTTGATAATGGCCATTCTAACAGGTGTGAGGTGATGTTGTGGTTTTAATTTGTATTTCCCTGATGGTGACTGATATTGAGCGTCTTTTCATGTGATTGTTGACCATGCGTATGTCTTCTTAGGAAAAAATGTCTATTCAGATTCTCTGCCAATTTTCATTTGAGTTATTTGTTGTTTTGCTGTTGAATTATATGAGTTTCTTATATATTTTGGATATTAGACAATTATCAGATATTTGCAAATATTTTCTCCCATTCAGTTGGTTGCCTTTTCACTTTGTTGATCATTTCTTTTGCTTTGCAGAAGCTTTTTAGTTTGACATAATTCTACATGTTTATTTTTGCTTTTGCTGCTTCTGCTTCTGAAGTCAGATCCAAAAAAATCATTGCTAAGACCAATGTCAATGAGCTTAACATCTATTTTTCGTCTAGGACTTTTTGATTTCAGGTCTTACATTCAAGTCCTTAATTCCTTTTGATTTAATTATTGTGTATGGTATAAGATAGTGGACTAGTTTTACTCTTTGCATGTGGGCTGTTTTTCAATTTTCTCAACACGATTTATTGAAGAAATTGTTTCTGCCCATTGTATATTCTTGCCTCAAATTAAATGACCACATATATGTGGGTTTATTTCTGGGTTCTCTGTTCTCTGTTCTGTTTGATCTATGTGTCTTTTTTATGCCAATACCATACTGTTTAGATTACTATCATTTTGTAATAGAGTTTGAAATCATAGATGTCTGCAGCTTTGTTCTTTCTTAAGACTGCTGTGGCTATTCAGAGTCTTTTATAATTCCATAAAAATTTTAGGATTATTTCTTGACTTCTGTGAAAAACACCACTGGGATTTTGATAGACGTTGCACTGAATCTGTAGATTGTTCTGGGTAATATATACATTTTAATGCTGTTAATTCTTTCAATCCATGAACGCAAAGTGTCTTACTATTCATTTATGTCATCTTTAATTTCTTTCATCAATGTCTATAGTTTTCTGTGTCCAGGTCTTTCACCTCCTTAAGTTAAATTTATTTCTTGGTATTTTATTCTTTTTGGAGCAGCCAAACCGGACTGTGGTTTTGTTAGTGTGTAGAAAGCAACATATTTTTGCATGTTGATTTTGTACACTTCAACTTAATTTATTTATTGGTTCTAAGAGATTTGGGGTGGAGTCTTTTAGGATAGTCTATATATAAAATCATAGCTGTATAATGATCTACAAATAGTGGTAGTTTTACTTTTTTCTTTCCAATTTGAATGACTTTTATATGTTTTTTCTTGCCTAATTGGTCTGTCTAGGACTTCCAATGCTATGTTAAATGGAAGTGGTGAGAGTGGGCATCCTTGTCTTGTTTGTAATCTTAGAGGGGCATTTTTCAGCTTTTCACAGTTGAGTATATTAGTCTGACACCTATGGCTCTTATCGTGTTGAGATATGTTCCCTCTACACCCAAGTTATTGAGATCTCTTACCACAAATGGATGCTGGATTCTGTTTAATACTTTTTATGCATCTATTGAGATGATCATACGATTTTTATTCTTTATTTTGTTAATGTGGTGTATCACTCTGATTGATTTGCAGATATTGAAACTTCTTTGCATTCCTGGAATAAATTCCACTTGATCAGGTGTGTGATTCTTTTAATGTATTGCTGAATTGAGTTTGCTAATATTTCACTGATATATGCATTTTTGCATTTATGTTCATCACAGATATGGGCCTGTAATTTTCCTTTCTTGTGGTGTCCTTGCCTGGTTTTGGTGTCAGGGTAATTCTGGCCTTGTAAAATGAGTTTGAAAGTGTTTCCTTCCCTTCAGATTTTGGGGACAGTTTGACAGGGATTGGTATTAGTTCTCTGGAAAGGGAGTGTAATTAAAAGTACAGTGTTGATTTAAAGTGTCCCTGTGTTTTCTGTTTACTTTGTGTTGGGGTGGGAGTTTAAGAGGAAGCCTAGTTTCACTATTCAAAATATTTTTATTCCAATTGTCTGTTTTCTTCTTATTTTAGCCTTGTATAAATGTTGCTTATGGTTTATTTGTTTTGTTTTGTATTTAAAAAAAAAACTTTCCTCAGAAGCAGTAAGAGGGGATTCTATGCTGGCAAGGGATTGGGTTTTGATTGACTTACTCAGTTCTTAAAGAAATTCTGTTCACTTGGTTCATTGATTTCAGTGTCTTCTATAAATGGTGGTTTTGTTTTGTTTTGTTTTGTTTTGTTTTGTTTTGTTTTGTTTCAAGGAAAGGGTTGGTGTATTTTCTGGTTTTGTAATCATTTTTGTAGAGCACTTAATTTAACTACTTGTTCACCTCCTTTTTGTTTACCAAACCTCCAAATTATCCTTCCTTTTTCTATTACCTCCTTGTGTCTCAGAAGTTGTGTCCTGCTCAAAATGTTGACCTCTGATCCCATAATTTTTAAGCCCCTTCCTTTTGATTTCCCTGTAGTTAATGCTATGTCTACCAGGTCTGGCTTCTTTTTCTTTTTTAAGTTAAGAGTCTCTCTTTCAAGTATTATTTAGACTTCAGGGATTACACTATCTTCATGTATTTTCTGCACAATTAAGCTGATTCTCTTCTCTGACTTTGGTGCCAAACTTGATGCTGCTTATCTTGTGTATTTATTTCCTTAAATACATAGAATTCAAAATTTGTAATATTCTTTCAGTTACTCAGTACAGTGGTTTACAGGGGGTTTAATTTGTTCTCTTTAATAATATGTATCATTTTGGAAGATGTATTGGGAAATCAGATTCAGAATACTCCTATTATTTTATAAGAACTCTTTCTTGGAGCTCCTGGGTGGCTCAGTCAGGTAAGCTTCTGACTCTTGATTTGGGCTCAGGTCATGATCTCATGGTGATGAGATCAAGCCCCGCACGAGGCTCTGTGCTGGGCATGGAGCCTGTTTAAGATTCTCTCAGTCTGTCTGTCTCTCTCTGTCTCTCTTTCTCTCTCTCTCTCTCTGTCTCTCTTTCTCTGTCTCTCCTGCGTCTCCCCTCCTTGTGCATGTACACTCTCTCTCTTAAAACAAAACAAAACAAACAAAAAACCCCAAAAACCCAAAAAACTCTTTCTCATGTAATTTAAAATTTCATGTCTGATGAATATGCTTTCTAGATACTCTGAAAGTCTATCTTTATCCTTGGTTTTCAGTAAAATTTTATCTTCTTGAATATTTGACTATTTCTGATTTTATCAGAAAAATAATGTATGTAATTGGAGAATCTGGAAGATATATTTCTCCAGAGAGAGCTACTTTTGTCTTTGGTTAATAGCTAGGATAAGGATAACAGTAGTTCTTGACCAGAAATGAGTTTTAGACACTGCCAGAAACTATTTTACGTTCTTTTTATTCATACACACAGTGCTTTGAGGTCCCCACCAAAAGTCTTGGTGTTTACCAGAAGCTGTCTTCCTTGTATATTCCCAAATTTCCTTTTCTTTTTTAACTCCCTGTTCCAGGTATCTGAAAAAAAAAGCCTTATGTTCAGTTTCTTAGCTTTCTGTTCATCACTTTTGCAATCTGCAATTACCTTGAGTGGACAATGCCTCTAACCTCTCTCTATCTACATAATCTTTGTCCTACCTAGATTGTGTACAAATAATTTCTTCCTTGAAAACTATATTATGAATTTAAACAGATTTTTTTAAATGTGTTTTTCTGGGGCGCCTGTGTGGCTCAGTTGGTTAAGTGCCCGACTTCAGTTCAGGTCATGATCTCGCAGTTCCTGAGTTTGGGCCCATGTCAGGATCTGTGCTGACAGCTCAGAACCCAAAACCTTCTTCAGATTCTGTTTCTCCCTCTCTCTCTGCCCCTCCCCCACTTGCACTCTGTCTCTCTCAAAAATAAACATTAAAAAGAATTTTAAAAATGTGTTTTTCTATTGTATGTATTATGCTATATTTCTATTATATGTATATATGTATTGAAAGGTTGGTCTGAGGGGCGCCTGGGTGGCTCAGTCAGTTAAGTGTTCGAATTTGGCTCAGGTCATGATATCACAGTCTGTGAGTTTGAGCCCCACGTCGGGCTCTGTGCTGACAGCTCAGGGCCTGGAGCCTCTTTCAGATTCTGTGTCTCCCTCTCTCTCTGCCCCTCTCCTGTTTGTGCACTCTCCCTCTCTCTCTCTCTCTCTCAAAAATAAATAAACATTAAAGAACTAAAAAAAAAAAAAAAAAAAAGGTTGGTCTGAAAACCATAGTCCACCTTTACCAGAACATCGTAAATGCTTTCTCTCATTTCTATTTGTTGTCAAGGGTTATTGATTAGTATTTCAGCTTTGTTTTGATTTGCTTAATATCACAAATTATATATTATTATTACTGATTCATACAACCAATACTTGTATAGATTACCTGACATATTTTCCATTTTCTTTCCTTGGCTTACCTACTTGTTTCTCAGAGTTATTTCTAGGATCATTTTTCATCTCCCAGAATAATAAGCTCTGTACTTTCCTTTGCTGAGTTTCTGCTGTTTCCAAGCCCTTTAAGTTCCTTTTTGTCTGAACATGTCTTTATTTCACCTTCATTCTTGAATGATCATTTTCAGTGGTGCTCCGCATTTTTACCACTATGTGTCTCTGTGTGGATTTCTTTTATTTGTCCCATTTGGAATTGATCATGACTCCTGAATGAATGGAATCATGTCTTTCATCCATTTGAGGAACTTCTCAAAAAATTATCTATTTGAATATGACTTTTCCTGCGTTTTCTCTAGTCTTTCATTATGGAAATCTAATTAGATATATATTAAACTGTCTTAGTTTAATATATTTTCTGTTTCTCATCTCTCTTTCATATTTTTCTTCTCTTTGTTCTAAGTTCTGGTTAATTTATTCTGGATTGTCTCCCAGTTCTCGAACTCTATCTTCAGCTATGCCTGATCAAGTTGGCAGAATATTTAACTGGAGAGTGGCCTTTGCAGACAGACTGCTGAGGTTTTATACTTAGTTGCACTAACTAGTAGTTAAATAATTTAAGCAAATGTCTTAATCTCTTGTCCTTATTTTCTTTATAAAATAACGATAATCATAATACATACTTCATGGGTTGTTATAAGGATTAAATCAGTCAGTCACTGTAAAGTGATCAGAGAGTAAAGCCTCATTAAGTGTTAGCTATTGTTATTGCCTATTAATCTACTATTTAATCTATCCATTTGCTTTTAAATTTCAAGGATTATATATTTATTTCTAAAATTTCTATGACTATTTTTCAAATTATTTATCCTTTATTAGAGTTGCTTTTTTCTCATGACTTTGTTTCCCATTTTTATTTCTTTAGGCACATTTATTTTACTCTGGTCTAGAAACTCTAATTGAATGAAACCTCATCATGAAACTATGAGCAGTGCTAAAAAATTCTACAATGAAAGGTGTGGGTGTGTGTTATTATAAAATTAGGAAAATTATTGGATTTGGCTATTGTGACTAGCCTACTGAGTTTTGAGGTTCTGGGATTCAATCACCAATATTCAAGTCTGAATTATGGAAAAAGTTTTGAGGAGTTTTATTGAAGTCTTTGTAGATCTAATTTTGATGTTTGTTTTATATATACATTTTATTTTATTTATATTTATTTATTTATTTATTTATTTATTTATTTTTTCAATATATGAAATTTATTGTCAAATTGGTTTCCATACAACATCCAGTGTTCATCCCAAAAGGTGCCCTCCTCAATACCCATCACCCATCCTCCCCTCCCTCCCACCCCCCATCAACCCTCAGTTTTTTCTCAGTTTTTAAGAGTCTCTTATGTTTTGGCTCTCTCCCACTCTAACCTCTTTTTTTTTTTTTTTCCTTCACCTCCCCCATGGGTTTCTGTTAAGTTTCTCAGGATCCACATAAGAGTGAACACATATGGTATCTGTCTTTCTCTCTCTGAGTTATTTCATTTAGCATCACACTCTCCAGTTCCATCCATGTTGCGACAAAGGGCCATATTTCATTCTTTCTCATTGCCCTGTAGTACTCCATTGTGTATATAAACCACAATTTCTTTATCCATTCATCAGTTGATGGACATTTCGGCTCTTTCCATAATTTGGCTATTGTTGAGAGTGCTGCTATAAACATTGGGGTACAAGTGCCCCTATGCATCAGTACTCCTGTATCCCTTGGGTAAATTCCTAGCAGTGCTATTGCTGGGTCATAGGGTAGGTCTATTTTTAATTTTTTGAGGAACCTCCACACTGTTTTCCAGAGTGGCTGCACCAATTTGCATTCCCACCAACAGTGAAAGAGGGTTCCTGTTTCTCCACATCCTCTCCAGCATCTATAGTCTCCTGATTTGTTCATTTTGGCCACTCTGACTGGCGTGAGGTGATATCTGAGTGTGGTTTTGATTTGTATTTCCCTGATAAGGAGTGACATTGAGCATCTTTTCATGTGCCTGTTGGCCATCCAGATGTCTTCTTTAGAGAAGTGTCTATTCATGTTTTCTGCCCATTTCTTCACTGGGTTATTTGTTTTTTGGGTGTGGAGCTTGGTGAGCTCTTTATAGATTTTGGATACTAGCCCTTTGTCCGATATGTCATTTGCAAATATCTTTTCCCATTCCGTTGGTTGCCTTTTAGTTTTGTTGGTTGTTTCCTTCGCTGTGCAGAAGCTTTTTATCTTCATAAGGTCCTAGTAATTCATTTTTGCTTTTAATTCCCTTGCCTTTGGGGATGTGTCGAGTAAGAGATTGCTACGGCTGAGGTCAGAGAGGTCTTTTCCTGCTTTCTCCTCTAGGGTTTTGATGGTTTCCTGTCTCACATTCAGGTCCTTTATCCATTTTGAGTTTATTTTTGTGAATGGTGTGAGAAAGTGGTCTAGTTTCAACCTTCTGCATGTTGCTGTCCAGTTCTCCCAGCACCATTTATTAAAGAGACTGTCTTTTTTCCATTGGATGTTCTTTCCTGCTTTGTCAAAGATGAGTTGGCCATACATTTGTGGGTCTAGTTCTGAGGTTTCTATTCTATTCCATTGGTCTGTGTGTCTGTTTTTGTGCCAATACCATGCTGTCTTGATGATGACAGCTTTGTAGTAGAGGCTAAAGTCTGGGATTGTGATGCCTCCTGCTTTGGTCTTCTTCTTCAAAATCACTTTGGCTATTCGGGGCTTTTTGTGGTCCCATATGAATTTTAGGATGGCTTGTTCTAGTTTTGAGAAGAATGCTGGTGCAATTTTGACTGGGATTGCATTGAATGTGTAGATAGCTTTGGGTAGTATTGACATTTTGACAATATTTATTCTTCCAATCCATGAGCAGGGAATGTCTTTCCATTTCTTTATATCTTCTTCAATTACCTTCATAAGCTTTCTATAGTTTTCAGCATACAGATCTTTTACATCTTTGGTTAGATTTATTCCTAGGTATTTTATGCTTCTTGGTGCAATTGTGAATGGGATCAGTTTCTTTATTTGTCTTTCTGTTGCTTCATTGTTAGTGTATAAGAATGCAACTGATTTCTGTACATTGATTTTGTATCCTGCAATATATATACTTTTTAAAAATGATTTTGTTTTCTTGTGCATTTTTCTTTTTCTTTATTGACAAGTTATTTTCCTTCAGGTCCTTTTTTCTCTGAGGTCCAGACATAAGGATGTATTCTCTGAGAGAGATTTTGCAATTACTTATATCAGGTATGTAAAGCTGCTACCTGTTGATGATTCAAAATTAAGTCTTGTATTGAGTATCTTAAAGATCCTTAAAACAGATGAGGATCAGTTCATAACTATGAATTTTTGGAGAGATATTTTATTTCTCTGTTGTATGTTGAAAGGGGCCCCTAAAAGACATTCATATTTTAATCCCTGGAATTTGTGAATGTTACCATATTAGAGAAAAGGGTTTTTATAGATGCAATTAAGTTATGGCCTTTGAGATGGGGAGATTATCATGAATTATGTGGGCTGGCCCTGAATGCGATTACATGTATCCTTATAAGACAGAGAGAGAGGGGGATTTAATTATAGACCCCAGAGAAGGCACTGTGACTCAAAGACAGAGGTTGGAGTTATGGAGCCACAAGCTGAGGAATACCAGCAGCCACCAAAGCTGAAGGAAGCACAGGATAGATTCTCCCCTAGAGCCTCTGGAAGAAGCACAGCCTTGCTGACACCTCGATTTTGGCCTCCAGAAATAAGTGACAACTTATTTCAGACTTAAGGCCTCCAGAACTGTGAACAAACAAGTTTCTGTGTTTTTCAGGTACCTCGTTTGTGGTACTTTTTATAGCCACCAAAGGAAACTAAGATCCCCTTCATTCAAAACCAAAGCTGAAACAAATTTCTCTGCTGTTTTTCTTTGTGGAATAGTAACACATAATCAACATTTGTTGATTTAATTCACATTGATCACTCCATTTGTAAAACATAGTTCGTAGAAGTAGGAGAGGGTCACGCAGCTCCTACACCTTCAGTTAGAGTTTCCTTCCTTACTTTATTCCAGCAACTTGGCTGACTTACTGTCACAGTTGGTCCTTAGTTGCCCAGAGGAATTACAGCTTTCCAAAAGTATGTCTCCAAAATGTCATATGTGATGTGATCATCCTAATGTTGATCTTTAAACAGATCATGATACCCTATTGCAATACATCACTGGGTTTTGAAAGCTAGCTGAAAAGTTGTCTTATTTATATGCCTAGACTTTGCTTTTATTCAATACAAGTTTAGCTCCAAGCAACATTCGATTATTTGACTAGAGAAAAGTTTCAACAACTATGCCAGTAGTGGGCTCTGCTGCCTTTGATTTGGAAAAGGATCTTCGCAAAACCATTGCAACAGAAAGGTTTATTTCGACTTTATACATTAGTCTTCTAAAGGCCTTTGATCTCTTTAAAGGTGTTCATGGTCTAAATAACCACCACATTCTTATAGAAATCAGTGAAATCTGGATTTAAAATAATTGACACCTAAGGGAAAACTTATTAAATGTAGTAATCTTTATCCACCATGTAAAAGATATTTAGATCAAACATTAGAGATGAAGACTTTCTTTTTCCCTCCCCTTTTAAAAAATTAACTATATAAATATGAGTAACGATGTCTATTATTAAATAGGAAGGCACCTTAAAAGACAAGAATAAGTGGAGTTATTCTGTCAAAGTTAGCCACATTCAAAATATATTCCCCCCCAACTTAATTCAAAACAGAAAAAAAAAAAAAACAGATGGTGCATACAAAGCAGTGACATATGATGACAAATTTAACTAACAAGCATTTGCATCTTTTAACATAACATGATTTTTCACTTAGGTGTAGATAGATGGTAAATTCTTCAAAAATTGGTAATTCCCACTTTGAGTTTAGGGATTCCTATGGGAATTTGTTTTATAGGGAATTTCTCACTACCTAATTTTTTTTTTCTCACAATTGCATTTACTTTCATCAGTCAAAGTTCAAATCTTATTATACCTTAAGTTTGAGAAGGAAACTGATCTTGAATATAAGGCATTTCACTCCTGGGATCTCATTTCAGTTACTAAAAGCCATATGGCTAAAGAATTGCTATGTTCCATAGTTTAGAAGTGCAATAGATTGTGCTGTGGAGGGACACCTAAGGGAAGGATAGGGTTTTTTTTTTTTTTTTTGAGGAGTTTGAATCAAAAGAACATATATAGCAATGAAACTGAGATAAGAGGACTATGAAAAAAAAATATGGGGGAAAATCACTTCTGTGGCTCTTGAAAGAAATAGCAGTACCCGTTTACATTTAACATCATGGCTTTTGAGTATGGAGCAGATTTTACTTGACTCTAAATTGAAATAACTTTGTATCTCTCTTGTTGGTCCTAAATAAAATTGTTTCCCTTTCTGGTTTATACTGCATGTGTTCTACCATTGTGAATGGTCAAGACAAAGATGGGTGAGATATTGTTTCATGGGCTTGGCATTCTTCCAAATTGTGACCATGAACTTCATACTTTATAAGTACAAATGCTTTGCATGACAGATCGCATTGATTCCATGTGTACTCCTTTACTAAGGTAAGCATGGCATCACTATACGTCAATTCAAACCACTGGCACATGCAGCTTTTTCCAGAAACCTGATCCCTGAGAGTCTGTGTTTTAATGATTGCAGCTTTCTGAGTGACACCAAATAAAGGTGCAATTGAGTTGACTTACGATGGAGAGCGTTATTTTAGCTAACAGTACTTAAAATGGAAGAAGAATATAATTTAGGCTTTTTGGTCTAAACTTCTTTTACCATGTTGGTTGTGGGCAATTTTTCAAATAAAAGAAAATATTTTCTTAGTGTATTTCCAAGAATAAGACCACACGTTTTAATATTTACAGGGATCATAGGAAAGAGAAAAGGATCCTTGCATAAAGGTTTAAAAAGTTGGGGGAAATGTTTTTCATGTGTGTGAGGGAGAGATTTTTTGAGAGAAAATAACTCAGTGGTACTCTCCAAGCATATGGAGCTTCATTATGAGTAACTGGTGGCTTTTTATCTCAAAAGAAGGATTACGTGGAATAAATAAGAAGAAAGTTATATAAGACATATAAATAAACTTCTGAAAGTCAGGTTGGACGACTCATAGTCCTGATTTTCAAAAGCTGATTTGAAGAAGTTGCTGAACAGCATGAGAGAGACCTGACTTTTTGACATCCATATGTGTTTTGTTGTCTTAAGACTTCTTTACTATTGTCTGCAAAATGAAATGGTACGGTTTTATTGCAAACGGCTGCCTGCCTTTGTCTGGAACCTTAAGTATCTTTGGAAATTAGACATTTAAAATAAAGATTATTTGCCGTAACATAAGCCATATTTTGATCATCAGAATTTGTAGCAGTTGTTTCAGGATATCATGGGATTTTTCTTTGTTTCCATATTTTCCCCTTAAATTATACACATTTCCTGACCCTTTGCCAAGCCCGTGGTAGTGAAACATTATTTAGGAGATCAAACACAGATCATATGAAAGAAACATCTGTTGTAGCTATTGTTTTTCAGAAGTTCAGGTTGCGCAAGAGGTCCACCAGGCAATATTTTCCAATCATTTTTATACAACTGGGGGATCTTGGTGGCAGCGAAGGATAAAAGGCTGTTAATTTAATGTTTGAGATGCGTGTGTGTCCTGAAGTTATTTGTACTGAAAATGTTGTGGAAGAAAAAAAAAAATTCCATGGTGACTGTTTTAGGTTTGTTTTTTTTTTTTTTTTTTCTGCTCTGCAGCCTACTAAGGGCAAACATGCATTGAGAGTGGATAAGAAAAAGCCAAAGAGCGGAAGGGATGCGAGGCAGCTGTTGCTTTAATTGTTTCTTGCTTTTCTAGTCCCATCCCCGCCTATCACTTTAATCCCCAACATTTTCCTAACTCAATCCTCAAAGCACAGCTCATTTTCAGGGAAGAAAAAGCTTCTTTCCAGGCCAACATTCTTCTCTACTCCCATTTCTTCTACCCGCTGCCTGGTAGTCAGCTGTGGAGCCTGCAATTCTCTTTTAAAACAGATCAAAAAGGGAAAGGTAATTTATATTTTAATGACAAGGCTTGGTTATGTGTTGGACACAGAGGGTTTATAGCCCTGGGAGGTAATTACTTGGGTTGAAAGGTGCTTCATCTGTTCAGATTGCAGCTTCCAACAGGGTGATGTTCTCAGTGAAACTGGTGATGGCAAAACCATCTGAGAAATCATGCAAGGAAATTTCATTAAAGGAACATTTCCCTTGTTCTCCAATTACTAAATTTAAAATTAATTACAAATTTTATTACTTTTATTAAAACAATCCAACTGAAACCCTTAATATGCTGTATAAAATTTACTATGTGGGATGCAACAAAGGATGGTCCAAAAAGCCCCGGACTGGGGCTGCTCAGGAAACATCAGCATTGAAACTCACTCGTTCTGTGACCCTGGACCTGACCTTTCAATTCCATTTTAGCTTGTGCCACATATGATCCTACAGAATATAGCAAAAAATCAGATTTTTTTTTCCCCAGCAATTGGCATGGTCTTTTACATAGAATCCATTCTATCTGAAAGATGGGAGAATCAGAGTTAGGAAGGAACATTATTTTCTTACCTATATGTCAGAAGATGTTTACTTCAGTCTCATTTTGAGCTTAAAGGAGAATTGAACTAGTTAATATTCTCACATAGCTTCATCGTCATCATCATACTACTACCCATGACAACCCCTTTCAAAATACTATATTATCCCAAGGGCTAGAAAAATATTGTATTATCCAAAGGATCAAGAATGGAGTCAATAACTAGTGTTATATGGAATAACAATATGATGCAATATTATAAGAGACATTAAATTTTTTTTAATGTTAATTCATTTTGAAGGAGAGAGACAGAGCATGAGTGGGGGAGGGGCAGAGAGAGAGAGGGAGACACAGAATCTGAAGCAGGCTCCAGGCTCTGAGCTGTCAGCAAAGAGCCTGCCACGGGGCTCGAACTCACTCAGATCATGACCTGAGCCAGTTGGACGCTTATCTGACTGAGCCACCCAGGTGCCCCATAAGAGACATTTAATATGTAATTTTGAAACTTTTATTTTAAAATAATTTTAGGCTTACTTTAAAATTACATTAGACAAAATTAATTCAGAAAGTTCCCATGTATACTTCACCCAGCTTCCCAACATCTTGTATAACCTTAGCATAATTCTCAAAATTAAGAAATTAAGTTTGGTACAACACTCTTCACTGCCAATTTTATTTGGATTTCACCAGTTTACCACTAATAATACTTCTTCTCTTCTGGGATCCAATCCAGGATACCACAATTCATTTAGCTTCATGTCTTCTTGGTCTTTCCCAACCTGTGAAAGTTCCCTAGCCTTTCCTGTCTTTTATGATTGTGATAGTTTTGAATAGTGGTGGCTAGTTATTTTGTAGAATGCCCTATAGTTTGTATTTGTCTCATCTTTTTTTTTTTTTCATAATTAGATGAAGGGTATGCATTTTTGGCAAGAATACCATAGAAATGATGTGTCCTTGTAAATGTATCATATCAAAGGGTACGTGATATTGATATGTCTTGTTTAAACTTGATCACTTAATTAAAGGGGTGTCCGCTATTCCCATAATGCTACTATTTTCTCCTTTAGAATTAATTAATATCTTGGGGGGAAATAGATAATTTGAAATGGAAAAATATCCCCTTCTTTTCCAACTTTTGCCTACTGCTTGGCATCCATCTTTGGATCTTGTTTGCAACAATTATTACTGTAACTTTCTAATGGTCATTTTCCATCTCCTTTGTCTTTCTACATTTATTAATTGAAAGCACTTTGTAAGGAAGAGCTGCTACTTCTTCCTTATTTATTCAGTATGGGATGCTTGGTATTTACCTTATTCTGTAGGCTATAACCTAACACTATCTTTGTTAATTTTCTTTCTCAAAAATTTCCAGCTTTGGCCAACAGGAACTCTTACAGGTTGGCTTTATGATCTTTCAGTTTGAGTACTTCCTTATTGTATGCCTCCACAAGATACTCCAGGCTTACTTTGCATTTGCTTGCCCCAGCGCTGGAATCAACTATTTTGTCAAAGAGCACTTGATTCCTTTAATTAGAGAATGCTATCGAGACATCAAGATCTGGGTGCTAAGTGTGTTCACTGCTACTAGCATGTTATTTAGTAACATCCATCCAAGCCGTCTCAGTAGATGTAGGATATATAGTACTCAGCCAAACATACACACATGTCTTAAGTTACATATCTGAAGTTGCCTTCGTGGCATAAAACCATGAATTCACACTGAGACTTCTCATTGTAATCCATCACCACAGCCCCTACTCCAGTCTTCTCATATTTTTAAATTGCAATTTTTTTCTGCGATTTTTCAAGTAAGAAACTTGACTCTCATTATCTACAATATACTTACTGATTATTTCAAACCTAATATACACAAAAATTATTTTAAGAATTGCTTACCCATACCCCTGCAAGAAACAAATCTGCTAAATATAGTAAATGTATTTTCTTATAGTTCTTTTTGCCTTTGACTTACAGTATCCAAAATATTGATTCCCGAAGTAACTTAAGGTTAGTTCTTTTCTTTAAAAAAATTTTATTTATTTTGAGAGAGACAGTGAGAGCATGCATGTGCATGGGTGGAGGAAGGGCAGAGAGAGAGAAGAGAAAATCCCAAGCAGGTTCTACACTGTCAGTGTGGATTCAATCCCGGGAACCTTGAGATTAGGACCTGAGCCAAAATCAAGAGTTGAATGCTTAACCAAAGTCCCAGGTTAGTTTGTTTCTTACCTACCCACCTTAGCGTGGGTTTTTATTCATTTGCAATATACTAAAGTTTATTTGTTGAATTTTTTGTTCCATTTTGTTTTCTCCTCTCATTCTAGTTGAATATTTTCTATCTAAAGACTCTATAAACTATATAAAAACTCTCTGTCTAGCCTGAGATCACAAAAATTTTCTCCTATATTTTCTGCCAGAAGTTCTATGGTTTTGTATTTTACATTTTGGTCTATGAACATTATGAGTTAATAAAATATGGGTTGAAATTCATTATTTATACCGGAAACATGGATGTGCATTTTTTCGATCACTATTTTAAAAAATAGACTATGCTCCCTTCACTGTAATTCCTTTATACTTTAAAAAAAAAAAATCACTTGAGGGGCGCCTGGGTGGCTCAGTGGGTTAAGCGGCAGACTTCGGCTCAGGTCATGATCTCGCGGTCCGTGAGTTCGAGCCCCGCGTCAGGCTCTGTGCTGACAGCTCCGAGCCTGGAGCCTGTTTCAGATTCTGTGTCTCCCTCTCTCTGACCCTCCCCCATTCATGCTCTGTCTCTCTCTGTCTCAAAAATAAATAAACATTAAAAAAATCACTTGAAATGATGCTGTAGGTATTTTTCTGGACTTTTCCCCATTCATTTGCTTATCACTTCACCACTACCACACTATTTTGATGACTGGAACTTCATATTAAATCTTAAATTAGGTAGGGCTAGGCTTCAATTTTGTACTTAATTTTCAAAATTAATTGAACTCTTCTAGTTTCTTTGCTTTTCCATATGCAGTTTAGACTCAGGTTATTAATTGTCCACAAAGAAAAAGAAAAAGGCCACCTGGGAATTTGATTTGGGTTGGGTTGAATATATATGAATATATATATATATGAATATATATATATATATATAAATTTAGAAATAGTTTATTTATTTCTTAATAGTATTCAGGCTTCCAATCCATGAACACTGTATATCTCTTCATTTATTAAATTTTCTTTGATTTATTTCATCAGTGTTTTATAGTTTTCAGCATGCTTATTGTATGCATATTTTGTTAGATTTATACCTACGTATATCATTTATCTCTGTTTTAAATTTTACTGTACTTTTACATTTCAATTCCCAGTTATTGCTTGAAAGTATATAAAAATACAAGTGATTTTTGTATATTGATTTGATATCTTGTGAACTTTCCAAACTGACTTATGAGATTTAGAAGCTTTTTAAAGATGCTTTAGGATTTTCTACATAGACATGTTGTTTGTGAATACAGATATACTTCTTTCCATCTTTCCAATCTATGTGCCTTTTATTCTTTTCCATGTCTTATTCAACTGTCTAGAACTTACAGTACAGTTGAATAAAATTGTGAGAAAGGACATTTTTGCCTGGTTCTCAGTCTTGTGGAAAAGCATTCAGTCTTCCATCATTAAGTATAAGGACAATGCTCAGTTTTAAGTAAAATCCCTTTATCAGGTTAAGGAAGCCTTCCTTTACTGTTAGTTTCCTGAGAGTTTTAAATCATGAATAAATATTGAACTTTGCTAAAAGCTCCCCCCCATATATTGACAGGATTAGATAATTTTCTTCATTATTCTGCTAATATAATGAATTATTTTAGTTGATTTTCTTGTCTTTTCTTTTTTTTTTTTTTTGGAGATCTTGCTTCTTTTTTTAATTATTTTTTTAATATGAAATTTATTGTCAAATTGGTTTCCATACAACACCCAGTGCTCATCCCAATAGGTGCCCTCCTCAAAAAAATATGGAACACTTCACGAATTTGCGTGTCATACTTGTGCAGGGGCCATGCTAATCTTCTCTGTATCGTTCCAATTTTAGTATATGTGCTGCTGAAGCGAGCACTATTTTAGTTGATTTTCTAATGCTGAACCAGGTTTGCATTTCTTCAAATGAACCCCACTTGGATGAAGTCTATTTTTCTTTTTATATATTCCCGGATTTTGTTTGCTAATAGTTTGTTGAGAATTTTTGCATCTAAGATCTTATGGGATATTGGTATTTAACTTTCTTTTCTAATCTTTATTTGGTTTTGTTATTAGAGTAATGCTGACCTACTAAAAGGAGTTAGGAAGTATTTCCTCTTCTTCAATTTTCTGGAAGAGTTTGTATTGATTTGGTGGTATTTCTTCCCCAAATATTTCTCAGAAATGACCTATGATGGCATTTAGGGACTGGACTTTTCTTAAGTGAAGTATTTTAAATTATTAATTTAAATTATCTTATAGGTATAGGGACATTCTGTTTCTTCCTTCTGAGTGAGTTTTGGCAGTTTGTATCTTCCAAGGAATTGGTTGGTTCATTGAAATTGTAGAATCTATAGGCATAGATGTCACTGACATCTATATTTTTATAGAATCAGTTTTGTTTTCATTGTTTTTCTCTATTTTCATTTTTTAAAATTTTATTCATGTTTGCTCTTAATTTTATTATTTCTGTTCTTCTGCTGTCTTCAGGTTTAATTTTGGCTTCATTGTTTAGTTTCTCAAGCTAGAAGCTAAGGTTATTGATACTTTACTTATTTTTTCAAAACAAGTGTTTAGCTCTATTAATTTTCCTCTACACATTGCTTTAGATATATCCTATAAATTTTGGTGGGCTATATTTTAATTTTACTTCAGCTCAAAAATTTTTTTTTAATTCCCCTTGAGGCTTTCCCTTTGAAATATAAGTTATTTCAATGTATGTTATTTAGTTTCTAAATATTTGCAGATTTTCCAAATATATTTTTGTTTTGATCCTCCTTTAATGCCCTTATGAACTTCTATTTGTGTTATTTTTAGTCTTTTTAATTTGCTAAGATTTTGTTTATGGCCAGAATGTAGCCTATGTTGATGAAGA
Organism: Prionailurus viverrinus; assembly: GCF_022837055.1. Taxonomy (NCBI): domain Eukaryota; kingdom Metazoa; phylum Chordata; class Mammalia; order Carnivora; family Felidae; genus Prionailurus; species Prionailurus viverrinus. The sequence continues at coordinate 82,339,413 of NC_062565.1, forward strand.
TTTCATGTGTACTTGAAAAAAGTGTGCATTCTGCTATATTCTTTCAATAAGATCAAATGTATTAAAAGTATTTGTTATGTCCATCATATACTTACTGACTTATTTGTTCTGTTAATTCCAGGGAGAGAGAGAGAGAGAGAGAGAGAGAAAGAGAGAGAGAGGGAGAGAGAGAGAAGCTGAAATCTCCAACTATAATTATAGATTTGTCTATTTTTCCCTTCAGTTCTCTTGCGTTTTGATTAATATATTTTGAAGCTCTGCTTTTAGATATGTAATAGTTGATAAGATTTTAATTAAATATAAACTGACACACATGGATTTATCTCAAGATGATTTGGTATAAGAAATAAAAAAATTCCCATTTATAATTCTTTGAACATATGTTGAAAATTAGAGGCCTGTATCTTGTACTTCATATTAAGTCAGAAAACTTTTCATGAACATAACAGAAATTAAATAGTCCTTGAAGGGAAGCTAATTCTATTCTGCTGTTTCTTTAATACATCTGGTATCGCCAAACACTGAAAGTGTTTACCTTTTAATAAACGGGGTCAACTTTTTTTTTTTTTAGTAAAACTCAAGATGCTTAGTTATTTTGTGCTTGGTTCTTAAAATGACATATTTTGCTTATTTTTGAATATCTTTATTTATATACAATTACCTTTAGAGATTATACTTGAAGGGTTTGGGAGATAGGATTTTAGGAGTCCTCAACATTCACACCCTCTCATGTATATACACAATCCCTTCACAATCCCTTTCCCTTTAGTGTGGGCAGGAGATGTAAGTTTGATGGAATATCATTTCAATGATTACATTAAATCTAAGGGACTTTCTAGATATAAAGATGTTAAGTGTTTTGTAATCAGTAGACATTAAGTTAATTAAAGGAAGATTACCCAGGTGAGCCTGACTTTATCAGGTGAACTCTTTAAAGGAGGTTCTAGAGTCAGAGGAAGAAAAATTCAGAGAGATGTGAAACAGCAGATATGCTCTTCTATTGACCTTGAATGAGTACTTTAAACATTTGAGTTACCATAAATTCCTTGGTATAGTAGAGAAAGAATCTAAACCTTAGGGAGGAAAGAAATACTGGATTAGATTTGTCGCACACACACACACACACACACAAACCCTAATTATATTTCCTGAAAGGACTTGGAATATATTCACCAAAACACTGAAAGAATTTTACAGATTATGGAGCATTAGCATCTTGTAAAGTATTGTAGTGACTGTAATTGTGGCTGTATTGTAGTGACAGTGCTGCTGTCATTGACAAGATTTCTCCTATTTCATTGCTTATAGCAAGCCCCTAAAGGGCAGGACAAAGTAGTAGCATTTATGGAATATGTTATGGCATATGTTGTCCATAATATTGAAGAGAGCTAGTGTGGTAATCAGAATGGTCTGACTTACAGGGATATTAGTGGTGATAATTAATCATGGGAATCATAGAATCTCCTCTTTATAACCCCAAAAATTCTAAGACTAGAGATTCTAGGACCATGATGATCATTGCCACTTTCCCAGTACCCAGGCCTGAGTCAGTTCCTAGTTTTCAAGGGAGGCCTTACAACAAAGTTTGGTTTGAGTTCGAGAGCTGGCAAGAATGGCAATAAATGTGGATAAGGTTACTTTTCTTTTCAAAAACTTGATGGATTTTATTTAGCACAATATACACAGAATATCACCATTTTCACCTTTCAGTGAGGCCCATCAGGAGCTGATTTTACACCTCCATTCAGAGACAGTGAGGCATTGTGAGTCCCAGCCATACTTTTGTTAGGGTGGTGTGGGTGGAGACCAATGAACTGCTGAACATACATACCTGGCCAGTTCTCTGGCTATACTTCAAGAGTGGAATACCTGCTAAAAATAAAAAACAAACTCAAAATTGAACCCACAATATTAGAATATCCAAAGTGTCCAGGATACAATAAAAAAAAAATCACTCATTATACCAAGAACAAGGAAATCACAACATGAATGAGAAAAGACAATGAACAGATAGATGCCAACACAAATATTAGAATACTTAAAAAGGATTTCAAAGCAGCTATAATAAAAATACTCCCACAAAGAATAGCCATTCTCTTGAGAAGAAAAAACGTAGAAAACCTCAGCAAAGAAATGGATGTTATAAAAAAGGAACCAAATGGAAACTGCAGTACTGAAAATATAATAACCAAAATTAAAAACTTGCTAAATGGACTCACTAGGAAAAGACAGAGAGTAGAATTAGTGAACTTGAAGATTGATCAATAGAACTGAAACAAAATGGACTAAAAAAAATGAACAGTGTTCAGGGACTTGTAGGAAAATAATGAAAAGCTATCATTTCTCCCACAGAGTGGTACTCATGGTGGCAGCTTCCACCTGCACAGTGGGAGAAGCCACGGTCCCCGGCCAGGGCGCGGGGAGGGGGTGGGGGGGGTTGCGGGGAGGAGGGGGGAGGTGGCTGCTTCACCTTTTAGACTTTTTTCTCTTGAAATGGTGCTGCTTTGCTCTCTTTCACCGGTTGTCATGAGCGAGAGCCTCTGCCCCAGGAAAAGGAGAAGGAATGGCAATGAAGATCATCATCTTCCCCCACCCTTCCACCACCCTAGTCCAAAAGGAGTGCTGGAAACCCTGTCTTTCATGATTCCTGGGACACAGTCTTCAAGCAGTGGTGGAAGCAGCAGCAGCAGCAGTCTGCACTGCACTACCGCCCTTACTTCCACGTCAACCAGACCCTGAGGAGGTCCACGTTCATAGCGTACGGCACCAAGGACATGATGACCTCCGACATGATGTGCGGGCCGTTTCTTGCCTTCTGTGAAGGGATAGCGCCATTCAGATTTGATATTTCAGCTTAAGATGTTTTTAAAAATTGCACAACAATATGCCTGTTGGCTTTTCAGGCTAAATTTGAAATAATAGGTTAACAGGCAGTCGTTTACCTGTGGTTTTGCTGCACTGTTGCAATTTCAAAGGGGCTTTGAAACAATTTTTTAGAGGATTCTTTTCAGGGTGGATATCAAATCTATGTCAGGGTAATGGTATGAGGAGATCTCATGTGCATATTGAATCCATAGTTTGTCTCATTCAGACTGATTTCCAAATCTGTCAATTAGAAATCCTACTTCATGTAAAAAAGCCTTGTAAAAATACAGGATCTTGATTTTTTTTAATTCAGTAAAGTAGTAAAGAGTATCTAGTTTCCATGAAAAAAAAAAGTTATCATTCTTATCATTAGAGTCCCAGAAGGGGAGGAAAAAGGCAATCATATTGCAAAAGCTGTACTGAAAAAGCATTTGATGAAGTAAAGGCTGAAAGTTTCCCAAATTTGATGAAATACATAACTTTATAAATTTAAGAAGCTTGTGAATGTCAAATAAGATAATCCAAAAAGTCAAACAAAGATGCATCATAATTAAACTTCTGAAAACTAATACAGATGCTGCATTGACTTTAGGAGAACAGCAAATAAGAGCAGATATCTCTTCTGAAACCATGGATGCCAAAAGCAAGTGACACAATATGTTTCAAATAGTTGAAAGAGAAGTGTAAACTTCTATATCTATTCTTCAAATTCTATATCCAGTGAGACATCTTTCAGAGATGAGAAAGAAATCAGGACATTTGCAAATGAAGGAAAGCTAAGGGAATTTCTTACTAACAAACTTACCTTTAAACAATGGCTAATGAAAGTTCTCTAAAAGGACAAAAAATTGTAACAGAAGGCTTTGACTTCAGAAAGGGAAAAAAAAACATTGGAATGTGTAAAAAGAGGGGTGAAATAATAGATGCCTTATTACTCATGAGTTTCCTACATCATATTTGGTGGTTTAAACAAAATATTTTAACACTGACTACTGTGCTGCTCAATCTATATAAAGGAAATACTTAAGACAATTATATTTTTTAAAAGGGAGGTTAATGGAACTTAAATGAAAGTAAGTGCACTCCACTGAATTTGGTAAAACATCAATTGTAGTCCACTATGATATTATGTAGGTATGTTGCAATATCTAAAGTAGCCACTAAGAAAGTTTAAAACTCAATGATACTATAAATAAACTGTGATGGAATCCTAAAAGAATGTTAAAATAACTCATGAAAAAGTAATACAAGAGAGCAGAGGACTAAGAAACAGGCAATATACATAAAGCAAATAACAAAACAGACTTGAGCTGTAACATATCAATAATTACCTTAAATATAAATGGTCTAAATATATAAATTAAATGAAGTTGGTTGAGTATAAAAATAATTCAGGTATATGTTATCTACAACTGGCTCACTTCAAATACAATGGTATAGGTAAGCTGAAAGTAAAATGATGGAAAATCTTTGGAATTAGGACTAAAGAATTCTTAGAGTTGATACCAAGAGCATTATATACTCTGAAAAAATGACAAATTGGATGCCATGAAATTTAAAAACTTTTGCTCAATTAAATAACCTATGAAAAGATATAAAGATAAGCTAAAGACTGGAAGCAAATATTTGTAAACTACATGTTGGACAAAGGACCAGTATCTAGAATATATAAAGAATTTTCAAAACTCAATAGTTAAGGAACAATCTAATTAAAAAATGGGCAAAAATTATGAATATACATTTCACCAAAAAGGATATGTTGATCACAAATAACACATGAACAGAGGTTCAAGATCATTAATTATTAGATAAAGCAAGATAAAACCATAATAAAACTATACATTTATCAGAATGGCTAAAGTAAAAAATACTGATAAGCATACAGAAAAATTGGATCAGTCATGTATTGCAGGTGGGAATATAAAATGGTGTAGCCATTCTGGAAAATAGTTTGGCAGTTTCTTATAAAACCTAATGAGCAATTGTCATAGTCCTTAACATTTTAGCTCTTGGGTATTTATTCCCGAGAAAGAAAAATGTATGTTCACACCAAAACCTATATACAGATGTTCATAGAAGCATTATTAGTAATAGCCCAAAATGGAAAGAATCCAGATGTCTTTCAATGGTTGAATGGTTACAATTAAACCAATAGAAGTATTTCCATACCATGGAATACTACTCAGAAATAAAAAGGAACAAATATTGATCCATGCAACAACTTGGATGAATTCCCAGAGAACTATGCTGAATGAAAAAAAGCCAATCCCCAGAGGTTACATGCTGTCTAATTCAATCCGTATAACATTCTTGAAAGGATAAAATTATAGAAATGTGGAACAGCCAGGGCCCAGAGACAAGAGGTGGATGTGGTTATGAAGAGATAAGGGATCCTTTTGGTGATGGAAATGTTCTGTATTTTGACTATATCCATGTCAATATCTGGGTTTTGATACTTTAATACAGTTTTGCAAGTTGTTACCATCCAGGGAAATTGGGTACATGGAACACAAGTCTCTACATTATTTCTTTCAGCCGCATGTGACTCAAAAACTATCTTAAAATCAAAGTTTAATATTAAAAATGATAAAGAATTTAAAATACTGTGAACACAAAACAGTGACATTAATTACCATGCAACTCTATACCAGTACCTTTAAAAAACTGAAAGAAATCCAGGTTTAGTGGAAAGAAAACAATCCCGAGAAATCAACCTTCTTGGTACATTCTGTGCTTTGAGAGCATCCAGTGTTTTACTTCCAGACCTAGCATGGTTTATCTTTCAGCTCTTAAGGCTGTTGAAGTGTATGTGCTAATGCATTTTACACTCCTCAGCGTACAACATTGTCGCTATTTACCCTCTTCCCATCAAAGCAGTTGCTCAAGTGTTTGTTCTCAGCCTTCCTTTAGTGGACACATTCTAAGAGAGGGCCAGTCAGCTATGGTCATCATAGGTCTCCTGTTGATGACTGTGCAACCAAGATCACTGTCTAGGGATCACCGCAGACAGGATCAGGATGACCAATACAAACTTCTTTCTCATCACTACAGCATCTAGTCTCCCGGGGTGAAGTTTGCTAAGGTATTATACTCCCTTTGTAGCAAGTTGATACATATATGACTCACATCTCTTTGCTTTCTTTGCCACTTATTCTGTATTTGCCAAATCCTCTGTTAATTATCTCTACCTACTCTTCCATTCTAGTCTCAGACCAGTTCTGATAGGGTAGACTATGCTACATAAACACATTTTTCTCTGGGTTGGAGGCTCTGGATCTTCCCATTATTTCAAATTTATTCAGGGACTAAGGTGCAGATGGAATATTCTATTCTCCTTCTCTAACTTAGGGAGAACATCTTCATTTGTAGGTAAAACTATAATGAACTCCCTCTGGTAATCCAGGTAGATCACCCTATTCCTCTTACACTGATGCTACCTTTCACCTAATGAGGTTGATTATGAAAGGATTTGCCTAACCCATCTTGGAGGAGATAGGATTGTGGAATTAATTTCTTCTAGAAATTAATTTTCTTTTCATGCTCTGATATGAGAACTCTAATAGGACTTCCAGATATGTACATGCCTATATCCAGATATCTTAATAATTTTTGTGCCTCCTTTCTGCAGGTGGAGTGCCTCATCTAAGACCAGCTGTTTTTTTTTTAAGCCTTATCTGAATATTTTTATTCTGTTTAGTGAATCACTAGATTTTAACAGTTGGTGGTGGTGCTTTGATTTTGTTGCAAATGGTTCACAACCATAGATAGGCCTTCATCACCTCACTGTTACTCCAGTAATTAGAAGTATGATGCTCCAGTGAAGGACCTGCTTGTCAGGCATTAAGTTTGCTTCACTAAATCTCAGTGAATGACTTTATGAATATAGGCAGGTCATACTCTTTTGGCAATATCCAAAGGTGTTATGAAGGTGTGCTTTACAACCCTCCCAGTGAACACTAACTACTTGCTATCCATAACTGGGGAAGGAGAAAATAGTATTTATGAGGTTGTTTATCACAGACATTCATCTAGAGTCTGGACAGTGCACTAATTCTATGGTCATATAATCATTGCTGTTTTAATTTATAGCAAACCATTCCAAAACCCTATCCTATTATATAAAAAAAAATATTAAATGGGAAATTGGGATTTACCAAATACCTCTCTTTCATGATATCAGTGGGTCTGTGATTTCCTACTTGGTAATAAGAAATATTGATAAGGTTTAATCAACTAACAACAGTGGGGGCAAATCTGGCATTTCCAGGGACATGGTATGGATCTTTGTACTCATGTTGTGAACTGTCATTGCCTCTTAGTTTCCTCGATGTAACTGCCCATAATACAGATGGCTCACCTACTAGTGATATTCACAACTGGCCCTGCTTTGTACCCTGTTGTTTGTGGACTCAAGATGAGTGATAGTAGAAACTCCTTTTTTTTGAAGGAACTAATTTCAGAGGGACCAGAATCACACTAGAATGACATCCCCTGGACTTGCTTCCCCCAAATGCCACAGAACATCTCTTCTAAACCCTGACCCACTTTCATTGTATCCTAGCTTGCTATTCCCTGGTGGCCCTGGGACACTGCCCAAGCTTTAGTGGCATTTATTCCAGTTATTCCATGAGATATTCCTTTTACTTCTTGTGTTTTGCTGGGGCATTATAAGTTGATTTATGTATATGCTTGTGGCTTTCTTTCTGCTCTCTCTCTTTTTAGAATTCCTTCAGTATTTTTCCACTCTCTCTCATTAGTTTATAAGTGCTTTTGTAATCCCCCACAGTTCTATGTATAGTCAACTTTTGATTATCTGAGCTAATGGAGGGGAGCATTAGCACGGATGATATCAGAGGACAAATAAATTTCCCAGGGGTTTGCATCAATTCTGTGAAAGTATCTGAGTCCCAGAGGCAGGGCAACTAAAATCTAAGAGAAGCAGAGAGCAGAGAAGCATTCTGAATGAAAGAGTGAGATGTCACATTCTCACAGGGCTGTGACCTACTACCGCAGCTGCTGGTGAAATTTTGTTCTACCCTGGCCAGACTGTTGGGAGATTCTCAAGAGAGGGGCTCCAAGGATCTTTGGGCATGAATCCCACTCCACTGGCCCTCTCCCTTTTGGCATCAGTGTTTGGCTTAACACAGTATTGGGCCAGGGCAGTAGAAATGGCATAAATGGATGAAAGAAGAGTAACAGGGAATTCTTGGATGAGAAATCAACAAAATAGAGCCTTTAGGAAGCAGGGAAGTGAAACACTGTTTATGAAAGCACCTTAAGGGGAGCACATGTTAATCGGATGAAGGTTTTTCCCTTCAACATCAGCTTCCAGCTCTCACCTTCAACATAGCAGGTGCTTTATTCATGTTGGAGGAAGGTGAACAAGCAAGCAGAAAGAGAAAAGAATGAAAAAAGTGATAGAAATGTTCTGAATAGTCTGGAAGCTACTATTCACTAAATCTACTTTCTGTGTAATTGAACATTCTGTTTGCATACTATGGGTATTTTAAGAATAACTATAGGAAGGCCGTCTGGGTGTCTGGTTAGAAATGCTTTTCGTTTTTTATTGTTGAAGACCAAACCTATGCAAAAGTAGTTCTTGTGGTTTCATGGCAGGGGACCAAGGGAATTAACATTCTTTGAGCAGCTACTATATTCCAGGTAAGCACTTTCATTATTTCATCTTGTTTATTACTTACAAAAATCCTATGAAATATTATTATTATGCCTACTTTACATGTAAAGCAACAGAGGGTCATGGTTGTTAAGTATGTTCCCCAGTGTCATCCAGCTAATAAATATCAAACTGGACTTCAAATCAGTCCCTTTCTTTTGAAACCATCTACTCTTTATTCTACACTGTGCTGCTTCGCGGTAATAATAGTGGCTACAATTTAACAAATTCCTGCTGTGTGAAGGCCTTATATTTATGTAATTTTTAATCTTCCCATTATCCTAGACAGGTGGTATTGATATCTGCATTTCCAAAATAAAGATAGAGCTACAAAGCTAAGAATGATAACCAAGGTCACTGGTAGAGTTAAGATTTCAACTAAGTCTCTTTTTGAGTTATCCCGAGAATTTTCCCACTATATTCTGGTTTCTTTTTGTAAATATCATGTTCTTTCACTTGGGCCACATATTATTCACTGTAATCAACCCCAAAATTTTATTGTCGATGGTTCACTGCAATATCATCATTTCATGATTCTCGAGTAACTATATGTTTCAATTGTAGAAAGACAACCTCTGTGCCTGTATATTCAACTCCAAGTCCACACCTATACACATGCACACACAGGCACATATACATTTATTATTTCACAAGTTTCCACATTCCTTTTGCAAAAAGAAATCCAGTTTCAGATAATGCTCATAGAACTAGAACACATTTATAAGGAAAGTATAAGATCTCACTACCACTAACAATCATTACTTTGTATCAGATAGTGCTAGATAGAAACCTGATTTAGAAATTTGCTGTGGTTCTCCCTCAATGTGAAAATCAGTCTCAGACTTCAGGTGAAACAGCATAATCCTTACTATTAATGTCTACAAAAGTAACGTGGCACTTTTGATCCGTTGATCTTTTAGTTTGGAGGAGAATGAGAAAAGCTGAAGTCATGAAGGTTCTGAAAGTCTATTTTGTATTTACTTGTAGACACTATTGCATTTGTGTCTCACTGGTGTCTTTGGCAACAGGGCATATGGCCTGTCTCTGGGGAAAGCTGTTTCATCTGGCAAAAAGGCCTCTCCAGAGTCTCTTTGGGCACAGGAAGGGAGGTGGCCAGCTCTTCCAGGAAGAAGGTGGTCGCAGAGAAGCACATGAGACAGGATGTCTCTCCTTGCCCATGGTAATCTGTTGCTTTGGAGTTCTCACCCAGCATCTTCTAATTGCTTTTCCTCCACACTTGTCCTCCAGACAACAATATCCCAAGAACAACCTACCAGTGTCTCTGGGTGGTAGAGAGTGAGTTGGATGGACATTTTCGAATAGCAGGAGGAGAGAGAACTTGCAATCAAACTCCTTCCCTTTCTAGATTCTCTTGGCACGGCTGATACTCCATCCTCCTTCAAGGTCTAGGTTGTGACCCACACAGCTGGCCAGGGGGGATCTTTTCATTACACAATAGAGAATGAGATACAGGCTGGGTGAGGCATATCCTGTAGGGCCCAGTGTAGGGGTAACTAAGAGACACCCAGGAAAAACTCCAGCAGAAGCCTGGATTTTGCATGATGGGCCACTCCATAGTGATCCTTCCAGAGGCTCATCCTTCAGTGAAAGAGAAGGGAAGGGAAGGGAAGGGAAGGGAAGGGAAGGGAAGGGAAGGAGGGAGGGAAGGAAGGAAGGAAGGAAGGAAGGAAGGAAAAGAAAGAAAGAAAGAAAGAAAGAAAGAAAGAAAACAAAACTAGACTTCAGGGTGGCTGTTGCTGAAATCAACTTGCTCATTCCATGATTTGATAAGTGCTTAACCCTTGCCAACTGTGCAGTGTTAGCACTACACTGTTTTGGAAATGTATGGATCTCATATTTTAGTACTGATCATACCTGCCAGGAGCCCCCTACGTTTCCAGGTTTGAATCCTCTTGACTGTCTCTGAATATAGAGGCTGGTTCTCTGACCTTCTTTCAAGGTCATCGGGTTTTCTTTGTACTTTTATGTCCTTTCAAAATTTTCTGCTTTCTTTTTGATTTTACTCCTTTTCAATTTATTTATGTGTGACAGCCTCAATCATCCAGTTATCAATTCAGTAAAATCTGTCTTGCAGAATGTCCATTTTATCATTCAAGCCTGAAATCTGTTCTGCAATCCTTTTATTTCCCTCCTGAATTGCTTTCAAAGCCCTCTAGGGAGCTGGCCTGCAAAAATAGAGAATTCTCACATTGTTTCGATGAAAGGTGCTATATAACCACACAGCAGGATTATTGTTCCCTTTTCTCTTTCATTTTGGTCGCCCTGACTGATCTGCTCTGCATTGCAAGCACAGTGGCCTTTTTTCATCTTAATTTTATTCACTGCTGTGGTTACTTTCTTTCTGGGAACATCAGATAGGTGTTAAGTAAAAGATGGGCATGGGTGTCACAAGGAGAGTCTAGGCACCTCCCTTCCCCTGTCACTGATTGCTAACACTTTGTCTGACCATTCAGCTGAGCCCAGCTGCCACTGCCATGATCTCTTCCCTGCCTAGGCTCAAGGTCCCTGGGAGGTTTTGCTTTGTGCATAGAACTAGCCTAACCCAATCAAGGCAAACTGCAAAATTAAATTAATTTAACTCGTTCATCTAGGTGTTTAATGTAATATTTTGACAGATCTGCATAAACTGAACTTCCTAAATTTGGCATAAGGGAATAAAATTGATGGATTCAAATTCATTTCTGTTGGTGAAATGCAGAGATTTGTAATCCATCAGCTGTTCTCCCTAATGCACCATCTAGACAGCTCATGCTGCCTTCGGTTGGCATGAAGTGCAAACACCTCGGCTTAAATAATAGTAGCTGCATAACAAAAATTAGCAAAGCCAGTTTTAAGTGAAGATTTGACATTAAATCAATATGTTTCAAAACAAACTGAAGCCAGGAATAGAGGGGGAGATTAAAAGTTGTGCTATTTTTAACTCCAGAAGAGGAATTCAATATGGCTCATAGGAGAACATTAACTATTAAAGACAAAGCAATAAAAAACTCAATGAAGAAAGTCTTTGTGGTTGTGGGAGGTGGCACATATAGATGTGTCTAGATGTTGGCTCTGTGTATAAAATCATGGGTCTGGGTGAATATACACTTTCACTTCTTTTGTTTTTTTTTCTAGAGAGTTTCCTAGGGTAATTAACTGAAATGACGATGTGCAGAATGTTGAAACACAAAATAATTTAAAAAGAAATGATACAGCTGTGTAAGGTCCTGCAAATGCTTTCAGGGGTGGGGGCAGGGCCCAATATGTATAATGTTTATTTATCAAGATATATTATGGTGGTTTGAGTGAATACACGACACCAGGCTCATAAAAAATAAAAATCTACCATGGTGTGAAAAGATATGAAAAGTGGCAAACCATTTATTTCTAGGTTTTCACAGTGTGTGTTCTGTTCATGCTGTGTAAGGAAATGAAGCTTCTTTTTTGAGAATTCTAGGTTGGGGACTGTTTCTTCAACCAGAAAAGAATGTCTTCAGGTGAATATGTATGTTTGAGTGACATTTCAGTTAGTCATGTATGAAAACGTACTATAAAGATTTCTATGTCGGTTATGAGTGTAAACACCATGACCTAGAAAATGATTAATGGGAATCGAGTCAGTGACCCACAGAAGAAACACTATCCTATAAGTGTTTATTTATTTATTTTTTTAATTTAAAGTGTTGGGAAATGGGTGGTAAAATAAATAACTTAGAATTACAGAAATTTATGGCTCTAAGTTCCTCTATTTCAGTGAAACTAAATTGCTTTGATATTATTGCTTTGATATTAGTGCTTCTAGATCCTCCCAGAGGTATCAACAGAAGAGTTTACAATTTGTTTATGTCACTCACAACCGTATTTGACAGGAAGGTAAAATGTCATTGATTGTAAGATGCATCTTGATTTCAGAGAGGTTAAAATATGGGGGGAAAGCACATTTTAAAATTGACAAAATTGGGTCTTATACAGATCAGACCCAGTTAAGTCATTTTACAGAGAATGAACTTAATGTCTAGAGGGCCTGAAGGTTACACAATTGCTTAATAATGAGGTATGGCCAGATACCCTGGCCATCTGCTCAGCTTTTCTCATGATGCCCTGCACCCTGCCCTATGGCATTTCCCCCACTTATACTATACTTACTCAAAAGTTAGTAAACTTTTCAAGTACAAATAAGCAACCAAATAAGTTAAACACATTCACCTGTGTGTATATGTGTGCGCACACGCATGCATACAAACACACACTATTCGCGCATTCATCTGATCACTCATTCATTTATTTGTTTACAGAGTTTTCCAGTGTCATCACTAGGATTGTTATGGTTAAGTGAAGAATTTGGGATTAGGTGACTTTAACAATATTTTCTAGCTCTAAATTTTTCTATTCCATGTATTTAACAACCACATTTACTCATGTATAACATTCATTACTCGGTGTTTCGGGGCATCTGCTTTGTGTCAGTAACTATGCTATCTACCAAGGATGCGTTGTGATTCTGTGCTTCGAGTTTAATTACTCAAATGTTTATGTGTTTACAATCGTGGTGAGTGCTAAGAGGAAGGTGAGTGCTGTGAGCACAGGTAACAGGGAGGATGGTCTAATTTAGACCTCTCTGAGGAGGTGTTATTTAATCTGACATCTGAAGGATGAAGCTAGATGCAGAGAGGGAAGGCCATCTTTCCAGGCAAAATGAACTGCAAGTGTAATTGCCAGGAGTCAGGAAAAACTTGAGCTCCTCAGTGTTGGTGTCAAATAGAGATCCATGACAGAGTTTTGGGCTACAAGAATCCCACACCAGAAAGGAGAAGGGGAAGAAGATCAGGTATTGATTTTTTTTTAAACATCTGGCCGAAACAACTCACTGGAATGCTGAGAAAAAATATTACCTTTGTGAACAGAGAAATAAGGATGAGAATTGACTTGAGGTATTTTGTGTTGGTGTTGTTGTTTTTTTTTTTTTTTTCTTGTTTATCTGCTGTCTTTATCTCAGTGGTCATGAATGTTTTACTCTTCACTTAAAAGAGTTAAGAGCAATGAGATCAAGAAAAGCAGTGAGATAGTAAAGCATTCAAGAACATTAAGATAAAGTTGTGGAAACATGCTTTAAAACCTTCAGGGACAATGTGATAAAGGAGTGAAGAAAGTAGTAAGACCTGCCCTAAACTGATAAAGCTATAGACCTAGTAGTTTCAGTTTTGCCACAGGGCTTTCCTTCAATTTAATTCAGCTTACCTGTGCTTATACTGTTTGAGTTAAAATAATGACTAACATTTATGGAGCACTAACAATGAGTTGGATTCCACTGTCCAAAATGGTAGTCATTAACTACATGTGGCTATTGAGCACTTATCTGATTTGAGATGTATATAATGGTAAAATATATAACAAATTTAAACGACAGTTTGTTTTTAATAATATGAAGTAAAATAGCTTCATACTTGTGACTTCTTATTAAAATAAGAATATTTGGGGCATATTGGGTTAAGTAAAAAATATATTATTTAAATCAATTTCACCACTCCTTTTTACCTTTCTTCTCATGGTTACTAGAAAATTAAAATGACACATGTACCTTGCATTTTATTGGACAGTGCTGGTCTAGTTATTGGGAATGAGGTATACATAAAACATACAAAGTCCCTGCTCTCATGATGCTGACATCCCTCTAGTGAAGACAAACAGGAAGCTAAAGCCAAGTAAATAATAAATGTTATCAAGAATGATAAAGCACATTTAGAGGATAGAGAGATTGTGGGTGACATTTTGAATACTTGAATCAGAATACGTCTCTCTAGTTAGAGAAGAGAGAGAGGGAGAGAGCCAAGCAGATGTGGGAGAAGAACATTCCAGGCTGAGAGGAAGACCACAAACAAAAAGATTCTAAGATAGGAGGATATAGGTGGAATACAATGAGGAAAGAAGAAAAAGATAATAGATAAGGTTGGAAAAGCAGGGATTAGCCAGGATAGGCCTTTGTTGATGAGAGTTAGGATTTTTCTGTTTTATTCTGAATGAAATGAAAAATGTAAGAATCATTCCCCTCCAAGTATCCACTTGCCTTTATAGTATGATTTTGTAGCTCTTCCTTACAATGAATGTAGATGGACTTTATGACTTATTTTAACAAATAGAATGTAGCAAACTTATATTGTATGATTTCAGATTCCCATGCCTGAACCTTAATAGGCCTTGCATAGTTCTGTTCCCTTGGAACCTTGCCAACTTCCAACACAAGCCCAGGCTAGCTTGCTGCAAGATGAGGAATCACCAGAGATTAGTCCACTGGGTTGTCCCAGTTGAGACTCCAGACATGTTGGTGAATCTAGCTAAGATCAGCTGAACTGTGCTCAGATCAGCAGAACTTCTTCCCAGTTGACTTTAGATTTTAAGTAATAATAAGTGATTATTATTTCAAGCCACTGAGTTTTAATGTGTTTTCTTATGCAGGTAAAGAGAACTAATGCAGATGCAGAGATTTTAAGTTTTATGAAATAAATGACATGTTTAGTGGTGTTAAAAGCTGATTCAATGTGAATAGATATTTGAGATTTAGAGCCAAAAACATTTTCTGATGATATGGATGTGAGGTGTGGAAGACATAGAAAAGGCAAGAATGACTCTAACATCTTGGCCATTGCAACTGGAAGAATGGCATTATCATTATTAAGATGGGGAAAACTGGCAGGGAAAGTTAAAAGTCCAGTTTTGCACATGTTAAGTGAGAGATGTTTATTAGTCATCCAAATTGAGATGTCAAATAGAAAATTGGTCAGAGAGTTCAGGAGTGAAATCTCAAGAGGATTCCTAAATGGGGGAATAAGTAGCATTATAAGTGGTATTTAAAGATATGAGACTAGATGAGATTGCTTAGGGAGTAAAAGGGAGGAAGGCTCAGGATTGAATCTAGGGTATTCAATATTTGGAGCTTGGGAAGATGAGGAACATCTTGTATAGAAAGCCAAAAATGAGGGTTACAGATGAAGATAACCCAGAAGGAAGCAAAGTGAAAACAGAGTTTCAAGAGAGACTATTCAACTATATCAACAGCTGATAGATCAAGAAAGCTGAGAAATGAGAAGTTAGCATTTATACAGAGGTGGTGTTTTTTGTTTGTTTTTTGTTTTTTGAGTTTGATAAGAGCAGTTTCTGTGGTGGGTTGACAAAAGCCTGGTTGAAATGGTTTCGAGAGATAAAAGAAAGGACTATAGGGGAAGAGAAGACAGAAACTGTAAAAAAAAAAAGATTCAGAATGGCTGCTAGAGAATTACTAGTTCCATAACTTCATTTATTCAAGGCAAGTCTTATTGTTAATAAGCGGAACCAAAGCCTGTGTATTTGGCACTATACCTGACTGAGTTAATAATGAGGTTATTTAAAATATATCCTAGAAAGAGAAAATACACCATAGGGTATATCTTCAAAAATCTAAAACTAAAAGTAACTTGGTAAAAAAAAAAAAAAATACCGTAGGGGTGTGTGGGTGGCTCAGTCGGTTAAGCATCTGACTCTTGATTTCAGCTCAGGTCATGACCCCAGGTTGTGAAATCGAGCCCCAAGTTGGGCTTCACTCTGGGTGTGGAGCCTGCTTCAGATTCTTTCTCTGTCTCCCTTTGTCCCTTTCCCTTCCTCCCACCTACCCACTGGCACGCTCTCTCTCTCTCTCTCTCAAAAGAAAGAAAGAAAGAAAGAAAGAAAGAAAGAAGAAAAGAAGAAAGAAAAGAAGAAAAATAAAGAAGAAAGGGTAAAGATGAAAAGAGTCAGAGGATTTGAGATTCCAATCCGAAGATTTTTTTTTTTCCTCCACCAAATTTATAATAGCAGAGGAGTAGCCTGGACATATACAAGGTAGTATCTGGAGAGTGGTGTCCTTAAAAACACAATGCCTGTAGAAAGTATCATCTTTGATAAACAAGGTCTAGGGCATTGATTTTCAACAAAAATCATATCACGCCCTAAAGTTTATTTTTGAAAATTTATGGGGAATATTTATTGTTACAGTGATTGAGGAGTAATGCACAAATTTAAGGGCAGTACCAGCAAGCCAGGTACTTCAATGGTTGGAACGATATATTGCATCTATATCCACTAGCATGTAGTTGTTGCATTCACAGTAATTCTACATATGTTAGTATATTTATATACTTTATTTTAAAATATGAAATATCAGTTTGCAATTGGGTATTGTAGATTGGCCTGCAAGTGAACACTTACCAGTGTGCACCAGTGTGAACTCTAGCCACACTTTGTTTTCCAATGAAGCAATCAGCTTGCCAAAATTAAGTAAACATTTTATAAAGAAGGATGTTGACAAAGTTAGCAGGCATATATCATACTTCCAGTGTTTAAAGGAAAACTTTAAAAAAATCTTATACTGTCTCTGGAACAATCTAAAAATTGCTTCCATTAAAAGTATAGTTTCCACATGCTTCATACATGTGCATACATGGTCACAAATGGTAACCTTCACAGTGCTGAGGAAAAATGAATTTTACCAAGTATGCGAGATGTTTTTGGTATGCTGACCAAAGAAATCCAAGTGAAATAATTTTTCTCTTCCATTGAGCAAAGATACTGTTGAAGAATAATCGATGAGATGGCAAAAGATGTCAAAAATTAGCTGTGAAATGAGCTGTAGTCAAAATGAATTTTCATTACAAGTGGATGAAACTTCCCTTTGGATAATGAGGCTTTACTGCCTGCATTTGAAAGGTTCATTCGGAATAAAAAAGTCATAGAGGAAATGTTATTTTAAAAAATTACTGATTATAAATATGAAGGGCTTGTCTGTATTTGAAACTCCTAAAATTATTTTATGGAAAAATATATTCCCTTTTTGGGGATCATTGCTTCTGCTACATATGGGAATGCCAGCTATGGGTTGTTGGCTCTGTAGGTTTATAGCTAACTTAAAAAATGTAGCAGGTGTTTTAGCAATTCATTGCATTATTCATGAACTACCTGTAGTCCTCAAGAATTTTTATGAAAAACTCCCCAAATCAATGGCTGTTTTTAACAGCATTAATCACAAAATTAATAATAAATCTTCGAGTGATTGATTTCACACAGAATATACTCCAATAAGAGATTGAATATCTTATCCTAGACACAAAAAGTAAGATCGTTCTCAAAGAACATACTTGAAAACAGATTCTGGTTAGTATTTAATATTGATTCACTTTAAAAACTCTATTGGAAACACAAACATCAAGATTGAGATACTGTGAATGGATGTGACTTATTTTTTCACGTGTGCTTGGTCACCCTAAGCTGCAACAGGACTAGATCAATTTTATTAAAATGAAGTAGATAATCAGGGGATTCATCAACAAATTTATACTATTTAAAAACAATCCTGCCACTGAGAATTTTCAAAGTGTCTATCTTTGCAACACTTTAGATATTAAAGATATTAATTGGGAATAGATTGCTCTCATTTTTATTAATGAATAAGATATGATGGTTAGATTTAAAGTTCTGACTGTATTCTATAATACCAGATTGGGTGATTAATCCATTTGAAATGATTGTGGAACATTTTAGCCAAAATATGCAAAAAGAGGTAATTGAGCTAAAACACAACTTTTAGACCAAAGCGCAATTTAATTAGTCTAATTATGAAAGGATTTGGACCCACTTAAGACTTTCATACCCATGTCTTTGAAAATTAGTTAAATTACCAATAGCTTTTTCTTCTTTTTGACAACACAAGAATTTGAGGAGATTCTAGATTAATGGTATAGTTTCAGCAAAAGTAGCAAAACTATTTGCTAAAATATAACAGATAAGGTATAAGGATTCTTTTAACTGCAGAACCCCAAATATTGTGAAACCAATGGAGCCACACTGCTGAAAGTTACTTCAAAACTACTTATATTTTAAAATGTTTTTTGGGCACCTGGGTGGCTCACTCGGTTAAGCATCAACTCTTGATTTTGTCTCAGGTCATGATGTCATGGTTCGTGGGTTCGAGCCCTGCATCAGACTCTGCACTGTATGGGGCCTGCCTGGGATTCTATCTCTCCCTCTCTCTCTGCTCCTCCCCTGTTCGTGCTTTGTCTCTCTCAAAATAAATAAATAAACTTAAAAAAATGTTTTTTAACACAAGGTTAATAAGTCTACATAATGAAAATTATAGATTGAATTTATTTAGATTATTTATAAAAGATTTTTTTTTTCAATCTTACTCTGAAATTGTTTCTTAGATTTACCTCACAATTTCTGTGTAGCCTCTTTTATTGCTGTTTATATTTCTAGTCCATCTTCAATTTCCCTTTGCCTAAGGAAGGATACTGTCTTTAAGAATTTTTGAGTAGCAGAGACTGACTGCATCCTTAGATGTGTGGTTGCCTCCATGATAACAAGTATGTTTTCAGTGGCATTTCATTGGCACTCTATCTTATGGTATAACATAGTGAATTGTTTTGAAAGTGCCCTTATAAATAACCCAGCTTATTCACAAGAAGATTGCATTTCCTTATTTTTTTCAACATTAATAGACTATAATTTACCTTGGCATATTATCTATACTTCAATTAAGTTTTTTCCCCATTTATCTGTTATCTTATATAGATAAGACAGATCTGTTATTAGTTTAGATTCCTTTGCCTTTGTTCTCTCTTTGCTTTTCCATTTCTCCTGAACTTCTTGTAAGGGATGACCTCTCGTTCTCTTCTCCGTGATCCCAACTTAGTCATTATAATTAAGTAGAGTGTGTAAGGAATATGGTGGAGCTATGAATATACATAAATATATTTATTCCATTGACTTAAATCTATTTTATTACTTATTTGAAAATTATAGTTGAATATAGATTGCATTGCTTGGAAAATAAGGTGATTTACAGAATATGTGTTTTTAAAGAAGGTTATGTTGGGTCTGAAATGGTGGGTATGGCCATAATTTAGCAACAATTGCTAGGAATTGGATTATTGTTTACTTGCTAGTTCTGATCGATGTCGTCCTTGTAGATCTATAACCCATTGTCGACTTTCTGTGTTAGGTGCAGCATTGACCACATTTCATGTACCACATTATATATGTAATGTTCCACAGTCTACCCTTTTAAGTGAAAAGATAAAAGCACTCTAGATGAGCAAATTCTTAGTGGTTTTCTCCACCCCCTCCCCTTTCACTAATCTGGTTAGTGATAGCCTATACAGAAAATTCTTTAAGCATGTGGCTGAGGATTGAAACTCAATTCTTAACCAACACACATTTTTTAAGACTCACTTTAAATTAAATTTCAGGCTATCATTAGCAATGTATAGTTATTGTCAGATTTCTTTTATAGTCTCTTGTTTTGATGACCTTTTCGTACTTCAGTCCTTTGCTTAATTTTATTCAGAGTTAGAAAATATGGTAATTTTGAACAACTTCTTGGTAATTCTGCAAATGAAAAGGAAGTTTTAAAAAGGCAGATTTAAAAAAAAATGAATCAATTTGATTCCAAAGCTGGTATTAACATATTTTAATGCAGAGAAAGAGCAAGACCCATCTTAAGGTTATAAAGGGTCCGTCAAATTGACCTACACGAGCTCACAGAAGTTACATGTTTCCTAAGGCCAAGGAACTGTTCCATGACCTTGAAGGGTATATTAGTATTTCTATTTAAGTCATTACATTTTCAAACATTGGAACTGCTCAGATTTGGTTCACTGCACAAACCAATCACTTAGAATGTTAAAGAGCATGACTTTGGTCTCCTGGAGACAGCTCTTCTGTAATTGAGCTCTCGTTTGCATGGCCTGTCTACCTTCCCTGTTAATTTTTTTTTCTTAGTGTTTTTCCCCCCTTGTCAGCCTACATTATGAATGCAACTGATAGAACAAACACCAACACCTAACATTGGAAATTCTCTCCCCAGAACTCATTTGAAACACATGCTGAGGTTCTCAAACAGCAAGTTTTATAAAATGTCAGAGCATTTTAGAGTTGGAAGTGATTGTTGGAGGCATATTCTAATCCCATGAGGAGCTTAAGAAAATACTAATGCCTCAGTTCCACCTTTAGAAATTCTGATTTAACTTGTCTGGGGAAGATTTGGGGCATCTGTATTTTTAAAGAACTTTCCAACTAATTTTAATGTCCAGCCAAGTTTGAGAACCACTGAGCTAGTCCCACTTGACCAGGAGAAAAAAGCAATTCAGAATGGATGTGACATATCAAAGGTTACATAACTAGACGCTAGTAAAGCTGAGGGGCTAAAAGTCAGATTTCCTGACCCTTAGTACAGAATTTATACTGTTCTCAAACTACTCTTTGAGGGCTGTTCTCCCAGAAACCTTCAGACATAAATGTTGCATGTACTTCAATTATGGAGCTGTGTCCAGCTAGATGCCCCTCTGTAAGGGACCAATTTCATCTGGTCCCTGATATAATATATTGAAAGACAGACACACTTAGAACATGCTAATATTATATTTCCCATAAAAAGGGGAGGGGATTGTGTCTTGTGCTGATTTGTAAAGCTTAAGTATGGTGATGCTCAAATAGTCTCCACCACTGAACAGAGTTTATAGAAAATAGTATAATCTGCACAGTTCAATCTCTTTGCAGCCTGGGACATGGCAAAAATATCTTGCTAAGAATTTACAACAGAACAATTTTGAACTGTATTATTCACAACACATTATTACTGTTGATTGTTCAGATGAAAATGGCCTCACAATTGCAATGAATCATCTGCTTTTAGAGTGACAAAATTTACAACTACAACAGAATGACATAAAAAAGAGATGGTTTAAGAGTTGACATTTAGCCTTTGTTTACAGTATTCTTTTGATGTGGATGCTGATCTTTCAGAATGCAGAGTTCAGATGGACAATCTCAACAATGGCAGTTGAAAATTATGCTTGTTTTAAATTTTGTTTTCTCATTTGTGTTCCTATTATTGCATGTACTAGGGTTGAGAGTATTTTGTGTGTTTTATATTTTCTTTAATGATGTTTTGGCCAAAGAAAGGGCACATTTACACTCTGAATGCCTATGTCTAATGTATAATTATACATGGAATTGTTATACCTTCTTGTGTCCTTCAGTTTTCTTTCAAGTAAAATATTTCACTTAAGCCTGCTTTTCCCTGATCATATTGAAAACAATGGGTTTGTTGAACTCTCTTGAAATTGGCAAACGTTTAGTTTTGGTGAACCACAAAAGTATGCTCAGCTTGAATGTTTGGTGCATTTTTATGGATTTTTAGAATCTGGCAAACTTGTGAATATAGGAGAGAGTAAAGTGGGAAAAAAAATAAATTGCTTTATCTCCAGGTGATGAAACTTCATGGATAGTAGAAAGGAGAAGGACATAAGGATGAAAAGGGTAGAAAATCCCAGAAAATTGAAAACAATGATTAAATGATATGTAAATGACTATGCAGACATTTCTAAAGCTTGTGATTATTTTTTAAGTGTGACTAGTATAAAGGATTTATTAAAAGTTCAGTGGAATACTGTGAGTTTGAATATCATACACATACACTTATGGTGAGGTATTGAAAATTAATGAGAAATTAAATATCATGAGACTTTAAACTGATTTCTTTTTAAGAGATGCTAGAGGACAGAAAGGGAAGAGATGCTTTTATTTAAAGGCAGAGTTTGAAACTGCAATCTAAGATGCTGGAAGAAGCACTCATTGATAAAGTAATTAAAGCTTCGAATTAAAATATATATATATGATCATTTGTTATGGATTACTTGGTTCACAATAATACCACAAGAAAAAAACTGTATACTTTTCACTCAAAGTGAAGGAAAATATTTAACTTTTTGGAAATGAGCTGAGTATCTTGTCATAGGGGACTTGATCAAGAGTTTATTTGATTGGAACTGAGAAGAGCTTTGAAGGTCATTTCCTCCAACCAACCAACCAATCAGTACTTGACATTAATGCTGTTTAAACAGAAATTCTTTCATGCACATTGAATGAATTATTTTCACATATTTTATATTTTATGATTAGAATAAAAATACAAACCAAATTATTTGAAAGCACAGTTTTTTTCTTCTGGGCTTTCTGTTACCAAACTCCTCCACTTCTCCTAAAGAACAGTCTAATATGAATGCCTCTCTTCTGAACTGCAAATTCCTCAAGGGTCAGAATCAGGTTTTATTTCTTCCTGTGTTCTCCACTGTACGAAGTGCTTAGCATGAGGTAGGTTCTCAATACACATTTGTTTAATGAATGAGAGGAGGAATGAATACATCAATGATTAATGTTGCTTCCCCCCCCCCAAGATTGTGGGCGTAGATTATATTTGTATACTTCTTTTTTGTATTATTCTTCTTTATTTTTCTGCTTCTTCTACTGTCAGAACCGAATCAGTTCTGCCCAACATGAAATGATTTCTATGTATCATTTCATGGCTGTTTTCTGCAACTTCAGACTGGGAAGAAGGAGAAGAGAGAGAGAGGAAGAGGCATGATTACCGACACAATTTAGAAGGGAGTTGAGACCTTCTTTTCTTACCACCCTTACCCCAGCATCGAGTGACCTTTGGGATACTCTTAAGCACCTTTTTTTTCCTCCAAAACAGAGAGGAGAATTGTACTGAGAGAGGAGGAACATGAAGTATATAGTGTTCTGGACAAGGGGAGACTAAACTAAACTCATACATGATTGCTCAAATCACCCTTGTCACGCATTTCATCCTTGAAATTCATCTCTTCATCATCTCCATGCTTGCCTTGGGCAATCCTACTAAGTCCTAACGTTTTAATTAATACCTTACTGGTGATGACACCCACATTTCTGCCTTTAGTCCTGATTTCTCAGCAGAGGCTTGGTCTCATGTCTCCTCAGATGTCTGGCATCTCAACCCCATAATTTCCAAAACTAAATTCTTACTTCTACTTTTGTTGCATCCCAGAAGTTTTGGTATGTTGTGTTTTCATTTTTGTCTTAAGATATTTTCCAATTTAACTTCTGATTTCTTCTTTGACTTGGCTTTTTAAAGAGTGTATTGTTATGTCATTTGCAAATATCTTTTCCCATTCCGTTGGTTGCCTTTTAGTTTTGTTGGTTGTTTCCTTTGCTGTGCAGAAGCTTTTTATCTTCATAAGGTCCCAGTAATTCACTTTTGCTTTTAATTCCCTTGCCTTTGGGGATGTGTCAAGTAAGAGATTGCTACAGCTGAGGTCAGAGAGGTCTTTTCCTGCTTTCTCCTCTAAGGTTTTGATGGTTTCCTGTCTCACATTCAGGTCCTTTATCCATTTTGAGTTTATTTTTGTGAATGGTGTGAGAAAGTGGTCTAGTTTCAACCTTCTGCATGTTGCTGTCCAGTTCTCCCAGCACCATTTGTTAAAGAGACTGTCTTTTTTCCATTGGATGTTCTTTCCTGCTTTGTCAAAGATGAGTTGGCCATACATTTGTGGGTCTAGTTCTGGGGTTTCTATTGTATTCCATTGGTCTATGTGTCTGTTTTTGTGCCAATACCATGCTGTCTTGATGATGACAGCTTTGTAGTAGAGGCTAAAGTCTGGGATTGTGAGAGACTCAAAAACTGAGAACAAACTGAGGGTTGATGGGGGGTGGGAGGGAGGAGAGGGTGGGTGATGGGTATTGAGGAGGGCACCTTTTGGGATGAGCACTGGGTGTTGTATGGAAACCAATTTGACAATAAATTTCACATATAAAAAAAATAAAAAAAATAAAGAGTGTATTGTTTAATTTCCATGTACTTGTGAATTTTTTTTCCTTTTCCTTCCATTATTGGTTTCTAGTTTCTTCCATTGTAGTTGAAAATGATACTTGGGGTGATTTCAATCTTAATTGTTAACTTTTGTGACCATGTGATTGTTAACATGTGATCTTTCTTGGAGAATGTTCTATGTATGCTTGAGAAAAATGTGTATTCTGGTGTTTGGGGCTGGAATGTTCCATATACATCTATTAGTCTGTTTGGGCTATAATATTTTTAAATTTTGCTGTTTTCCTTATTATTTTTTTTTGTCTAAACACCTCTCCACTATTGAAAGTGGGGTATTGGTTTACTTGATGGTATCCCATAAGTCCTGTAGACTTTTCCACTTCCTTTTATTATTATTATTATTATTATTATTATTTTAAATTTTGTTCCTCTAATTGGATAACTTCAAATGATTTTCTTTGAGTTCTTTGATGCTTTCCTTTATTTGGCCATGTCTGTTGTGGGTGTTTTCTATTGACTTTTTCAGTTTAGCCATTTTTTTTTCTGCTATAGAATTTATTTGGTTCTTTTCAAAATAATTTCTATCTGTTTGGTAAACTTCTAATTTTGTTCATGTATTGTTTTTTTTTTAATTTTACTTAATTGTCTATGTCTCCTGTAGCTCACTGAGCTCCTTTAAGACAATTATTTTGATTATTTGTCAGGCAATTATTTTGT